>NC_080785.1:67749446-68052476 GCF_028018385.1 Neofelis nebulosa | reverse complement strand
CAAGAATGTTTAAGTGGGGCGCCTGGGTGGCTCAGTCAGTTAAGTGTCTCACTCTTGGTTTCGGCTCAGGTCATGAACTCACGCTTCGTAAGTTCAAGCTCTGTGTAAGGCTCTGTGCTGCCAGTGCAGAGCCTGCTTGGGATTCTCTCTCTCTGTTCCTCCCTCCCTCTCTCTCTCTCTCAAAATAAATAAATAAACTTTAAAAAAAACTATTTTAAGAAAAGAATGTTTAAGTAGGTAAAACTAAAACTATAAGCTTCTGAAATTTAAAAAAAAATTAGGAATAAAACTATTTAATTTATTGTAAATTGTTAATAGGAAGATAATCAGTTTTGTACATTGTCCAGCTCCTGTCTAGCTTTCAATGCTGGGAATGTCCCTTGAAGTCATTAATAAAGTCATGAGAGAAATCAAGCAGCAGACCTGGTGATGTAGTAAGCAGTAGAGCCCAAAAGACTGTAGCAGTGGCCGAGGTGACTTTTCTTACATGCTGATGGGGTGAGTCCTTGACTGCTGACATGGCCACACCCCGGCTGACAGCAAGAAAAAGTCTTATCACAACCATTGGAGCCCAGGGTTTCAGGCCATTTGTGCCCTCCTTGGAGAATACCATCACCAGCAAGAACCTCCACGGAGACATCGCATACCATCTCCACAGGGCTGCTTGCTGCCTGGATAATAAAGCAGGGTCAGGCTGTGTTTTTGTATTACACCAAGCTCAAGGTCTCGTTCTCACCACTTTTTGATTGTAGACCAGTCTTTCTGGTCTTGCCCAGCTCAAGTAGAGGGCAGCAAACTCAGACTCTAGCCAGGTTAATGAGGTTTTGCATTCACCTAAGAAAGAAAATTATATCCTTCCTCCTGGCTTCCATTTGTTTAAATACTATGAGTATCGACTCTGAGAAAATCTTTAAATCTGAATGACATGTGAAGAAACGGAACTTAATTCTAAGACCTAATTCCTTCCAACAGACAGTGTGTAATCTACAGGAACATATGTAACAGTAGTGATGGAGAAGGGGTGGTTTTCTAAGGTTTCCCAATTGTGTGGCCTTTTTATTTTGTAGGCAATGATTTCCCAGCCCAAGATACAGCCATATGCAAATATAAGCACACATCTCCATTCCCAAGACTAACCTAGGTGCTCTTTGACTCACTTACCAAATACAACTAAGTGTGCCTCAAAAGTCTACTAAGCATGTATTATAGTTCATTAATGATGATGAAAACTTCCCTGTTACTCAGATTCTGAATGTTGTGCTGTGTTCTGTAGCCTAATCCAAAGCAACTTATCAAAATTGTGACAACCTTAATTATGACACCAAAGCCATCTTTCAAAATATACATGAAAATAATACATCTCAATAGATGATGTGCTTCGTATTTTAGCAGTGAGAATTGGTTTGCATTAAGTCAGAATTTGTTTAAATGGGACTATTGTATTTATACAGGTACGTTACTGACTTTACAAGTTGGCATCTTACAAAGATAATGACACATTTTGGTGGATTTGATTTTCCAAAATCCTTTGCCAGGTAGGAAAGGGAGAAATTACATATAGGTTTTATGACTTTTCATGAATAGACCATTTCTTTTTTTGGTCAAAAATATGAAGAAAACATGTTAGGTAGAGATGCTTTTAGATTCCTCATGCTTCTAATAGCAAAAATACAAACTGCTGGAAAAACTATTTTATGTAGACACTTTCAAGGCAAATTTCTGAGTAAATTCCATTTTTCATGATGGGCTGAGGGGAAAAGATATTATGTGTTCCAAACCTGTTTTTTTTTCCCCCTGTATACATCTGTTCATGGTGTAATGAAAGTAAAAGTAATATTTCTGCTAAGAAACTTTGTAATGAAGATTATTCCACATGCTAAAATTTTTAATTAAACCAGTTGGACAGTGAGAAAACCTAGAGAACCCTGTGTTATAACCTCTTATATTTCTTTTGCATGATTTATATATATTGCCCCATTCATCTACATTTTGAAATACATACTGCTGTAATTGTTTTCAAGATGATAGCGCTGCTTTATTCAAAATGCAGTTTCTGGACCGAAATATCCTCCTTTTATTTTCTGTGGTATGGCAGATAACTGTTGCATCGCATCTTTTATTTCTAAGAAATGTACTACACAAGGGTGTTAGTAATAGCTCTGCAAAAAAGGAAGCTCTGTGGTGGAAGCAGAGGGGCCATAGTGGATAAACTGTGCAAAAGGCTGCTTGTTTGGAAATCAAATTTAATTTAAAAGAGCTTTCAATCACTAGTTAATATAACTGCTTTAAATTTACAGACAGTGGGAGTAGCTCACCGTTACCCAAGTACGCTTCATCTCCCAAACCAAACAACAGCTACATGTTCAAACGGGAGCCCCCAGAGGGATGTGAGCGAGTGAAGGTCTTTGAGGAAATGGCGTAAGTAATGTCTTTTCTATCAGCTGGGATCTGCAAAGCTGTAAAGCTTTTTTTACTGAGACCAGTTGATTACAGATGAATCAACTACTCCATCCAGCTGATAACGTGTCTCAAAACCAAATTATAAAAAGAAAATTGAATAAGCAGAAGGGATCTTAGTGTAGCATTGGAGTCTGTATGCTGGAAATACATAAACTTAATACAGAAACTTGGAAATTCATCCTTACTACCTAAAATATCTATTTTTGATCACTAAGAATTTTCCTCTCAAAACCTCTGTTGATTTAGACGGCTAACAAGGAGTTTAGCGGCAAAGTTAATATCCATGTGTGGCTGGCCTTACAATAGTGATGCCCCAAACCAGAAGGAAACTAACATGTCTCCCTGTAGACGCTATCTAGCATGTGTATTCATTTAATGGAGACAGATTTTTTTTTTCTTTTTGAATTTTCAGTACGCATTAAATTAGAAATTAAAGAAGAGGTTCATGCTGTGAATGCTTGGCAGAGTAGCTCAAAAAAAAAAAAAAAGACTCTGTGGCTCTTAGACTCACTCATCCCTTTGTCCCAGTGCAAGTGCCTGGGGAAGGCTGCTGTACTCTTGCAACCTGGAAGGGGACAGAGACTGGTCTTGCAGGAGTTGATGGCTAAGTTCTGGGAGTGGGAGGGGAGGAAAGGCTTCAGGACCCTGCTCTGCTGGGCTGTGACCGGCTCTTTGAGAAATTTTCTGATCTGTTGGTAGATGTATAGCAATGCAGAAAAAGGAGGAAATGCTTAAAACCAAATATAGGATTAGGTCATCCCTCTCCCATTGCACTTTTTTTAACAGAAAAGGTCATTCTAACCTTGCATAATCTTCAGCTATAAAGTAGGAGGTTTTTCCATCTTCCTAAATGATTGAAAGCAAATTAATGATCTTAGAAAAAATTTGCCCAGTCCTTTTGAAGATCCTTTGGTGTCAAAATTCACTCAGTGCTGTGCACATCCGTAGTCTGCCAGCTGACTTGTGCTATGGAAGATGTTTACCCCTCTGTGTACACTTAACTCATTCCCTGCCATTCGCATTGTAGCTGTTGTAGAGAACTCCAGCTAAGTGAGAAAGTTTGGAAGTTGTTAGTGATTATAAATGTCATTTTGTCTTACGGTTTTAGGTCTCGTCAGCCTATCTCAGCCCCTCTCTTTTCATGTCCTGACAAAAACAAGGTTAATTTCATCCCAACCGGATCAGCTTTCTGTCCTGTAAAACTTCTAGGCCCTCTTTTACCTGCCTCCGACCTGATGCTCAAGAACTCTCCTAACTCTGGCCAGAGCTCGGCTCTGGCCACTCTGACCGTCGAGCAGCTCTCCTCCCGGGTTTCCTTTACATCCCTTACTGACGACACCAGCTCCGTGGGCGCCACGGAGGCCTCCGTCCAACAGCCGTCCCAGCAGCAGCTCCTGCAGGAACTGCAGGGTGAGGAACACATCTCTGCTCAGAACTATGTGATCATCTAAAGTGAAGGGGGAGCTGGCCTCTACCCTACCTTCATGGATTAGGAACTAGACCTCAGACATCTTATCTGCATGGAGTGACAAACTTTTTGAACACCACCACCACCAACAGAATACTTATCAGCATCATAAAGTATCTCTTGACACTGATCTTGGCAGGGACGGAACTCCTATTCAGCAGTTTTTGTGGAAAGCAGTAATGCTTGCAAAATGTGTGTGTCATTCAGCATTTTAAGTGGAGACTATGCATTTCATAGTATGTTTGACAGAGTAGTAGTGTGTCCCTGTGTTTTGTTCCAAATTCTTCAGTATAAATAAGCTCTATATCAAAAAGTTGCCTGTCTAAATAGAAAAATGTCTTGCTGTGTTTTGTCCTATGGAAAATACTGTACTTCAGGATTATGTTTACAATTGATCCAGGTGTTTGTTTCTAACTTCTGTAATACATACAATGCAAAAAAAATAAATAAATAAATGGCCACAACAGTTGCACAGTGCCCACCCTATGGCCTAGCTTCAGGTACTTCAGTTGAAGTCTAAACTCAGGTAACTTGGAATGTATATCATATTGGGATATTAAATATTTCACAGCTAAAAAGCTAAAGAGGGAACATCACTCTTTTGCCTTTCCTTATTTTCTGCATTTCCCTTTCCTCATTACATTCCACATTCTTAGAATAAGAAGTGCATTCAACCCTAGGAGAACAATAATCCTGGACATGGGTGAACATGAGAACCAGCAAATCTGTGGTGTCTGACATCACTTTTGTCATGCGGTTACAAGTAACACAACTGTTGAATCCACTGTTTCAACATGTGTAGATGTGGCTTTTTTTTTTTTTTTAAACAAGTTCAGGTGTTGCTCAGTTAATGACTGTTCTAATGTTGCAAATAAAGCGTCCGATACCAGGCTGTATGTAAACATTCCAATTGTGTGTAATGGGATTTAAAAACAAGAAAGTCTAGGTTTGATTTCCAAACAAGTGAACTTTCCCAGGGGATGGTGGACATTTCTTGTTTATGTTGCCCATCAGGGTCATGAAATGCCATTGTTTTAGCTAAAGGCATATTAATGTTCAGTTTCACTTTTGGAAATGCTTTAATTTGCAGGTTGAAAAATGACACGCTTTTGGTTGTTTTCCTCAAGCACTTGAGGTGTGCGAGTCGCATTTGTGTGGAGAGAGAGCATGCGGGTCTCAGATGCTGTGCACATTAGGAAGCAGGTTCTTTGGTGACTTACATGGCGGTCGCTCACAGCTGCCTCACTGCGTCTCTCCTCACAATATCATGGATAGTTCTGGTGGTATTTTGGATGTACAAAGTAAAGCCTATACCCAAGTAAGCAGCCTTGAACTCACAGACTTGACCCGAATTCTCAACAGTGTGAAGAGAGCCCTAGATACTCTTGAGTGGTCAGTGGAAGAGCCCAGCTCTCAGACTTTGTTTTCTGCGGCACAAAGAGAGTATCCTAAAGCAGAGGGAGGTTTTTGTATTTTTATTCCATTGCTTCAGTTCAGTAAAACACAGAGTTGTTTCATCTGTACCTACTACAGTATATGGCACAGTTTTCTTAACAGTTAGGGGAATAGGTGCCTACAGTTATAGGAACGTTTCAGTTCCTTTCAGTCATTCCTCGGGATTTCTTTGTTTTATTTCCTAAGGAGGGTGAAGAAAGAAGAAGTGATAAAGAAGAAAGCAACACCATTGATTTTTTTTTTAAGAAATGGTATATATATATATATGTATATGTTTGTGTGTGTATGTATTCTGTGTATTATTTTTTCATGATTCCAATTATCTTCTTTCCACCAAAGTTTGCAGTAATATTCTCTCCTGAAGGTGCATTCTGGCTCCTTTAAATTAGTCAGTGTTATATTGTAGGAGACTGTCATGGAAAAGGACTCAGTTTACTTTTGCCATTTTCACAGGGGAACCTTTTAAAACAATCTCTTCAGCAGCAGACACCTTTAACCCTAATAATCTCAGGCCTTGATGAAAATACTATATTTTGTAGATTATGGTTAAAGGGAGAAAATTATTCTGTAAGATAAATATGAGCTCCATTAACTTCTGCTATCTGGTTTAGCATTACATAATGTATTGATCTTATGCTCTGCTTTTGTCCAAATAAGATGCAATAGTATCAATATCAATTTCTGAAAGATGGACTGAATGCTTTTTTGGTGATGAAATCTGATGTACGATATTTATAGTGACATGTGCTTTTATTTTCTCATGAGAAACTAAATATCAATTGTGTTGTACATTTGTTCTTAGCATATATTAAAGTTCTGAACCAAATGTGTTAAAGCTTACGCTTTGCCATGTAAATTTCCCAGAAGTTGTTGAGCTCAAATGTATCCTACATCCAGCTGTAGAAATTTGTCAGAAATTGTTTAAATTTTGTACATAGTTGTACTGTTTAATTCTAGCCACTGCGCTGAACAGTATTCGAGTTACCATACAATATGGCTTTACACAAGGAAATGTGTGGCTTTTGTTTTGTATTTTTTCAGTATAGAAGTTCCTGTGTCTTATTTAAATAAAGTTATTAGTAAAACCAGAATAGTTCACCTATGTTTTTTGGAAAGACTGGTTCGTAAGCACCTTGCCCAACAGAGATACACTTAGGTCAGGGTGATGGCAGTATCTGGTGCTCACTGAATTCCTGACCTGTATCTCTGGTGCTGGAGGGACTCTGACCGGATCAGATTTCCACAGCCTGGTTTCCTCTTGACATGTCATTTACACACTTTCCATCACACAGTAAGAAGCTGGATGTCTAAAGTTCCAAGTCTTTGTACCGCTCCCAACTGTGTGAGCACCTCAAATAGAGAAAACACTGCCCTTACATTTTTATTCTATACCTAAGAAATTTTTATGGAAGTAATTCTTTTTATTGTTTTTTATTTTTTTGTTTATTTATTTTTGAGAGACAGAGAGATAGCAAGTGGGGGAAGGGCAGAGAGAGAGGAAGACAAAGAATCTGAAGCAGGTTCCAGGCTCTGAGCTGGCAGCACAGAGCCCAATGCGGGGCTTGAACTCACAGACCACGAGATTGTGACCTGAGCTGAAGTTGGACAGTTAACCAACTGAGCCACCCGGGTACCCCAAAGTCATTTTTTTTTTAAGTCCACTGACATCACCTCAAAGGAAGTTGTGTGTTTCTTACAAAGAAAACTGCAGCAAAAAATTTTAAATAGTTTACTCTTTTTATTTAGGTTTAGATTTGGGATAAGAGGGAGAAAACCTTAACAGAACAAAGGAGTTGTTGATGTTATGCCCAGTTATCCGGATAGGGTCATGATAGGCCTCATGGTGGCCTGAGAGCAAAACAGACTACTTTGAGAAATAATTTGCCAGCAGTCTTCTTCATTTCCGAAGCATATCTCCTCAAAGAGGTTGGTAAGATTTTACCTTTAAATTTAGCTTAAAAATGTGTAATTAGCTATGTTTTGGGCTGAAGAAAAAGTAAAATATAACTTTTCAATGGTGATGTTTATCAACAGTTTTCTTGAAGATGATACATAACTTGGGCAGGAAACGATCTATCCGAAGTTAAAAGTCCCACTGCAGGTGACTGTGAAGGAGAAAGTGGAATTCTCAGCTCCGTCTCTGCTTGACTTGATCATATAAGCTTAATATAAACAGCCCTGAGAAACAGGTCAGTATTGCAAATTAAAAAAAAAAAAAAAAAAAACCAAACCTAAGGAACAAGGAGAGAGGGGAATTAGGTCTAGATCTAAGTTTTAGCCTTGTGCTAGCTAAAAATAATCACTTGAAGTTTATTCATGAATATTTCAAAATAAATGTTTGCTCCCACCCCTTCCATCTCTGAAGTTCCATTATCCCTACATGTTCCCAGCAGCTCCTACCTTCTACCCCCGCTTGAAACTCACAAGTCTTTTTTCCCCTCTCTACATACCTTTGGTAAACTCAGGGCTTTTTGGAACTCAGGAGCTTTGTATGGGTCCCTTAATTCACACCTGGAGTCACAACCTAGCATTACAGTTCCAGTTGTCTTGGGGGCATCTCCTCTCAGACTTACTATCTTATCTCAGCTTCACAGATTGAATGGAATGAAGAAGTCTTGTCCCGCGTTGTACTAAATCAGAATACATCCCAATTCTTCCTTTTTCCCTGAAGACAACTGCAGTTCTGTGTTCTGAAGTTTTCTCCACCTACCTCTCTCACATTTGCCTCTCTGTCTTCCTATTTATCTCACCAAATTTCAAGCTGCAGATCAGACCGTATGTCTTGTGGATGAATTTCTTTTGAAATGGGATTCTGATGGCAGGGAAGCAAGATCATTTAGTATGCTAGATTTCCAGTAACCCCTATAGCTGTAGACCAGGGGTCGGCCAGCTAGTGCCTATAGCCAGATGTGCTGCAGGCCTATTTTTGTGAATAAAATTTACGGAACAAAGCCACACTCATTTGTTTATGTATTGCCTATGGCTATTTTGCAGGACAGTGGCAGAGTTAAGTAGTTGCAATGGAGACAGTCTGGCCCACAATGTCTAAGATAATATTTTACTGTCTGGTCCTTTACAGAAAAAAATGTACCAACCTTTGACATAGGCCAGAGAGCAAACTGGGTTTGGGTAACTTGTATCATACACACAGTTGTCTTAAAAATACGTCCATAAATCTTTTGATACTCCTCTTTGAGAGGTAGAGCTTCATTTTCCTCCCCTTGAAGTTTGGGCTGGACTTGCTTAGAAATGGAATCCAGCAGTGATGGGCTGTCACTTCTGAGATTAGGCTGTAAAAGGACAGGCTTCTGTCTTGGGTGTGCACTCTCCTGGATCACTTGCTATGGGAGAAGCTCTATTGTGAGGAGACCGAGGCAGTCTTTGCTGAGAGAGACCCACATGGCAAGTAGCTATGGCTGGCAGCTAACGCTGAGGCTCCCCAGCCCACAGCCATGTGGGTGAGCTTGGAAGCAGATCCTTCAGCCCCAGTGGAGCCTTGGGATCACTGCAGCCCCAGCCAACAGCTTGTCTGCTGCCTCATTAGAGACCTTGAACCGGACCTGCTAAATCCTAGGTTCCTCACACTCAGAAACCGTGTGGGACAAGCTGTTTGTTGTTCTAAGGTGCTGAGTTTAGGGGTAATTTGTTACATAGGATTATACAGCTAATACAATAAAGAGCTGCCCTGCCTGCCTCTCCCCCGCCCCCCAACACGTACCCATTACTGCCAGCAAGATCACCCAGGGTCTTGTGCCATCCTGCCCCCACCCCGGGTCCAGAAAACGAGGCTTGCCTTTTTGGAATGAACACTTCTTGAAGAAAGCTCTGTGGGACTAGGTCGAACACAAAGCTTTCTCATACAGAATTTTGTTACCTGAACCACCCACAGGGTAAGTCTACAGTATGTGCCTAAAAGTTATCTTGTCCGGTATTAAACCATCTTACCTACAACAACTAATTGGGGGGAGAAATTAGACTCTCGCAGAAAAGTGTTTGCTGTGGAAAATGATGCAAAAAGAGGCGGGATAGGTGATCAGTTTTCAAAGCTGGAAAAAAAACAAAATCTCAAGAAAATGAGAAATATTTCTACCTCAAATGTCTTGGTTTCTATCCTTAACAGGAGGCTGGTGACCCATTGGTTCTAAAACGGCCTATTCCATTTCACAGGCATTTGTGTCTCTCAAAAAAGAGAGGAAATTTTTTTCAAAGGTTCCAGATCAGTTGGGTGACGGCCCCTCCCATTTAAAACAGCCATTTTCTTAACACTAAGAATTTGAATAATTAGATCACTTTTCCTACAAAAGATTTTCTGATAACAAGGAATGGGTCCCCTTTCACACTATAAATTCTACTCAACTCTTGGCATCAGCTTTAAGCATGACTTTGATGACATTCCTTTAGCCAGAATTGGGTAAGGTCCCGTAGGCAATGGATGTTATTTCAAACCACTGTCTGGAAGCAAGCGGGATAAAAGGTGGATGTAGGGCTCCATAAGGACCTGCCAAATGGGGAGAAGGGTTCATGCAGAAAGGGCAAACCATTTCTCAGGTTTTCTATTCCACTTTGTAAAGGAAAAGGGTTATACTCCAGGGACAGAAGTTAACAAAGGACACCGCTCATGTGCTGCAGTAAACAGCCTACCATTTTTCATATGGACTGAAATCAAGGCAAACAAGGTAATCTTAACTCACTCTCAATCTGACTGTTTGATTATAGTCAAAAACCTGGTGTGGTCTCTCCTGCTTCCCTTTCCTGTGACCACCCTGGGAGCTATTGTATGGAGAACCCTGACCCTTTTCTCCTGATAGCTCCCCTAAGTCCATGACCATTGCAGCAGGTCCTGCTGGAAGACAGTCAAGAGGTAGGAAGGACAGAAGATGGTTACACCTGGGAAATGGGGCCTGTGGGGAAGTGGGGGAGGGTGCTGAGGTGAGCTTTCGCAACATTCATAGGTCCTTTTGAAATATCTGATTTTTTTTTTCTGACAATGATTATACATTCCTTTTGTAAAGTTTCATAAAAGAAGTCAAGGAAGCAACTTAATCTTCTTTCTGCAATTGTTGGCATTCCTCTTCCTTCTGCTCATACCGCCTTCTCACCAACCATCCATCAGGCAGTATGTGGCAGAAAGCAGATATGACTGAACTGACTGCTTTTCATATTCCCCAACAGAAAGACAAGGTGAAAGTCAAAGAGAAGTGATCAACATGAAAATAAATGTTTAACCTCACAAGTAATCAAAGCATGCAAATTAAAACAACAATTGGTTGCCTTCAAATTGGCAAAGATGAAAAAGAAGGGTGATATTCGGTGCTAAGGGGGTGGTGGGGATATGGTCACTCTCATATCTGGTCTTAGAAGAGTAAGTCAGTATACCTTTTTGAGCAAGAACCTGGCAGCACTTACACCAAGTGGCAAAAAGCAGGTCACAAACCAGAGTGATCTCTTGGTTTTGTAAAAATAGATATATGTGAGTTAAAAAAAAAAAAAAAGACATGAAGAATGTACAAAAATTAATAGTGGTTATGCTTGGGTTGTGGATATTTGTCTTTAACATTTGCATTTATGTTTTTCTAAGTTTTCTTAGAAACGTTATAATTTGAGAGAAAATGCATGTTAATTTCCAGTTATCAAGGGAGGGGGAAAATGTAGGGAGGAAAGTAGGATATGGCAGGAAAAGATTTAGTTTTAACAGAAATGAGCAGATCTCTTAAAATCAAGGTGGCTTGAGAAGAGGCTTGGTAGAGCAAACTCTGGTTCAGTGGAATTATCCAAATGTACGTACAGTTTCATGCCCTTTTCACTTTCCCATTTAAAAAAAAAAAAGGTCCCAACACCATCATACTCAGGTACACAAGATTAAATTATTTAAGCCTAGAATGGCATTTAGGGAAGTCTGGAGTTGTGGTTCAGAGGACAGAGCATTCCTTGGAGTGTGGCCCATACTAAGAGCCCTATACTCAGTTGAGATGGATTTATGAAGTGGGCACCAGAAAGCCCAGAAATTTGTCCTGTCATTTACACTTCTTGAAAATTGAAGCCTCACTTAGAAAATTGAAAAGGACCTTCTGCCCCACACAAACTATAGAAACCTGAAAGTGGTCAAGAGACTGTTCTTGAATGTGATTCCTATTTCTCAGTACACTCTTTATTGAGGTATATTTAATCTAGTTTTACAGAGCTTGACTGAAGTGGGTGCATGTGATGGATGTTGACCAGAACTTGGATTAGAGAAGACTGGGGATCAAAGCCCTGGACAAGCTGCAGTGGATGCCTTGGCTTGAGGATCACCAGCGCAGAATTTGACTCCTGTTCGTCTTTGAATTTGTAGCTGGCATAATCCAGTGGGGCAGGAAGCAACTTGGGGATTCAGACATTTGCTTATTTCTCCTTCTTGGTAAGTGTCTCCCCCATTCACCAAACTGAGCCTCAGCCCTTTGCCATTTGTCATTTCTGTCAGCTGGCAGGCCACACCCGGTAGAACCATGTCTCTCCCGCATGTCAGAAGACAGAGGCAGTGTGGCATAAGGGACTATGGCCCAGGTCTGGCCATCAGACAAGAATGAGTGACAACCCTGTGAATCTGGGAGTCTTTCTTTGTAAAATAGCGATAATGATTATTCTTCTGCTTTTGCCATAACAAAAGAACCTAGGCTGAAGGGCCTAAATGATAGAAATGTATTTCTCACAGTTCCTGGAGGCTCAAAGTCCTAGATCAAGGTCTAGCAATATTTGGGTTTCTAGGAAGGACTTTTCTGGTTTGGAGACAGCCACTTTGTCATGGCCTTTGACATGGTTTTTCCTCTGTCTCTTCTTCTGACACTATCCTATCGGATGAGGCCACATGCACCCTTAGGACCTCATTTTACCTTAATTACCTCCCAAAGCCCTACATGCCCAAAATCACTGGGTCATATACCTTAAAAGGATAAATGTGATGGTATATGAATTGTAATGCAAAAAATAAACTCAACATGCCAAAAAATCCTACTCTGTAGGATAATTAAGAGGGTGAAAGGGACTTGTGTGCACATAGCACAGTGCCTGGCATAGAGCACCCCATGGATAAAATAGTCCATGTAGGGTCAGAAAATGTGACGGTTGTAAAGCCATAAACCTGGTTCCACAAGCCTCGAATCCTGTCTCCAACTTCCTCAAGGATGTTCACTGCATGGCTCTACTTCTTCCTCTGCTATTCACAATCTGCCATCTGCATCTTTCCTCGCCTTCGGCAGGTGGGTCAGGCAGGCACCCACCACCCTGGCTACCATGTAAGCAGCCCGCGTGTATGCCTCTGACCTTGTTCTCCCACAGACTTCCATGCCTTTCCTGTTCCCTGTGCTGCCGTGTGCCCAGCTCTCCCCGCCTGCCCACATCCAGAAGGCAAGGCCAGAAGGACATGACACTTCAGGCTTCAGCCCGGGCCCACTCCCGTCTTTTCCAGGTGCTTTGTCTTTAACCACGGGCCTGGTTTATAGGGCAGAAAAACCAGCCTGTTTGGCTCCGGGCTTCCCTCACCACAGGCTGGCCACTGAAGCCCAGGATGAAGAAGCAAGGCTTTCCCTGGGGCTGGTTGTGAGGGCAGGTAACAGATGGGTAACAGAATGCAGGTAGCAAGAGCTCGGGGCAGTGTGCTGTCCGGATTTGTTCTCTCCCTGCTAGCTTCTTCCTTTCCAGCTGGAGTCAAAGTTGCAGCGCACCCGGGATGGCAGCTCCTATTGGCAGGATAAAAATACCCCTCAGTTTGACTGCTGAGGCCCATGCATGGCCAACTCAGCCATTAAGGGCAAGGAGAGAGGAAAGAGTACGGAATGCTGGTGACTTCCCTGCAGGGAAAGGTGGCCGTTGGAGCCTCCCGCCCACTTACACGTGGACAATGCAGGCTTCTAGTGCTCAGAGGAAGTTCCAGTCACACCGGTGCCCTCTCCATCAGCATGAAACCTCTTATTAGCATGTTTCTGACTTTTATTGTGCATCGACCCCTTTGAGAATTTATGGAAGCTCTGGACCATTTCCTCAGGAAAAGAAATTCACAGAGGTGCATTTTCACACACACAAAACTACACAGCTCAGAGGATGTACAGAACTCTTGAAGCTAAGAGGTCCATAAATCCCTGGGCCAGAATAGAGTTTATAATAGGGATGAAAGAGTTTATAACACAGCCATCAGAATAGCAATGAACTGTAGGGAGATAATGGAAGCAAGGCTGTTGATATGTCAAGTGCTGTGTCCTGAGAATGCCTTCTGTTTGTGCGGGGGACAGGGGGCCAGCAGACGATGCTCTAAATGTGGTACAGACCCTTGGGGCATCACAGGTCAGGTCCAGAAATACCAGCAAGGAGACACCTCAGACCAAAATCAATAAAAGAGCTCCCTGGGAAGTGGCTGAAAAAGGAAGCTCCAGAGAAGCCCGGCCTCTACTGATGAGGCATTTCTAAAATCAATTGTGTCCTCCTTGGGTGGCAGAAGGGTCAGGATACAGGCCCCTGTCGGGGTTGAGGGGTTTCCTGAGCACTTTTGACCAGCTCTCTGTTAGGGCAAATTATAAAAACGTTGCTCACCCTACTGTGAAGGCCCATAGTTCCACCACTGAGATTGTTGCTGGGGGTATGTCCCAGAAGTGGGAAAAGGGGCGTCTCACTGCACCCGGACAGACTCCTGAAGTGCTACAGGAGTGTCGGGCAATAGGAGTAGAGGGGAAAAAGGAAGAGATGGATCAAGAGCCTGTGGAGACTCAGAATTCAACTGAAGTCAGTCGTGTCTTCCAGGGAAGCACTGGTTCAGTGAGTATGGTCAGATGCTTGTGAACTCTATATCTTGGCATGTTGAGAACAGTGGGGCCCTCAGTCCGTTTCCTACTAGTTAATTATCGGAAGCCAGGACATAGGTATTATATTAAGGCCGTAAGTTCTATTTTCAGTACAAAGAGGTGCAATTGATTAAAGTCCAGATGAGTATCAGCAGCATCAGAGCAGGGATGCTCACAGCTGGCTAAGCAGCCTGGACTGCTGCAGGGGTCTGGCTTCTAGCAGCAACCCCCTCCTTCACTGCGTCCTCATCTGTACTTTGTCCCTGCGGCCACCACTCGGTTCCTCAGTACTCAGGAGGCTCCCATCACTTTATAAGTAACTGTGTATTGCTCCTGTTAATTTCAGTATCTATACTTTTGTAATAGACAAATCATTTCGTATCATCCCTAGTTCAGAATCAAAGGAGGGAGAAGCCCATAAACTCTGCTCCTCTCTGGATGAAAAGTTACTCTGCCAGGCCTACCACATGGGTTTCCTGAGCTAGTCAGTTGCGACCAGGTGGTCCTGGGGCTTACAGTGTGACTTACTAGCTAAGACCATGTCCCTCCTTGCAGAATGGGAGTCGGGACTGCTTGGCAGGGGGATATGAGTGTGACTGACAGTTTGAAGATTGCTCTCTTGTCAGTACATTCACATGGGACTGTTCTCATGTCTCGTAAGGCAGAACTGCCAATAGTACAAGACCTTAGTCTACCAAAAAGAAAACAAAATCCACACACACACACACAAACCCTCTTTAATACACATATATTGTTTTTCTTTTGAACAAATTAGATTGTATTGTCCAGTTTGCAAAGTCACCTTTAAAGACCAAGAGCCTTTTTAAGGCAGTAGTAGTGGTGCTCATGAAATATTCTGTCCATACTGTGCCATCTCCTAGGCCCTTGCAGTGAGGTATGTGGCTATTTCTAGCCACTGGGCTTTGGAAGGAAGAGAAGTGTGTTTTTCTTTGGATGAAGCATAGCATAGCCAGTGCGTGACAATGCTCCATTTCTACCTTTCCTCGCTATAGTGACCAAGAGGCTCACACATTGCATGTGATCAGCTGTATGCTGGTGACGCTTCATCAGCATAAGTCCCTGGGGGTTTGTGGAGCAGAGCTCCACTGACCCACATTAGAAACAGAGCATGAGTGAGGAAGGAAGAAAACTTCCTGGTTATAAGCCACTGAGATTTCTTGGTGATTGTTGCCAAAGCATAGCCTGGCCTGTCCTGACTTACTCACAGACAGATCTAGGAGACATCACAGGAGGACGCCACTGTGAATAGAGTTGATCTTCTGTGGACCTTCCAGCTGATCAGACTTCCAACTCTGCAAACCTAATGAGTCTCTCTGCTTCCCTGGTTATTTTAAGGGCTCTCCTACCACATGGAAAGTACAACATCCCTTTGTGCAAGATCCAGATTCCAATTTCTTCTTTCTCTTCTTGAACAATCATATTTATTGAGGCTTAATTTACATATGTAAAATGCATCCTGTTTAGTGTAGGGTTCCGTGGGATTTGGGTAAGTGCATATGGTAGTGTAGCCACCAATACAATTTGTAGGAGAGCTCCAACCAGTATCCACCCCGGCCCACCTCCAATTTCCTTGTGCCTCTTTGGAGTCCAGCCCTCCCCCAACCACAGCCCTTGGCAACTACTGATCTAAGGCCCATCCTTTTAGGTTTGTGTTTTCCAAAATGGCATACAAATGGAACCACACAGTCTGTAGCCTTTAAAGCAGAAAACCTTTTTATTTTGGAGTACTTACAGATTGACAGAAAAGTTGCAAAGATAGTACAAAGTTCCTCACCCAGCTTCTGCTAATGTTAACATCTTACATAGCTAGAGTATTTTGACATAGTAGTCAAAATTAGGAAATTAACATTAGCACGATACTATCAACGAAACTATAGACTTTTTTTTGGATTTCATCCATTTTCCCACTAATAGTCTTTTTCTGTTCCATGATCCCAAATGGCATTTGGTCATCATGTCTCCTTAATTTCCTCCCATCTGTGGTGGTTTCTTGGTCTTGTTTTTCATGACCTTGACACTTTTGAGCTACACTGGTCAGGCATTTTGTAGAATGTCACTCAATTTGAGTTTGTTTGATATTTTTCTTATGACTAGACCAGGTTATGAGTTTTGGAAAGAATACTACAGAGATGAAGTTCCCTGTCCATTGCATCATATCAGGGGTACATGATAGCAACATGAATCATCCTGTTGTATGGGTCAAGAGTTGCCTCCTGTTCACAGCTAAATAATATCTCACTGGATGCATGTACCACAGTTTTTCATTCTCCAGGAGAAGGATATTTAAGTTACTAGTTTTTGAAGATTATGAGTAAAGCTGCTACTAACATTCACATAGAAGTTTTTGTGTGAACATGTATCTTTTCTTCTCTAGGGTGAATTCCTAAGCGTGGCATCGCCAGGTTGTATGGTAGGTAAGTGTGTATTTAACCTGATGTTAAACTGCCAAACTTTTCCAAAGTGGTCCCACTCTGCTTTCCCCTCAACAGTGTGGAAGAGTTCTAGTTGCTCCGCATCCCAGTTTCTTGGGATGGTGGTCAGTGCTCTAGGTAATGGTTCATTTTAAAAATACCATTAAGTTTGACAAGTTTTGCAGCATGTCCTTTCTGACTGGCAGGAGAACCCACTTCATTTCTCCTGGTCTCCGCACAGAATTCTATCCAAGTTTATGGAAAAATCAAGGGTAACTTATTTATTAGACTTTCTAGTCCCTTCCTACCTAACACCTTCCTCCATTCCCGTGATACTTAGGAGCAAATTAGTAAGTGATGGGAACAGAAGATGGGGCTTGGAGAGTCTCATGGAAGGTCATGGGGAGAGAGCAGCTTCCCACTCCTACTTCAGCATCCTATACCAAGCGAGTGAACTTCCGTGACATAGTGGCTCCCCTGTGTGCTGCAGTGTGCAAGTGCAGGGCTACATTTTGGGGGCATCAACTCAGTCCTCATAATGACTCCACGAGGCAGGTGATGCTACTACAGAAGACGACGAAACAAGTGCAGAGGGTTTGTAGTTACAGCTGGCGAAGCCTCAACTTGGGAGGCTTGGCCACAGGTTTCTCCAGCTTCAGAACCCAAACTCTTAACATCTGCTCTACACTACTGTCTGGAAGTGCATCTCCCAAAGACGTCAAATAATTGGCCAAAAAAAGCCGGGGGGGGGGGGGGGGGAGAGACAGAGAGAAAACGTTGGGAGGAGAGAAAAGATAGGGGTTCTTAAAGGAATTCTGTGTCTTTGAATTCCTTTCTTCAGCTCTAAGTTTCTAGCAAGCACCTTGAAGAAAAAGAAGCATTGGCCCAGCAGTTAGACAATGTGGGTTCTAATCCCGGTTTCTCACTAAATTATAGTTTTTCTTATATGTCCCTTGGTTTTCTCATCTGGATATCAGCAGGTTGGATGCAGAAAGCTCTGTGGTCCCTTCTGACTTCCTGGAAGTCAGCTATAGGAGAGCCACACATAGGCATCCTCACTGGGCTGCCTAGAACACCAAGCCTTCTAGTCCCAGGGCTAGCAGTGGCCTCAAAACGGACTTCTGGAAAACATTCCAGTTCTTTCAGCCACCTTGCTCCATACCCCCTGTGTCCTCAAGGTCATTCCGATGGAATCTGGAGTGGATCACCACCGCATTTTCCTGCCCAGGATCTATTCCCTATTCCTCTGGTATTAGCAGCACAGCCTTCCCTTGAGGAACCATCCTTTCTCCATCCCCAGTCCTTAAGAGTCAGGTTCCAGGGACAGGCACATGAGAAGCTGGGGATATAGCCTATTTCCCATCCCCACCCACCTTGATCCCAGTGGCTGACTGGAGACTGGGCATAGGATCCAAAGCAGGCTCAATTCCAAGACTTTGGCTGGAGATACTGGTGGCCATGTTTCCTCCTTATGAGAAGTCTGTTAGGATGAAGGAACACAGAGAGAATCAAAGCTGGGAGCTAAAGACAGGGGAATTGCCGAGAACACTACCTGACCTCTAGATCCAGCTGTGCCTGAAGCATGTGCCTGGACCTTTCAGTTACCTGAGCAAATAAATCCACCCTCATTTTTTTGTTGTTGTTGTTTAAATAAGTCTGAGATGAATTAGATTAGGGTTCAGTAATTATGTGGGGTTTTTTGGAGATTTCTGCTTTTCTCATCCATATATGCTCCTTTCTAGGAGTTCCAGAATCTTTGTTTTTTGTTTTGTTTTTTTAATTTGAGGAGGAGGAGGAGGAGGAGGAGGAGGAGAGTAGTAGTAAGTAGTCGTCGTCTCGTCTTCGTCAATTCCAAAAGCCCCATGAAAGACATGGTCTAATGCAGTGTTGGGAAACACACAGCACTGTTGCCACAACCCCTGCCCCATACTTATCACAAACATCACTCATTTATCAGAATTCTTCTCAGTGCAGAATTCTTGGCAGCCAATGCCAATCACTGGAGTTGGCTCCAAGATGAAGTCTATTTTCCAACAAAGCTGAAGAGACCTGCATCACTGCACTGTGTGTGGTGCCAATCAGAGGACTAGAGATGGTCTGAATCAAAGGATTAACTACCATGGCCTGTCTGGAGGACACCAGTTGATCACAAAGACAGATGCACTTTGACATACTGGGAAAATCAATAGTGCCAATTGTTAGCCGTGAGCCACTGCCAGGGTCGGCCCCTGAGGAGGGGTCTCTCTCGGCAGTGGTAGCTGAGAAAGGGAAGCATGGAGCTCAGCTGGCGGGCTCCTGGAGGTGAAGCATGGGCAGAAAGCATCTTGACCCAAATGGCCAGGCAGCCTCACATGGCCCCTCGGGGGCCTCAGCCCTGGCCCCACACCCAATGGAAACACCTGCCACAGCATGATGGTGAGCCCGTCTACATGCCCACTGGCAACTCACGCCTCCTGGGGATGCCAACTTTGAGCAGACCACGTTTTCTTGGGCATAAGCCTCCAACAAAAAGTTCTAAGTTGGTGCCTTTCTAATTCTGAAGCTGACGGATGCTTTTCTCACTCTCACACAGCTCAAAATCAACCTGACATTTCTAAAATTACATTTTGAAGGCAAGGAATCTATAAAGTGCACCAAAGCCCATGCCAGCTGGGAGAAAAAGAAAAGAGGAAAGAGAAATGTTTCTGGCTCCCTCCCTTACATTTGAATATTCTTTATATATTGGCTGGGGCAGCTCGAGAAGGGAAGGGGCACTTGCAGACCACCTAAAACTACAGGAAAGTTTTCAAGGAGCAGGTGCTTTCTGAATTTCCCTGAGGGTTCCAGTGCAATTGTGGTTCAGACTGGCCTGGAGACAAGGAATGAAAATGAGGGAGAAGTGAGACAGGGCGTGAAGGGGGTGGGGCACCTTTGTCTTCTTCACACCAGAGACAGTCCTTCCACAGGCGGCTGGCGAGGGGCCTCGAGGTGGGCCCCCAAGGAAGCCCCCTGGCTGGGCGGCACACAGGCCGCTTAAAAGAGAATAAGCCAGCAGCTGCTTCTCCTTAAACTAGAGAGGTGGCCGAGGGGGCTTTGTGCGAGCCAGGATCAAAACACGCCTATCAAGAGGGATCAAGGGCCTGGCCAAGTGGATTGCAGATGGGAATGGGAATTGAATCTTTTTTTTTTTTTTTTTTAACAAAAATGTAAAGAAAATTCAGAGAGAAAATGCCTCCATGTGCAATTCTGTCCTTTCACTTGTAGCGAAGCCTGTTCAACTACAACAATCATCCTCTGCCCTTCACCCACAGATCAACTTTAAAATGCAACTAAAATGATCCATTCAACTGAGAAGAACCCCACACCCCTTCACCCCCACCCAGTACCCAGCAAGCTAGTTCCCTGAGCCTCCAGCCTGGATGGAGCAAGTCTACCCTCCTGCTTCTCTGCTTCGTCTCCTTACTGCAGTTGCTGTGGGGCTCTCATGGCTGCGAACACACGTGACCCAGGAGGAAACGAGTCCTTAATCTACGTTCCACACAGGGCAGCTCCACTCAGGAATCATTAATCCCGTGCTCACAAGGTGACTCCAGGGTGCTTATTACTAGGGAGACACAGAAGATTTGGGGAAACAGGAACCCTCTTCTCTGGGGTTGCAACACCTTGGGGCAGAGGGAGATGCCTACGAATAGGCCTCAGGGGCCAGGCAGAGCACCAAGGGTGTGCTTATCATGAAACGGGGGAAGGGCAGGCAGGAGATGAGGGGTGGTTCCTCCTAGGAAAACTGTGGGCTATGCTTGAAGGAAGTGCGATCTGAGGGGCGGGTAGGGGTGTGATGGCAGCCAGGGGTAAGGGGACAGGGGCATCCCAGGGGGAGTGTGCAGCAAATGCACAGGCCCAGCATGGAGAGGGAGGGCTTCTGGTGCAGCAAGCTTTTCTGTGTATGTGTGGGATGAGGCGGGGAGGCTGTGTGGAGCGGAGAGGGGAGGGCCTAGGGCTGTATCCCTGTATCCTCAAAGACCATGCATGCCAGGCTGAAAAGTCACCAAATGAGATTCTTACAAATGAGACTCTGTGGACAGTTTATGCCGGCCAAGACATGAGCAGAGCTGCTCCAGCCACAGAACACGCTGAGTCCCGGCCCCCTTTCGCCTTCAGGTCTCTTCTTGAGCAGTGGAGGAGGAGGAGGAGGAGGAAGATGCCTTCCAGTCCCCCAGGGCCATCTTGCAGAGGACAGTGGCTACTGCTGGACCAGGTCCTTCCCTGAGGGCACACTGCAGAGCCAAGAAGCCGCATTCCTGTGTTGGGGGAAGTGGCCAAAGGAGACCCTTCCAAAGCCAGAGACTGAGGCTACAAGAATGCAGCAGAGCCCAGCTGGGGAGAGAGGACCAATTCCAGGATAATCATCAACGCTACTCCTCTCAGGGCCACTGGCTCACTGACAGGGGTGTGTGGCCTCTCAGCATACCACAGGTGACACAGGGAGGGGAGGAGAGGTGCCAGCCCTGGGGACTCAACACCCGTGAAGTGTCTGAACCACTTACATGCCCACATGCAAAACTTGCTCCTATCTCTCCCCAAGTCTATGCCTTCCTCTCCTGCACTGTATGGGGGATGCATGGGATCTCGTCAGTAGTTTCATGCAGTTGGGGCTCGTCTTTGTTCTCCTCATCTGTCCCTCTCCAGCCTCAATGTCCATGGTACCTCCCCACTGAGTCCCCACAACAGACTCTCTTAATGTGTTTTTGCATGTCAAATATCTCTGCCATTTAATTAAAAAAAAAAAAAAAAACAGTTAATATCACAAAGGACTCCAGAAATACATGCTTTTGAATTCCAGCCACAGAGAAGACAAGAGGAGACACTGGCATCTGCAGATATGGCTGCTTTCCATAAGAAAGGTTCGTGCAGTGAGACCAGCCCAGCTCCTCAGCCCATGTGAGAACACACACCCCACCACACAAGGGCTGAGGGACAGTGTCTTTGGTTGGCTGGGGCTTCATCCAGAGCTCATTGGAAGGTGGCTTGGCAAGAAGGGGAAGTCTTCCTGCAGCCCCCTTATGTGGGCAACAAAGGCAGGGAGTACATGAGGAGGCATTTAAGCTTTGCTAGCCTCCCGCCGCCTCTTAGGCTACAGGACTCGTTACTGCAACCTAACACAGAATAGGTTGATGATTTGAACTTGGATCTCACAGTAGCCCAGTGACACATCAGCAGCCATAATGTGGACGTCAGCAGGAGAGCGGCCAGCCGGAAAATTGCTCCTAGACAATCGTGTATTGTTAGATCCACATAGAGAATACATTCAAACCCTTTATACCAAATAAGAGTAAATAATTATACCAATATAAACAGGGCCTCTGACCCTTTCATTTTATTAAAATGGCACGTAAATATGAAAACAGCATACTGATCACTTCATACGTCTGCGTGTCCCCAGGTGTGTGGCCGAGGAGTGGCACGAGGGCTCCCTCCGAGAGGCTGCAGACTCATGCATTGAGCAATTCATGTTCTTTATCGGTTTTCCCAATAGCATCAGGATTTGACAGTGGGTCGAGGTCAGCAAAGAGGCTGAACCAGGCAGTCAGGTCCGAGGAGGCAGCCTTGGCAGGTTCTGGGGAGAGAACAGGCAACATGAATACACGTACCTTCCAAAGGCCCACCTCTGCCATGCTGCATACAGGTGGGTCCAGGCTCATCTGGAAAAGGGAGGATACTGCTCAGTCAGACGAATCCTATTACACTCTGTCTCTAAAACTAGCTAGGGGATTCCACATATCCCTGTTGGCTATCGGAGAAACATTTCTAAACCATGGCCTGAAGCTCAGTGAAGAACAAGCCCAGTGTCAATCCACACCTGCATCCCCATCCCAGCGGATGGCACGGCCCAACAAGTTGCCTAAAACCTCAGACGGTGCTGAGTTTTTCAACACAAGTAGGAAATATCACTGTGATTTCAGAAATCGAATGAATGGCTGAGGATGCATGGTGCCTTCCAGTGTCCACTGGAGGAATCTTTTCGAATCTGCTGGGTCAAGGGAAGTATGATGGTCACTCTTTTCAGACTTTAGAGCATCAGGCTGAGAGGAGGGTTTCTCCTTTCTCAGGGTCACTGCCCTCATCCACCATCTCCTGTTAGAGGGAGGAGGCCTTTGACATGCCTCCCTTCCTCCCCCCTCACACCCCTCCCACTTCACCATCTATGGATGCTCCCTTCAGCTGTTCTTTAACTGAACCACCCGCCCTAACTTCCCGAATGCCACAATTACAGAGCCAAATTATTTTCCAGATGAGGAGAGTATTTTCAAAAGAGTGCCTCATGCAAGTGATTTCTACACAAGTTGGGGCCTCTTTATATAAATCATTCCACATGAGGATCGAAGTTCATTGGCTTGGACGACCCAGGCTTTTTTCCCTTTCCCCAACAGGTGGGAGTATCAAAAGCACGAAGAAAACGTCTGACAGGTTATCCTTCTAGCTGAGAGCAACAAGGAATGTGCTTGCCATCTGGCTGGAAGAGTCTCGTAAAATACTGGTGGGACAGGCTGCTACAAGGTTATGCCAGAGGAACAGGACAGTGGTTGTGGGCTTATCCTACAGCAACAAGGCCTTTGGTCTTTTCACGAAAATGGCACTGAAATGTTAAGATAAGGTGCCAATCATGGTATAGTTCTGATTCTTGTCTTTTGTTTTTCCCCATAATCTCTCATAGGTATATTACTTTATCATGAGATAATCAACACATCCATTACAGAGATAAAATGACTACAAGCAATGCTCACTGGCAAGAGGCAAGTTATTGTGTAACATTAATTGATCTCCATGTACAATCAACCTGCAGAACACTTGGCTTAGTTTGATACGATAAACTGAGACCCAAGAGATCTCAATATAGGTTGGTTGGGGAGTGGAGTGGGGAATAATTTTTAAAAAGGGAGTAACCAACTCAACGTTTAGTCATGTAGGAGTCCACACAGCAAACTGTATGGGGCAAGACTGATTTAAAGAGGATTAGCCATCTCGATTCTTGATAGGGAATATCAAGATCTCTTAAAGAGATCTCCAGCAAAAATACACTACATCACTACATCCACTTCCTCTTTTCCTCCTAACCTCCCAAAGGTGTAGGGCGGCCTCAGAGGGTAGCTGTGGCCTTGCTAGGAGGAGTCAGGTGACTGTACTTTGGTGCAGCCCTCACCTTCCCTAGACCTCTACTGCCAGAGTTTGGGAAACCAGGTGCAACTGTTTGCACAATACCTACAAGAACATCCTGGGAATGCTTCTGGATGATAAAGACACTCCCTGCAACTTCCTGTGGTTAACACGGAAAGTGGCTGATGACCAAAGGGAGAGACAGCTGCAAATACAGAGATCTTCAGTCAAGCACAGGTTCTCTTTGGGGACCTGTCTCAGAAAAGAACAGTCCCACAAGCTTGAAAGGCCCTCCTCTGACAGCTAAGTAAACCTGGCTCTTTGTTAGGTGGAGGCAATGGTAGTTTCAGTAAAAGACAGCAAACTTCACTGGCCTTTCCTACCTTGCTGGAACCATTCAATCTTGGTCAGCACACAATCACATGGGGAGAGGTTATTTGGTTCCTCCTCCTTTGGTTTAATAAGGGGAATTATTAGTTGGGACACTGGGCCAGAATAAAAGAACATAATTCCTAGGATCATGTAAAACTCTCCACCCTTGCAGCCCATGCTTTGTACCCTAGGTGCTCAAATAGAAATTAGTAAAGGAAAGACAGAAAATAGTGTTAGGCTAGTTGAAAGGAAGGCAATTGTCATTTCCAGGGAATAAAACACTATATTACCTTTCATTGCAGGGCTGTTGTCATTTGGACTGCTTGCCTGTGGTGCTGGCCATGGAGTAGGAGGAGGATTGACATTGTTCTCTGACCAGCCTAATGTTCAAAACCAGAGGTTGTTAGGTCGAGGGAAGAACAGGCACACTGCCCTACCAGGCACTGGGCACACACACGGTCTCACCCATAGTGGCCTCCAAAGAAAGGGAAAAGGGTGACAAGACCCTTCTGCCATGTTCTTCATACCTGGGGTATATTTTATGGGACAGTATGTGTGTGTGTGTATATATATATATATATATATATATATATATATATATATAATCATACCTAATTCATAAGTATGGAAAATTAGGGAAAAAATTGGATTTTGGAAAAAATTGTGAAATCGTTAACGTTGAAACTTTTTTTTTTTTTTTAGCTCTATGCCCATTTTTCTTCTCAAGTAACATCATTTCATGGTCACACCAAAGATTATCCATAGCATTCCAAGGAAATCAAGTGCCTTGTTTTTCTGTCATAAATGGAGAAAGCTTAAAAAAAAAAAAAAAAGTGAACAATAAAAAAAGTGAACAATAGTAAATATAGTGATATAACTAATAAACTGTGGGTCTTCTCCACTTCATTATGATCCAGCTGATTTATTTTGTATCCAGCTAATCTGAGAAGTTTAGTTAATACAGATAAATAAATGGTAGTCTAGTCCAAGTTTATGAGGGGAAAGAAAGCCCCCTCCCCCAACTTGCTGCCATGTCCTTACAATGGCACTTGGCTTGTGTAACCCAACATTCTGTAATGCCCCCTGTGCTCTTCCTGCTTCTAATGTAAACTTAACATCCGGCAGTCCTGCTTGGGGAGAGGCACACCTAGTTTCCCTAGATGTTTTGGCATGGCTCACATTTAATTTAGAACTTTACCATATACTCCTTTGCACATCTGCTTTAATTCTTGGTATGTTTAAGTCCTGTCTTCTTAGTGAGAGAAGAAATTCCTTCTTCAATGTGCTCCAAAATACCTAATGCAGCATAGGAAGGTGTTTGTGGACTAAGTCCATTCTTGATTCTCACCATGAAACACAGACCATCAGATGATGTATCACTGTCGGGTCCATCATTGTTAAAATTGTATCCTTTTACTGGGATGCTCGGCTTACAGTGTTTTCTCTGGAAAAGGTTTTGTCTCCTATAAGGCCCTCATAAGACAACATGTTTGGATGGCACAGTTCAGCTGGGGCAGTGAAACCAATTTCTGGAGCAAGAAAAGTCAATGAGTATATGCCACAAAAATGATAGCATTTAATGCTGCTCATTTCCCCTGCCACTAGTCTAAGATGTGTAATAGGAGATGTCATTAGCAACTCTTACTCTGTTTATTAGTTTGCAATTTTGTGTCACCTCCTAGAGTTGTGAGCCTCTTGGAGATAGGACCATGTATTAATCATCTTTACATCCTGTACTGTGCTGCCTGGCACACAATGGCTGTTGAATTAGGATAAACTATTAGGGAATAGTCTTAAACCATAAGAAGTACACTTATAAAGCATTATTTTAAGATACAGCAAAGCAATGCTTGGCATAGTAGATGCTATAATACTCACTGGCTGAATTATTTCATTTTAGACAAGTGACATACAGACTTCTCCGAGAAGACTAACCAATGACAAATAAAACAGGAGGCCTTTGACCTATCTATTGGTTCTAAAACAATGCAAACACATAGAGGGTTTTTAAAAGTATTATTATTCATTGGAAAGGTACTTGAATATGTAGTTAACATAATTCATAAGCCATCAAAAGCACCAGATTTTGAGGGAGCTTTCTAGGATAATGGAAATGTTCTAACACTGGACTATAGTGTTAATTGCACAATATAAATTTACCAGAAATCCTTGAACCATTCTTTTACAATGGCTGGTTTTTATGGTATGTAAATTACAGTTCAAAAAAAGCAGTTTTAAGAAATGACCAGTATTCAGTGTAATCCAGGAGTAACACAACCTCCCTAGTTCCTAGATAACTGGCCCATGAGCATTCCTTTTAAACGCAAATCACATAAAACAGTGGCAAATGTGGAAAGTTAAAATCGTGATTCCATAAGTATGCCAAATAAAGCTGAAAGAGGTAGAATGTAACTGGGTGACTTTTACCCTTTTCCCCTACAATCCTCTCCCCAACACCAAATGTACTCAAGACCCACCTGTGCTCAGCAGAGCCCAAGGACCCTTCCCCGCACCCCCAGCAAGGATGGCCTTAACCTCTTAAGAGTAGTGGTTCTCAAAGTGTGGTGCCCACACCAGCAGCATGGGTATCACCTGTAAGCTGGCTAGAAATGCAAGTTCCCAGGGCCAACCCTGACCCAGTGAATCAGAATCCCTAGGGGTAAAGCCCAGGAAACTGTTTTAACAACTCCCCAGTGATTATAAGTGCAAGTTTGGGAAGCACTGTTATAGGCGGTCTCCAAGGAGGCTGCACAAGGGTCACTATCTCCATCAGGATCAGGTCATCTTGGTTGAGGCCAGAGCCAGACAAAGGCAGAGGCTCTCCTAGGAAACAGAGGGGTCTGTCTCAGAACCCTACTTCCTCAGGTCCTGCAGCTTTAAGCTCTTCAGTTCTGTCAAGCTCTCTGAGTTCAAGGAGATCCACACATTCAGAGAGAACCTGAACCGGCCCAGAGCAAAGCCAAATCAGAGGTACAGAAGTCAACCCTCCCTGGTCTCTATATGCTATTCAATACAGTGGGAACTCAATGAGATAATTTTTCGATTTCAAAAATATGCACAACAGTCATTTTTTTTAAATGGCTGCAGAGAACACTCAAAAAGCGAGGCAGGTTGGAAGCATTGTATTTTTTAGAGTATAAAATGGAACACATTCCTAAAGGAGGCAGAAATAAATCTACATGTCAAAACCGAGCTCCCCTCACTTTATGTAATGGGCATGTTCCCGAAAAGTTATAAATAAATAAAATGTCTGTGTATCAAATCATATTTTAAAAGTACCAGAAATATAAATCATTTTTCAAGCCTATTGGATTATAATGGCATATTCCTTTATAAAGACAATACATGTCTGTTAATTGGATTCATTTGTAACTGTGGGTTTTGGAATATTGCTCACCTAAACACTCATGATCATACAGGCAACATCTAGAATCTATGGATTTGGGGGCTTCTCTGGAGCAGAGGAAACGAAGGACGATGAGTCTAATGACATCCCCTCATTGGAGTCTAAGATGATGGGGACAACATACCTCAGAGTTTTCACAAAGACACAGGCTGTCTCTATTCTCTTGTCCCACAGTGTGGAGCAGAAGCAACAGCCAGTCTGCCAAGTCATATTGTTCCCTCAGAACAGCTATTAAGCAGAAGTCTAACGCACTTATGTGCATGAGGGGGAGAAAATAGTATGGCTGGGACACTGGCTAAAACAGAAAGAAAAGAAAATAGAAACTCAGCTGCAATGTCACCCTCACTCATATCACTTTGGGAATTATTTAGGGGAGGGGTGCAATGAGGGTAATTATGGATGGAATGCCAAGCCAGATTTCAAATGTCTTGGCTTTTGTCAGGAAAAAAAAATGCTATTTAAAGAGAACTTCGTGTAGCTAATATTCCTGTAATTGCCATCAACTCTTCTCTAGTTGGTGTTAGCTGGCTGAGGCGTTTTTAACATGAAGGTGTGGCTAGAAAGATGTCTCCCCATCTCAGAGTAATTGTGTCAGGAGAGGGTGGTGAAGGGTGGGGGCCGCAGAGCAAGAGCTGAGAGCTCTGTGAGCAAAATGATTATCCTAGCTCACAGTTCCTTTGATATGTCAACTGTGCTACCCATTTGCAGGAAACACATATAAAATTTTATTGGAGCAATCCTGCCCCCTTTACTTACATAAGGGAAAATATAAATCAGCCAGAAATAACACTGGCCAGCTAGAGCAGCAAGTGAAGCCAAAATAACACCATCCAGAGGAGCACTTTACCATGAATGTAATTTCACTAGCTGGGAGAGCAAAAGCCCAGGCTGGGTTGATGATCATAGCGTGGGGGGGGCTCTGGGGTGGGGTTGGCAGGGAAAGGGAAAGTGGGAACACCACAGCCATGGTGGCCAAGCACCACCCAGCCATCCATATTTCCCGTACTGAGCCCCAATTTCCATCTCTGCAAAGGGTGGGTAAAAATTCCTGCCTCATAGGTGGTTGTTGTTGAATAAGATAGGATCTTGTAGGTGAAACGAGAGAGTAGAGAGGCTAGAGAGCAGGCCATCAATAAATCTAAGCCGAAACTGAATTTTAGTCCAGCTCAGCAAGCATGAGGAACAACCCCTGAGATTAGCTGAGGGTTGTTTTCTTTTAATCTAGTGATTCAATGTCTGCTGCTCTCTCCCTCCCTTCTTGTCATCCCTCCATCCACCCAGTCTTCTTTGAACATCTACTGTATTCCAGGCACTCAGCCATGTTCTGGAAATATGATGGTGAGCAACACAAACATGGGCCCTGCCCATGACAACCAAAAGCAAGAGACAGAAAATTAGACCGATCTTAAAATGACGTGAGAGAATGGGAATGAGTGAGTATACCGGGTGCAAAGGGAAAGGAGGCAGAAACATCTAACCTGGACTGCTGGGAGGAAGAGGAAGTCAGGGAAGGCTCCATGTATGAAATGACATTGAAGCTGAGAACCAGAAGGATGAGAACTTAACCAGGGAAAGCAAGCATCATGGGTGTGTAGGTGGGTGACGTGCTCTAAGGAGGAGCGAGAATGCGTACCAGAGCCCAGTGGTGGGTAGAGCCAGGCTCACTCAAGTTCGATATGGCTGGAGTCCAGCTTACTGACATAATACATGTTTCTCCAGCAAAACAATGTTGTTAAGTTATGCTAAGTAAAGGTGTGGGGAGTGTAGGCAGCAGTGGGACTGGGGTCAGGTCCTAAAGGACCTTGTAAGCCAATCTGAGGAGTTGAGAAATTATATAATGATGGATATAAAACTCCAACAACTTGGCAAGTCACAAGACCTATGTGGGAATCCCTGATTTCCTCATATACTAAATGGGGGTGGAATAGATGGTCATCAAGGCCCCTTCCATGGATTAAAGGAGGCACTTAAATTCTGCACATATCCAAGACCTACAGATGCTCCTCAACAAGCTGCTTCTTTGATGGAACAAAAATTCCACTGGCTTGTGTTGAAAGTACCACTGCATTAAACTCTAACTGCACGCCACAGTCTTCTCCTTCATATCCTTTGAGCCCCAGAAATACGTTATCTGGAACCAGGCTAAGCCAGGAATGGCAAGAGGCGAGCTCAGTTTGAGGAAAGGTGAATTTGAGATAATGCAAAGCCTGGCATTACATTAGCCTTAAATAGAAACCCACCCAGATGGCAATAGCACCTAGGCATGGTATAAAACAAAAGAATATCCAGAAGGAACACAGGGCTGTACATCTGTGAGAATGTGGAACAAAACTCCTAACTTTGGTTTGCAGAATCCTAAATCACAAGATGTCCTGGTGGATTTATTTTGAGCAGATGGTAGTCTTTTCAGTATCGGTGTCTATTTCTAAATTAAATTTGGGATATTGGTGGAGAATGGAGAAGAATGTCAAATGAGGCTTATCAGCCTCACCTCATCTCTACCTTGGGCAACCCCCTCTGGCTAGCTCTCCTCCTATTCACTTTAAGAGGCCTTAGGAAGGCACTATTTTCTCCTCCCTGTATGACACAGGAAATTCCAGCCCCTATTATGCTGGTAACTTCAGAAACTCTTAGAAATCCTACATAAAATTAACTCCTCTTTCAAACGTTCAGCCCAACTTAATCCTAAATGTAAGTTGCTTTGTTTGGCTCTCCCAGAGCTTGAAGTTGAGGTGGGGAGCAGAGGAAAATGCAATTGTTATCTTACTAAATCCCCCTTCCTTTCTGCTCCCCAGAGCACAGGGGAATGGATGAGGAAAGAGGACAAAGAAAGGAGGGAGGGAGGCAGAGGAAGATGGGGAGATAAGGAGGGGAGAAGACAGAAGAGGTGAAGGAGAAGGGAGGAGGGGAGAGTGAGAGGGAAATGCAGCCTGTGGAAGAGCAGAGTTTGCTACCCCCCAAGCCTGGAGCATTCCCGAAGTTCTCATGACACTCTGACCCTGAGGCTGCAACCCCACCTGGATCTCACAGAGAACCAGGACAGCGGTGGTTGAGACTGAGCAGGAATGCGCTTCAGGGAAGATGTGGGTGGCTGCTAGCACAGGCGAAGATTCTATAGACAATCTCGATTTCAAATATTCTATTCTGGAACATCATCTGATTTTTGTGGTTGACAGGGACCCTGCATCCCCACATGCACATTCCTCCTTCATGGCAACCACCTGTCCTTGGTCTGTGTGTGTGTCCAGGACACCCAGGGCCAGGCTAATCATATTATAAGTCCTGCTCCTCTGGAAGCATCCACGGAGAGGCCTGAAGGAACCCACTGAGGAGTCACATTTGCCATCAAAGACTTGGTACAGAGAGGCAGCCAGAAGGGAAAGGTGAAAGGCACAGACTCTGGAGGCAGATGGCTCAGGTTCACTATCTCTCTCTCTCCTATCAGATGTATGATCTCAGGCAAATTACGTAGCTGCTCTGTTCCTCAGTTTCCTGGGCTCTATGATGGAGATGATGATAGTACCTGACTAGGAAGGGTGTGGTGAGGATTAGGTTACGTCAACTCTCTACCACTGCTTCTTTCACTAAGCCAACATGCCAATGGGCCTTTGTACTCCATGTTGTGTTTGACTTTTCAGTTGTTTATTTAATTTGGGTTTTGAGATGATCTGGATAATCAGGGGAAGCAGTTCCAATACGAGGTGTCAGAAGTTTAACAGTTACTTAGATGCTTTTGCAGTTCATGTATATAGATGCATTTTCTAGACGATGGACGTAATAAAAAAAAATCTACAGCCAATATTCATCTTTTCCTCTTTTTTAGGGTGAAAGTCCTCATAAAAGCATAGACTGTGGTTGTAACTGGATTACATGATCAATCATCAAAGCAGGGGGGGCTGTTCTTTATTTGTACCACATCTGTTTTGAAGGTTCCTTGAATTCAGGCAGCACCAGTGATGGAATTCTGGAAGTACCTGCTGGGAGTCCATAGGTGTGAGAGAGGCTGAATGAGCTTCCTCTTTCAAACACTTAGGTTCCACTTTTTTTTTTTTTTTTTCTGTCACTTTAAGTTCCGTAGACATTCAATTGATGGCTGTTGGCATGCAAAGGCAACAGGATAACTCAGAGGTGACAAAACAACTCCTTTAACATTGGTCTTCATAGAACACCAGCAGAGAAAAGGAAACTTTTAGCAGCCAGGATGATCCCTTTAAATGGTAAATCAGATCATACCCATTGTTGGTCCAAGATGCTGTGATGGTTCCCAATTTCACTTGGGCTAAAAAAAAAAAGGCCCAGGTTGTTCCAAAGGCTAGGACGCCCTGTGTGGCCTAGCTTCTGCCTCCCTGCCTCACTTAGACAGTGCTCTTCCTGCCGACCCTTGGGCATGCCAGGGGTGTCCTCCCTTGGGCAATGGCACATGGGTTCCCTCTGTCTGCATCTCCACATGGCCGATTGTCTCATCTCCTGCAAATCTGCTCAGATCTCATCTCAATGAGAATCCTATTTAGTTCTGCAGCCTGACCTACCCTGCTCTCCACCTAACAGTCTCTATCCCCTGGTTCTAGCTTTCCTTTTCCTCATCATACCAATCACTTTCTAACCCACTATGTGATTTTTCTTTATTATGTTTATTGTTCATTACCTCTTCTTCATTAGAATGTTAGTTCCAGGAAGGCAGAAGCCTTGTCTGTTATGTTTTCATATGAATCCCCAGTGCCTGGCACCCAGAAGGACCCAACCAATCTCTGTTGAATGAGAAACTTGCTAAGAAGCTAGTAGGGTGGCAACATCAAGTTAGATTTTGCTTGCTTGAGAAATAATGGCCTGCCTTGGTAGTAGTACCTCTCTACCAGTATAAGAAGACCTCTTTCCAAAATGAGCTTGCATTTTTCACTGTCAGAACACCTCCCTCCTTTTTTTAAATTTTTTGAAAGAAACAGAGACAGTGTGAGTGGGGGAATGGCAGAGAGAGGGAGAGAGACACTCCCAAGCAGGCTCCACGCTGCCAGGGCAGAGTCCAACACGGGGCTCGATCCCACAAAACTGTGAGATCATGACCCGAGACAAAACCAAGAGTCAGACACTCAAATGACTGAGCCACGCAGGTGCCCCAGAACACCTCCCTTCTTAGACCCAAGTGTGCTTTTGTGCTGTTTCCTTGGACTTGGGACAAGGCTAAAGTGCCAAGTCCATGGCCACTGCTCTGGTCCTAGCTCTCAGGCATAGTTCCAGGGCTGTGGCCCCTGAGCTGAGATCTTCTCACCCTACCTGCTCAGGAAAAAGGCATGGAGCTCTGACTTCTCAGCTGTCAGTGGGGGCCACTCACAAGTGAATGACACTCAGCAACCCCAGCTAAGTGAGAGCAATGCCACCACCATTCCTCTGGGCATCAGAGGTCCTAGTGTCTCCACAGCTGGGGGCCTGAATCGGGTTCATCCTGCAGCACAGCTGGAGAGTCTCCAGCAGCCCCAAGATCTGAGAGGTATATCCTGGCTCTGGGCTTCCAGCTCTCCCACAGCTTGTTGGCACCTCCCCCGCAGGTGGGTGGGGGTGAAACTCAAGTCACTGGTGCTCATCTGGGGCTCCAGCGAAAGAGATGGCGAAACCCAGAGGTGAAACTCAGGGTGTAGTATTTTTGGATTCCATGTATCTCTCCTATCTCTAACTCTGTTACTGAAAAAAAAAAAAAAAAATGACATGGCTACAAAATGAGACTCCCAGAAGAGGATAAAAGGAATCATGTATTTCATTTAAAAAAAAAAAAAAAAAAAAAGAGGGAACACCTTTTTTTGGTCTTGCCCACCAACTCTTGCTGTGTCCATGATCTCATCTCCAAAGACCTGAGGTTTTTTTTTAATAGCTCATAATTACTTAATCATTCCAGTTCTGCTGTTTGTTCTCAGCTTTAAGTGCCAGATAAACACTTATTAAGGAGATAGCCTAAATTCATGCAAAAACCAAAACAACTTGAGAACTTCTTAATAGTGATTCCTGTCTTACAATTAAAGCGACATGAAAGGAGGAAAACGGTGTCGAAATACTAGAAAATAGTCTCCTTCCCAAGGTCTGTTTAGAAACTCAAACTTTAAAATTTCAATTTCAATCTGAGTTTAATTTTGCCCTCTAAATCAATGCGCTCCTCATGCTGGCAGTTCTCAACCAGTGTGCTGCCCTGCACCCTGACCAATGTTGCCAGCCACAGATGATCAGTGTGGAAACTGTATTTCGTCTGTGGCCAAGGCACATGGGGCTGCTGAGCCCCGTGGTTTAGGCAGAACAGGAGCAGCTGAACTGACAGCATCCTCAGCGTTGCAGTGAGCCAGGATGGAAAGACAGCAAGAAGCAAGATAAAATTCGATGTGCAAAGAGTTAAGAAGCCCAGCGTGGTGTTACTTGGCACCTAGAAAGACGACATGTCTATAGAAATGTGGAGAACTGGCTAGGCAGAATTGGCCAAAGCCAATAGGGTCACAACCGGGAAGATTCTCTACGGTATGCCCTGCAAAAATCTAAAATGAGAGCAAGACTGTAAGATTGAGAGCCACCTCTCTAACCTGTCATTAAAAGGAAACATGAACATGACAAGAAAATTATGAAAAGCAAGAAAATTATGAGAAGCAACCTATCTTAAAGCTGGGATAGGACTCTGAGATTTCAACTAAAAAGACACTGGATATAAAATACAACCCAGAAAACATGAAAAAAAAGACAAAGAAGGTAGAAAGAGGCTTTTGGATTAAAAATAAAGAACGAGCACACAACAACAAACCCTGTTTCAATCCCCGTGGTACGTACCTTGGAGTGAGGCCTGTAAGTCTTTCATGTTTTGGTCTAAAAGCTGTGAAGGAAGGAATCCTGAGCCTGCCTGGGGTCTGGGGTCTGGCTCTCCGGCGGCCACAGTGGGCACTGGCTCCTTCGGCCGGCCGTCTCCAAACACGGCAGCCCACTCTTTGCTGAACTCACCCTCGTCCAGGGAGGAAGCATTGAAGATCTCACTCAACAGAAGCAGGTCATCTTTGTCAGCACCCTCGGGTTCTAGGGTCCCCGCCACTGGGCCCAGGCAAGCTGATCAAAGTAACAGAGCACAAAACACATTACCACCCAGGGCCCAAGCTTTTGGGAGCAAATACAGGGGGTGGCTGGGATGGAGCACACTGGGTGATGGCTACATTTAAGAAAAAGTTTATCAAACCATAAATGATTCTCATCATAGTCTCTCTTAAATTCCAGAATTCAATTTCTAGTCCCACTGTCATTCATGCCCCTTCCTCCAAAGCAAGTCCAGTTTCTGGGCATCAGTAGGATTTCCATTAAAAACTCTAGGGTTTTGTTCTTTCCTTAATATAAAAGCAAATTTACCACCAAAACATTTCTCAGACAGGAAACAAAGCCAGGATTGAAGGCATGTGGGAGGTTTTCATTCCTTGTTTGTATAGCTTCCCAAATCTTTTCATACAACAAGCCCTAAAGCCACAGCCACCACACCCTGCAGGAGTCTGCCCTGTCATCCACAATGGGGAGAGGACACTTGCCACGCCTTGGGCAGGAACAGAAGATGTCAGGAAGTCCAACAATGACCAAGGAAGGCCTCTTGCTTCCTTTCTCCTTTGCTGCAACTAAATGCAACCCACCTCGAGGCTCTGCCAGAGCAGAGGAAAGGTGGGTCTGGTTTGCCTGAGGGCAGCAGTGAAAGAATGACAGGAAAACGGCAAATTATGGAACCACCTAGAGAAGGCCAGAGACACAGTCCCTGGAGGGTTGGAATGAGAACCAGACCAGAGGGTAAGCCCCGAGGCCATTCTTTACTTGCTGTGTGACTACAGCAAGACCCTTAGCTCTTCTGGGTCTCTTGTATTTTTCACCTGTAAAATGATAATATTAATAATGCCCACCTCAAAGCATTATCAGGAAGATGAAAGGAAATACACCTTTAAATCTCATTGCTTGTCCACAAGGGAGACTTTAAAGAAGAGATTCATTCTCATAATATGAACACTGACAAAACACCTAACAGGGAATACAAATAGAATGGGGGCATCACTAGCCAGAAATCCTACAAGACCTTTCACTGGGTTTTCTACATATTTTGAACACCAAAGACTGATGGTCTTACTAACTGTGGCTTTGCTGTGGTACCTACTTGCCACATGGGAACTGCAAACGTAAGTCACGAAGAGAAGGAATAATCGTGATTTGTATTTTCTGAGCTATACTGCAATTCTGATACTGTCATATTAAGTGAGATTAACAGGTTTTCCTCAAATATATGAGACAATTAGTAAGTGAAGGCTTTTTAAAAAAATACATAAAGCTTATCTGTCAGCTTAACTGGATCTACTTCCAACCACACTTTATATAAATGTGTTCTGACTGAGAGGACTTATGTGCTAAGCAGACTGGCTATAAATCCAGGAAGGGAGGAGTCCAGTCACTCTCTTATCAATGTGGTTTAAAAACAGTAGCGAAATACGGCTTTAATTGGACAACTGTCTAAGTATTCTTATTGTTTGTGTTATCACAGAAATTTGCACTGGACGTAGCTTGTAGGTGGGTGATGAGAAGACAAGGGAAATGGCATTTTAGTAAATAGGCTTGCGAGACAGTTCTTTAGGAGGGTGGGCAGCCAGGATCCACCTTGACCTGTGCATGGTGGAAAGGCAGGTGGGTAGGGTAGGACAGCCCATATTTGTGAATGCAGGCAGACAGCATGGCTGTGTCCATTAACATACACCTCACTAGGCATCCTCCCTCCTTTCGGCTCTCAATCTCGCTTGGTGTCAACTCTTTTTACATATATTAACTTCACAAATCTCCATACATTCTACTTTCATTTGGGACTGGAATATCCAAACCTTTTCTCCTGGTTTACTTTCTGGCCTTACTGAAACCAGCTGATTGCGGAACCAAACCTGTTTTACTGGGACCAATTCAAATCAAAGAGTAGACTCTAGAGGAAGGGATGACTTTAGATAAGCACTGGAAGTTATTCGTATTCTTCCTGAAGTCACTTTACAGCCCTCTGCTAAGTCAAACCCTGACTACTCTTTGATTTGAATTGACATCATCAATTTATTTGAATTGACATTTGATTTGACATCATCAAGATGTCAACCCAGGGAAGATCATGACTAACATTAGCAACAATAATAAACGTTAAGCCTTCCAAAAAATAACCAGAAACCGGGGAAGCTTAATCTTTAACTATTTAGGTTGTGTGTGACAGTTCTGAGTGGACTTCTGTGGGTTTTGTTAACTTGGCATCCCTTCCCTCTTCCTCTTCAGTTTTCCCTTTCTGGAAACACCTTCTCCACCAGATCCTGGTGAATACTACATAAAGTGCCTCACCACCCCTCATCTAGACTGGCCAGAGTCCTTCATTTCTCAGACCATGGAGACTGGCTCAGGGATGAGCACATGCCAGAGGCTTCGCTGAGTTTGGTATATGGAAGGGGGAAGGAGGAGGGTGTCTTTCTCAGACTCCAGGTTCTAAAGATACAGTTTTGAGGCTCCCAGGAATGAGAGAGCCGGACATAGAACAACACAGTATCAAGAGTTGGAAACAGAATATTGACAACATTGTCTAAGCTCTGCATCCAGCCTCATTTGAGGCCAGTCCACCACTGTATGTCCTCAGTTACATGGACCAATACCCAATATGTTCTTTTCTTTCTAATTTTAAAGTTAAACTACTTAGAGAAGGGTTTCTATTACTTCCAACCAAAAGATTCCTGACCAATATTGTATCCTGTCAAATTCAACTTCACTGACAATAATGAGAAAAGGACCCATGGCAAGGATGATACTGTCTAGAGCTATTTCTGAACAGAAATTTACTTGGAGATCTACCACTGAATTTGGGCTATTAGAGTCCTGGTTATTTAACAGTTAAAGTGGGCTGCACAGTGGACATTTCTCTAAGAGAACTTATTACTTCACTAAAAGCAATGAAACTGGCACTGACTTGAACCAGAAAACAGGGAAACCCAATTACTGCCCTGATAATTAAGATGCTTGAAATTACTATACATAACTCATAAGAAAAACTTAATTACAAGTAGAAAAGGACAGGCTTAGGTCTGTAACCAGACAAGTCAAGACTTGAAAAATAAGACTAGCTCTTAAGAATCAAGCTATCATTTTCCTTGGAAATAATTCAGCTCAACTGTGAGAAAATGGGGACACACACAGAGAGATGACAAGCGCTTTGAGAGAAATCCTGGTAAGGGCTGTACAGGCAGAGTCAGGGCTTCCACCCAGGTAGCTGAGCAAGTATCATGCCTGGGTCATGGCACCCATCCTGCTTTTGTCTTCAAGGGTAAACCAAAGTTCTGGAGCTCTCAAGTGCCAACCCACAGATACAGACCATTCCAAGTCCCCCTCATGCTCTTGTAGGCTCCTGAGTCTCCATGTTCACTCTCACATCCAATAACCCAACCCCAGATGTTACTACAAAAATAGAAGCCAATAGACACAATGAACTCTAGTTCTCACCTCTAGGTCTTCAGCTCTATAATCCTTTATGAATTCCCTCCTTTTTTTTTTAAATGTTTATTTTTGAGAGAGAGAGAGAAAGAGAGAGAGGCAGACAGAAAGAGAGAGACACAGAATCCCAAGCAGGCTCTTGGCTCTGAGCTGTCAGCACAGAGCCTGACACGGGGCTCAAACTCATGAATGGTGAAATCATGACCTGAGCTGAAGTGAACGCTTAAGTGACTGAGCCACCCAGACACCCCTCCCTCTTCCTTTTTAACATCAGCCCCTCCTGCTGGGAGCCTGCTCTGCCCCCACTGGGATTCAGCTCCAGCGTCTCTATTCTTTCTCTCTCCAAGGCTTCCTCTCCTAACCTCAGAAGACGTGTGCACATCCCAACAACAGCCAATCTTGTGACTGCTGTCTCCTTGGGCACCCCGTCCCATCCCCAATGGTGCTGCTCTGGTTTCTTCTCCCTTCTACAGCCACACACTGTACTTTGTCACTGCTCTTATTTCCGCTACCTGTAGTCAAGTTCCTGCCCCTGCTCCAAACAGCAGTGGCCCTCCTGAACGTTACCAGTGAGATCTTCATGGCCGATTCAAATCCCTTTCTCTGGCCTCACCCTCCGTGGGACTTTGTCCTGTTGTACAAGCTGGAAATGCTGTCATCTCCTGGGGTCTCCATGAAGTGGCTCTCTCAGGTGTCTTCCTATCTCCTCAACAATACTATCCCTGCTGCCTCTTCTTATTCTGGTTGCCCTACAGTTTCCTCCTAAGCCTATCTGCCTTCCCTACATTATCTACAGAACATCTTATCTATTCTCATGGTTTCAATCTCACCTGGGAAGACTTTCAAATCTCCATCTACAATTCCAAGTTTTCTTGAACTCTGATGACAAACTCCTGACTCAAGGGTCCCTTGGGGCTTACTACTGGCAAGCCTGCTGACACTCCATAAAAGGCACCCTCCTCGCTGTATACCTTTACTCAGTGCAGCTGTGAGAGTTTCATTTTCTTATTTTAAAACCTTCAATGGCTCCCTCTGACTCCAGAAGAAAGGAACACTCCTTACAGTGGTATTTAGGACCTCTGCAGTCCAGCTCTAAGGCAGCCCTTCCAGCAACTCATGAGGCCTTCAGAGAAACCTATGCTTTGGCAAAACTCCCTCACATTTGCCATTCCTCAAACATGCTTTCCTGCCTTCCTGTCTGGAAGCCTGTTTTCTCCCAGTGAGATGCCTAGAGAGAAGAATCATACTGAACTGAAAGGAACCTTGGAGATTATCCCCATTTAACTCACTTTACAGATGAGGAAAAAGATACCCAGGTCAGATGACCTGCCCAAGGTCATATAATTTATTAGTTACAGATTATCTGTCTGGGGACCCCTGGCTCACAGATCAAGATGTTTTCTCAGTGCAGCACACCGCTTTTCCCTCAGAGCCTGTTAATGATGTCATATATAAATGAATATTCAAGCTTTTGTAAAGTGTTGAGGGTTTCTAAGGTCAGATGGCTCCACCAGCAGCCAGGCAACGCTCTTGGCTGTAAGCAGCATGGCAGAATGGCAGACCCACGCAGCATGTTTGCCTTGTACTGGCCAGGGGTTCAAAAATAAAATTCCTAGGCCCCTGGGAAAATATTCCCTAGGAAAACTGATTCTGAGCCAAGGAGCTCTAACTGATTCTGACCTAGCGAGTTTTCAGAGTGAAAACTGACATACAGAGGAAGCTCTCTTAAGTTCAGATAGAGGGTGGGTGACAGAAAGTAGATGCGGGACACTGGTGACAGCCCACTCAGGTTATATTTTTGAAATCATACTGAGTTTCATGACCTCAGCATGAATTAGGAACCCAGGAGATGGAAATGGAGCTACATAGACCAAAAATGAGAGCACAGCAAAACAAAGAGATAAATGTCACAACAGTTACCTTCATCTGTGTGTGAAACAGGAAGACTCTGCTTCTCTGTTTTTCTCCCTGGTCCCCACTCTCAGCATTATGACTAATGTAAAGGCCACACATTTGCAATACATATGAAAAACCCCAGCAACCAACACAATCCTCACATCACCTGACAGAGAGTAAGGCGGGGGGAAGTGGGGTGGGAAACCACCGTACAAAAAGTCTAACGAGAAAAGTATTCGTCCTTATAAAAGGCTCCGGTAACAAATTGTACTTGTTTGGAATCCAAGAATACTACTTCTAAAAACTCCCTTGTGGTGAAAAAAGACACAGCTAATAATAATAATAACAGATGGGGAAAAATCCATCTCTACCCACTCTCTGGAATACACACACACCCCAAACAAAAACAAAAACAAAAACCCCAATCGTGCTAGACCCTGAGTAAGCACTCGAAAAAAGACTTCTTGATGATCCCCAGTCCTGGTCCTCCATTTTAACATTAGATCTTAACAAGCAAGTAATCTTACTGAAAAACTTGACACCCGGGGCAGGAGGAAATCTATACAGAACACTACTGACTACAGGGTGATCAAGTAAGAACAGGAGAGTGTTTGGTTTTAAAAATGCACCGTTATTTTATGAAAGGATCAATGTCAGCTGTTCATCCTAGGATGCTGAGGGAGACAGGGAGAAGAAAAAGTTTATGAAAAAAGATAACAAGCTTAGTCTTTGCCACACTGCGTGTGAGGAAGCAATCAGGTTCCTAGTCAGCTCTATACAGAGAACAAAAGAGATAGTCCTGAACATCTGGGGAGAAACCAGGCATGGGGCCATAAGCCTGTATTATTGTTACAGGCCAAAGGTCTGCACCCGGACTAAAGGGAGCTACTGAATAAGCTTCTTTGTCGTTCTGGTGGTTGGCCAGAATTTAGAGTCACAAGTCTGAAAGTAGTAACCAAGGAAATGGGAGAAGACAAACGTTTTAGTTGCAATGTGTACAATTATAATTTTTAAAAATTTCAGTTAGTCTTGTCCTAGAGAAGGATCTTTTGGATAAATCCAAATAATGAGATTTAGGTGGGCTAAATTCATCTAGCTATATAGCTAGCTTTATAGCTTCACTTCCTGTTCAGTTATCTGATAGTTCTTTTTCTCAGCCAACTTTGAGGAATACAAACACTCCTGCATGTTACAACTAACTCATGAATTGAGGCTGGGATTGTCACATGTCCTCACAAGGTGATTTCAGAGCCACTTTAAAGTTACTGCAAAATGTCACTCAGTTTTTTTTCACTTAAAAATTTGTATAAACTGGCCAAGTATTGGTTTGCTATTTACATTATCTATTTAGTTGGAGAAAACACATTTCATTACGACACTGAATCGGAGTGATTTTTTGGGGCAACGGCTCCTGGAGAACTGTCTCCTTGTTGTTGTCATAAGTGGTCTGCTTTTTGATAACACTGTACCATGGCTTGGCCATTACTTGTCTAACAGAATTACCACTGGGAGTGAACTGGCCCCCAAGCAGCAGGGCACTAGAGCTTATAGCCCCCAAGTCCTATAAAGGCAGCCATCCCTGGATTAAGCTCTTTTTATTTCTTGATTGCTTAATGTCTTGCATATTATTATCAGTGTTTTAATTCAGGATCTGGGCCTTCTGGCGGTTTTCTGAAGGGCACACATTTTGAAGTCAACTAATTATCGTGTGTTCTTTTCTTCATTCACCACAAGTTCTGTGCACTGACAGAGTATTTCTAGACTTGTGGTCATGTTAATCTTTAAGCTGATGCTGCCCTAGGGGTTGCCAATGCAGAAGAGTCAGATAGTGACAGAGCATGGCTCACGCCTCGAGAAGGGCTTTATGGCCTGGCAGTGATAAAGGGAAAGGAGAGATTATGTGACATTGCATTTAACTGAGACAATCTGTAAATCAACTTTTCTGCCTGAAAACAAATACACATTTTGGGAAAGAATACAATTTTGGGAAAGAAACAATACATTTTGGGTGATTGTATTAAGTGAGTGCTCAAAAAAAGGGTATGAGCTGCTATTCTATGAAACAAAGACTGTTAACTGTAAACCAATGAGTTATAAAAGTTGTTTTAAATAAGGGGAAATATAACAATCTTATTCCAATGTATCTGTGACAGGCTCTGGATGAAGCTTATGAAAGTAAGCATCTATCTCAGGTAGTAGCATTTCTGATTTAATTCTGTGAAGAAATACATGGGTACTGGGTTAATTTTTGTTTTGCCATTACTACCAAGTTGAAAAAGTCAAAATCCAAAAGCAAGAACCCTTTTTTCTAATAAGGGGGGAAACACAAGAATATGGACTTCTATCTGCTTGTGTGTATATAAAGAAATAGGGATGAGAATATGGAATAGAGAGGAATGGCAAGCAGAAATGGGAGTCAGAATTTTCCACTGTCTACATTTTCACTGTCATTATCACGTACCGATGTGAATACACATATTCAAAACTTATGTTTATTAAAACAGTGAAATTAAATAGATAATAAAAGAGCAAATTACATGAACAAGAGGTTGGCAACAGGAGAAATAACAGTCTTCCTTTCAAAACAAGTTGAAAGATACAGCTAATTATAAATAACTTGTGAAATGTTAAGATTTGGTAAAACTACGTGGTGGGTACCTATTGTGTGTTAGATTATTGTCTTTATCTCACCTTTGCAAGCCTGCAATATTTCTCCCTCCAAAAAAATTTGTGACAAAAGCTCTTTATTTCATAAAAGTAATCTATCTTTATGCCAAGTGGGAAGCGTTTTTATGAAAATGGAGGCCAGGTAATGGCAGTCTGCTTTAATTATTTGCTTTGTACTTTCATAACCCGAGGTGATTTCAATATTTACAAATAAGTATGATTCTGACAAAAAAACATGTGGACATTGATGAAATATTGCAAAGTGTGTTGCCTGGAATGAGAAATTGGTAAAGAAAGCAGGTTTCTTCCAAGTTTATAATCCTAAGCCCTGGAAACTTAATGTAAGAGTTCTACTTGCTGCCTTTCCATTTTTGAAAAAGCTTTAATCAATGCCTTCTGTTCCCCAGACTTCCTCTCACACTTCAGGAATTAAACCCAAATCAAGCTCAAACTGAGTAGAGGAAATTGTCGGCCCTAGTTAAATGGGGTCCATAGGATCATCTTGCCCCATTTCCAGTCCTAGGAGAAACTTGTTCCATCAGGGTGGACTATGGACCAGCAGTCCAGGACAAAGGGTGCTCTAGAGTTTGTCTCAGAATCTCAGTGGAATTTTGGACTTGTGATAAATCATCAGAAGCAAACCCTTGGTGGGATGGAAAACAAAGGCTATACCAGGCTGAACAGTCAATTTCCTGGAGTCATTTAAGACTATGTTTATCTCAATCAAATCCATGCTTTTGGATTCTCATTTTGGAGAGTTATTTAGTAAATTATTTTAGGCGGTGAACTTGGGTGGGTGACCTAGCCAGGCAAGCTCCTCCTCTGCATTTAACTAAGGTTCAGTAGGGGCGCCTGGGTGGCTCAGCCAGTTAAGCGTCCGACTTCAGCTCAGGTCACGATCTCGTGGTCTGTGAGTTCGAGCCCCGCGTCGGGCTCTGGGCTGGAGCCTGCCAGAGCCTGGAGCCTGCTTCCAATTCTGTGTCTCCCTCTCTCTCTGTCCCTCCCCCATTCATGCCCTGTCTCTCTCTGTCTCAAAAATAAATAAACGTTAAAAAAATTAAAAAAAAAAACAACTAAGGTTCAGTGGAGGTGCAGCACAGTATACCACCGGGACAATGTTTCTAATGCCACTGTCTCAACTGCTTACCATCTGAAGAGTGTTCCTGTGTCAGAGGTCATGAGAGACCCTGTATATACATGATCTCCAATTCTGACAACAGCCCAGGAAGACTGTTGCTATTGGTTCCATTTTACAAATGGAGCAACTGAGGCTGAAAGAGTTAAAGTGTGAAGCAAATTACCTAAGGCCATACAGATAGTTTATGGTACAACCAGTACTCAAATCTAGGTCTGGTTCTGAAAGCCATGTTTTTTCTACTATAGCATACAACCTGTGACATAACTTTTAGCTTTAGTAGTCTGAGTATTATGTAATTAAGCTAAAGATGACAAATCCCACATGTACTAATTTGTACTTGGGCATATTTAAAGTCATTTATAAAGACAAATGACAGTTACTTAAAAACAATTTGCTTGGGAATGCAAAGCTATTCAAAAAAATAAACATTACATTTTCCTGCATGTAAAAACAGTATTAAAAAATTAAATTATAACCCCAAAGAAATATATAAATCTTACCACCTTCCTCGGGTTTCATGCCTAATAGTTCATCTGTAGGTCCATTAAAGGAAACAAAGAAAACAAAATTATGAGTCAGTTTCATTTTGTAAGGAGTTTGTCAAATTTATTAAAATTGAGTCATTTTCCTTAATCTAGATTACCTGAGCATGCATTATGTGTAGAGCTTTTGTCTAAGGCAGTTAAAATGCTTTTTCCATCTTCAGCTGTAAACAGAACACATGCACTTGGTTATCGTGAATTCAGAATGGTGTGTGGGTTCGTATACTATTTCAGTGTAAGGTAAACACACAGCTCATCACACAGAAGCAGGGGTCCTCTGATTACATTTTCTCAAGCTGTTGGCTCTCCATGAAATCTGAGCTGACAGCCTCGAATCTTTGCTTTCTTTGGTGGAAAACTATATGACACTGACTTCACACTTCTTTCATGGACAAATGCATGACTTAAGTAATTGACTACTGATGGTGCTGTGAACGTTAGGCATTTGTGTCTGGCTAAAATAAAAAGGCACATTACTGAGTAAAAGAAGTCAGTCTGTAACATAATTCCATACATACAATATAATTCCAACTGTACAGAATTCTGGAAAAGGCAAAACTATGAAAACAGTAAAAAGATAAGCGTTTGTGGTGAGGATGTGGAGAAGCGGGAACCCTCTTGCACTGTTGGTGGGAATGCAAACTTGTGCAGCCACTCTGGAAAACAGTGTGGAGGTTCCTCAAAAAATTAAAAATAGACCTACCCTATGACCCAGCAATAGCACTGCTAGGAATTTACCCAAGGGATAGAGGAGTGCTGATGCATAGGGGCACTTGCACCCCACTGTTTATAGTGGCACTTTCAACAATAGCCAAATTAAGGAAAGAGCCTAAATGTCCACCAACTGATGAATGGAGAAAGAAGATGTGGTTTATATACACAATGGAATACTACTTGGCAATGAGAAAGAATGAAATCTGGCCATTTGTAGCAATGTGGATGGAACTGGAGAGTATTATGCTAAGTGAAATAAGTCAGGCAGAGAAAGACGGATACCGTATGTTTTCACCTATGTGGATCCTATATATGTGTGTGTGTGTGTGTGTGTGTGTGTGTGTGTGTGTGTGTGTTTATATAAAAGATAAGTGTTTGGGGGAGGGGAGAGATGAACAAGGTGCAGACACAGGGGAGATTTAGGATAGTGAAACTATTCTGTATGATACTCTAATGGTGAACATATGTCATTACACATTTGTCCAAACCCATAAAATGTATAACACCAAGAGTAAACCCTAATGTAAACTATGAGTGATAATGATGTGTCAGTGTTGGTTCATTGATTATAACAAATGTACTGCCCTGGTGAGGGATATTGATAATGCATGTGTGTGGGAACAGGGGATATATGGAAATTTTGTACCTGCTTTCCAATTTTCTGTAAACTAAAAACTGCTCTAAATAATAAAGTGTGTGTGTGTGTCTGTGTATGTGTGTGTATGTGTGTGTGTGTACAACACAACATCCTTAAAACTTAGTTTGCTCATGTGTACATTAGACTTTTTACAGGTCACAAAATAAAGACAGGTGACACTTCATTATGGTGGATTCCTCTATTTGTACACATAAAACAAGGTAATCAGCATTTGCAATCTCAAAATATTACACAAATACCACAAGTGAACACACTACACAAAGAGAAAATTTGATCCTCTATATTATCATATATTGCATAAACATACGATTTATATTGATATGTAACTTGAATACAAATATAATGAACTGGAGTTTACATTTTCCCTCAAAACTAAAATGTTTCTATTTGCTTACCTAGATTCCCACAACATAATTCATGCTGTTGGCACCCAAGGGATACTGAGGCTGGAGGTCTGGATAATATAGTCAGAGACCTCTTAGGTGGCCAACATCAGGCTGGCCTGCTTCTCTGTCTTCTGCCATCTGCTCCCACCCTCATGCTCTAGAACACTGTCCCTCTGACCTTCTCCTGGTCCTTCCTGGCTCATAGTCTTTGCCCAGGCTGCTTGTTTTACTCTGACAGCTTTTGCAACTAGCTGTGTGATCCCCTCAAATAGGTGAGTTCTCCCTCTCACACAGCAAGAATCCTTGCCATTCTTACCAAAGTAGGAGCTATCCAATTACTTGTGCAATTGTTAGATTATCACCTGCTTCCCCTTTTGACCATGAGCCCCATCCTGGGAAGGGTCTGGATCTGTCTGTGTACTACTGTGTGCCCAGAGCCTAGTGCCATGCCTGCCTGCCACACAGACAGCGCCCAATAAATATCTGTTGAAAACATGAATGAGTATGTGAGTAAGTGAAGGTGTGAACACACGAAAGGATGACATGAAGCTGAGTTCAAAAGGCAGAAAGGTGAGAGGGTTTTGTTTTGTTTTGTTTTCTGCTGAAAGGCAGGTGTGAGAAAAGCAAATGAACCAGTAACGTGGGAGGAGAATAAATAAAGCAGGTGAAGCAAAAGGTTGGAAAAGAAGGAGGAAAGACAGAAGGAAGGTCAAGGGTAAAGGAAAGGCAGAGAAAGGAAGTTTCAGGGTCTGCTTGCCCCTCCTATCTCCTGGAAGGGCTGCCAGAACGAAGGGTGGAGTGAGCAGAGGTGGATATGCCCCCCAAGAGGGCCAGGCTGAACACAGGGTTAGGGTAAGTTCAGTTCTCTCCATATCACCTGTAAAGCTTTCCCCTGCATCTCAGAGGATTCGAGTCCCAGTGAAAAGCTCAGCGTTATATCACCTTAGTCCCATCACATTTTACTGGACCCTCCACTCCTTTATGAGAAGAACCAGTGAAAACTGGCAGTAATGGCAGGAGACAGGAATAGCTGACAAACCTTTCACAGCACATTGCATCATCTACCAACGCTCTGATCACTTTTCCAACTATCTGAGGGTCGGTATACCCGAGGGAGCTGGGGTTACTCATGACAGAACAGACCCAGGAATCACCTGGAAAAACCATGTCTGAGCTCTCCCCATCTGTTCCCAACAAAGACCAACCCACCCCACAACACAATGAAAACCAACTCACCCAATCTGATCATGTAATCGTATTAAAACTATCTTTACAGCCCAAATGGCAGTTAGAATGAGTAATGGCAATAGCAGAAATGTTATCATCTGTTGTCAGAGAAATAGCTGCTAATTCTCAATTTTGGATGCTCCTCTGACAGGCTTTTGCTGAAGTGCCTAATGATGCTATTTTCTGGTTCACAATATAAAACCTTTCTCAATAATGCTATATGGTCGGCATCACTGATATTTGAAAATTTAAAACTGAAATGATAAAAAGCAAATTAAAATGCAATTTTCTCAATTGGAAAAGAAGAAAGGAAGAGCCTGCCAAAAAAGGAAATGAACTGGTTGCTGAGCAGTACTATTTCAGAAGCGATTCTAAATAAAAATCAAAACTTACTCTTAAAACTAGAGGATTCCTTGCGTTGGTTTTCATCCTCTAATGAAATTAACCTTAAAATTAAAAAAGAAAGAGTTTAGCAATCTAGTCCTGAAAATTTTATATTTATGATACAGCCAGTTTTTCTGTACAATATTACTACACTTATAACACACAGATATGTGCATGCGCACATGAAAGGTGAATGTATAGTCATTTATATGCTATTCATTTTTTAAAGAAGAAATAAATTTGCTGGATTTTTCCTGTCCTAAGGCTGGTTCATAGCATCTGAATAGCTGAATCTGGTTTCATCATAAGTCATATGTCCTGTAAAAATCTAGGTGGGTAGTTGGTAGGTACAGCTAAGATATTTCACATTTATCGCTTTTAAAAAATAGTTTAAAAACTTATGGCCAACCAGCTGTTTCTTCTGACTCCTGGTGTTACAGGAGAGGATACCTCAGGAGGTTAGCTTAAATTATCTAAGGCTGAAAGCAAGATCATTCTCCAGAAGACTGTCACTACTCAACTCTTACTGTACATGGGGAAGATCACAGCTGAGATGTATCACCAACTTGAGATTCAGCTGGTGCTTCTGAACCTCCCTTTAAAGCACATTTACCTCTATTATAGTTACTGGATTATACTTTTTGACTTTTAAAAATGAAGTACTAAAATAATGGAGAAATCTGAAGTTCACAAAAACTAATCAAGACAATCGTGGGTAGTTCCTTTCTGAGTAAAGGCTAATGCTTCATTTTGATCGTCATAACATATATGGTGAAAAAAAGGTAACCAGAACACATTCCAGGCCTTGCCTCTTACTACACCACAGGCTGTGGGCAGTCTCTTAACTTCTTTTGAGCCTTGCTTCCACCATTTACACAACAGGGAAATGCCGGCATTGATAACACCAAGGGTTGGCATGAGAATGGGTAGAGATAACATAAATAAAGCACCTGACATTGTGATTCGTACATAGTAGGTATTCACTAAAGGGTATTTAGCATTACTATTATTACCAGGAATAGGTTAAACTGCTCCCTACAATAGTCAATTGTACTAGATTCAGATCATATTCTACAGTGAAAAGTTGTCTTTGCTCTATACCATAGGAATTTTCTAGTTTTTGCTTTAAAATTAAAAAGGCTAATATTGGCAGCAAATACCTCTGTGTGACAAAAATATATACTTAAGAGTTTATTTAGAAACACAGTAAAAACATAAGCGAGTTTTATCACACAATTATCATCTAAATTTTTTGTGTGTGGAAAAAGAATCACAAATAGAGGTAAGACAATCTACTTCTCTTTCCTAGGTCAGCCAGTTTAGGATTAACCCTGTCCTTGCGTGCTCTGGCACCTGAATAGGAAAGGATATAGATTCACACTGAAACCTCCTTGCTGAGTGAGATTAGGACACATCATGCTCCAGGTAAGTGGAAAAGTTTGTCTCAGTATGTAAAATAACTAGAGGTGTCTTCTTTGCAAAGTGGCAAGAACTGAAGATGGAGCACTCACTTCCTGCACTCAAAGCTGCTCTCTGCTTCACAGAGGAAAAAAGCAGAAGTTCTGAACCTTAGAAAACAAAATGTCAGAACCCGGTGCTTCTGTAGGGTAACACTTTAGTACTATATGTCTTATGAGACAATTTCATAGGTTATTTCCTTCTACGAGAGAAAAGCCAGGGGATTTCCTATCTGGGACAGGATTTTGTAAATGATGGTAACAAAAGGACCAGATTGGGTCCAGAAGCCTGAGAGAGCAGGAAGCTGAGGCTGAGGCCCCCAGAGAGCCAGAGAGCACTGGAAATGTGTGCCTTTTCTTGTCCCAGTCAAATCCTCACAAGTGTGCTCCTTCTGAGATCCCAGAAGTGAGTCTCTTATTGGGAAGAGTCCTGGTCTAGCGGGAATATGTGCAGGACAAGTTTGGCCTTCATTCTAATACATCAACTCAGAGAAAGGAGGAAGTAAAGCAATTGCCCTGTGTTTGAGACCCCAGCAGACTTGGCCAGCGAGGCCTGTACTGCCCTTGCCTGTGGGAAGAAAGATTCTGCCAAGAGAAGTAGCCATAACTTACTGACTCGGCTCCTCCACCGTGGCTTCTGAACTTTCCTGCTGGGTGACCTTCTTCCTTTCTTCTTTCTCAATCAGCTTTTTCATAGGGTCTTGTAAGCTCTTGAACACGATAATGAAAAGGAAAAGAGAGAGAGAGGGAGAGAGAGATCAATAAAAAACTCAACAACCTCTGGTCCAGAAAGCAAACCTTGAATTCAAGGTTTGGGGGGTTACCCTGAACCTACCCAGTAGACAGACATGAAATTTTATATGTTCTCAGACCCATCCACAAAATACTAGCCTATAATGGAGAGTTGTTTTGCCACTAGATTTATGCTTTCCCTTTCACGATAAGTTATTCAAAAGAAGGCCTTTTGGCTATTGCTAACTTTATTTTCCATCTTTAACATGCAGCAAAGATAAACATTCTGTTCTGCTAGCAGCCCACACACTGACAGAGTAGAAGCTTTTCTCCCCCGAAGATGAGACAATTTCATTTTATTTTTAATTTTGTTTGCAATTTTGTGATCTAAAAACAGCTTTTAAAAATAAGAGAAAACAAAACCTTTTTTTTAAGAAAAAAAATTAGCAGCTTAACATATTCCAACAAGTTTACTCCCACAAGTGGACAGAGCAAGTGCATCCAAATCTTTGTCGATTAAAAGATGGGTGGGGATCTTCTGATGGCACACTATTTCTTGGAGTTATTGTTCTCAAGTCTCATTAAATGTATAAGGAAACACTTTCAAAAAAATCCAGTGCTTAGAAACTGTACACCAGAAAAAGCAAAACACTCCCATAACAACTGAATAATGAGTTACACAAAAAAATCTCTACTTGTGGCCCTAATTAAACCACAAACCTATAAATACACATGAAACATCTCAAGGTACTTACTTATCCTGCTTATATTCTTAGAACTTTTAAAACCTGTCCTTTGGGGCTTCCTGTCTCCTCCTCTTTCCCCTTCCCACCTTTCTCTTCTCTAGTGTGACCCCCACACAGAAGGCGGCAAGCATGTTTCCTACACCAGCTCTGATGGATTCATGGTCTCTGACTGCAGGCTGGATGGAGATGGTGTGGAGGCAGTCTCTGCGAAGCCCAGCTGTGATGGATGGTGGTGCCTGCTGTGGGCGCCAGGTGAACACGGGTGTTCCACTCCTAACTGCCAGCACTCTCACTCCCTATATGGAAAATTTTCCCTAAAATACCTAGGCAATCAGGTTATTGTTTTTCTCAGGTACCCACAGTAGTTCCCCACTTGTTTCCACTTCTAGTCTAAACCTCTCTGCCTGATTTTAAAGATCTTCTAAAATGTGATTTTATCTTACTCTCCCACATTGCTTCCCAGTGGCTCCCAAATGGGAGCTTTCCATTCACCTAGGTCTTTCTCATCGCCTCGTAGGTACTAATTGCTCCCTTCCTATCTTTGTTCATTCTGTTGCTTTGCCTAAAAAAATCTCTCTCTACCTATTTGTCTACCCTCAAGAGTCCTATAAGTTTTTGCAAAGCCCAGATCAATTACTGCCTTTTCTGTAAAACTTCATTCACTAAGCAAGTCAAATTCAAGAAAGTCCTTCCATCTTCAAGGTGCATTTACAGTCTTATTCATATTTGATTATATCTATTCTGTATTACGTTTTCTCTTTAAAAATATTTTTTAAGTTAGAAAAATAATAGAACCACATGTAGAATGCTTGGAGAATTAAAAAAAGACAAGTTACTGATAATTCCATTCTCCTCCCCAAAACAGTTAATATTTTCATATATTTCCTTTCTGGTTTTTCATACTCATACTACTTTTATAATCAGAATCATGTATATAGATGTATACTTCAGCAATATAATATGTGTAGGTATTTCATAATGAGAAACATTCTTCATTAGAGAATATAAAAAATATTTTATATATCCTAAACATTCAATATTAAATTATATATAAATATACATTCATTCACCATTTTTCTAACATAAGGCCAAGGTTTTCTAATTGAATATATGTCCTATGCTTAGAGTTCTGAAACATCTTCTTGTATAAAGGACATCCTTAAGGCATTACCATCATTTTTAATGGCTATTTCTGGACATTTAGATTAGTATACTCAGTCAACAAATAGTTTCAGAGTATTTACCATGACCAGGTGCTGTTTTGGGTGCAGGGGATACACTGGTGAAGAAGACAGAGAGAATTATCAGTTAGTGATGAGTCTAGGCAGGGAATTAAAAAGGGGGATAAAAAGTGATTGGATCACTACCTCAGTTAGTAAGAATGTTCTCTTGTGAAGTGACATTTTAGCTGAGAGTCAAATGACATGAAGGAGCCATCCTTGCATAACTCAAGAAGGAGAGGCTTGAACGCAAAGGCCTAAGGTAGTAATAGCTTGGCTTGTTGGAGGAACAAAAAGAATCCACTGGGATTGTAATGTAGTGGGCAAGAGGACAGGTCTTATGAGATCAAGATAAAGAGGTCAGCAGCGGTCACACAGGGAGAACATTCCTTTACCCACATTCATCAATATTTAACACTATGCCCCATTAGTTTCATCATATTCTTTTGCCCTCTATGTTTCTCCAATGTATGACAACTAAATGGAATCCATGATTATCAGTTGGAGGGGGAAATGCTATAAGGGACATTATTGGAACAAATGAGGTAATTGGAATATGGACTATAGTGTAGGTCTTCTTCTTTTTTTAATCACATACCCCAAAGCATCTGGTAAAAGCTAGGCACATGTGTGCATGTGTGTGTATATTTCAGAAATGTACAATCACAAGGAGGAGTTCAACAGATGTCAAAGACTTACTCTTTTCAATAGATCTGCCAATCACAGCATTTTATTCACACACACACTCACACACACACACCCCCTTCCAGCAGTTTTATTCCCCAAAGAGTAGTCCAATCCTGGTCAACATGAAGCCAGGAGTATTTTCAGCTAAGCTTCTGATGGCCCCAAAATGCACTTTTCAATTCTGTGAGGCTTGTCCAGGCCTCCTGGTTTGCTCAATTATCTTCTCATTGCATTTCCTTTTTCTCAATCAGCACTAGGAAGTGGCCAGGACTTGTCTGCTCTCAGCCAGCTGCGTCTAGCTGCCACAGCGCTTGCCTAAGCCCCTGAGATGCCCTTGACAGCTCCATGGTTATCATCCTTTCTGTCTCTAGACCGACCTCCCCTCATAACCACACTTGGGCAGTTCTAAGACAATCCCTTTGTAATGTAAACCACTCCTTCCTTCTTTTCAACCCCTTCCCTGTTGGGCCATTAGCAGGGACTCAATTGTTGGCTCCCTGTCACCACAATCACAGTTAAGTCACTATTGTGCTTCACCAACAGAATGGCTACAGTTCCAATTGCTACTTTATTATTAATAATTCCTGTTACAATTGCTCATCTCTTCCTGCTATTACCATTGTCCCTATAAGGATTTGGCTGTTGCCACTCAAGAGAGGTGCTAAATATGTACTTGTTGTTTGATAAATTGATGTACATAAGGTTAAACTGAAAAAATTAGAGCTCTTAAAGCCTCAGGGGAATAATTAGAAAAAGGTTTGTGAAACCACAAGCAAAATTAATACCAAGCACCTGGGTTTATTTATTAAATATTAGCATTTTGAGCTAAGGGGAATCTTGTGTGGGGAATCTATCGGCTTTATTGAGATATAATTCATGTACCATAGAATTTACCCACCTAGAGTGTATACTTCAATGGTTTTCAGTATAGACAAAGAGTTGTGCAACCATCACCACAGTCAATTTTAGGACGTCTTCAAGGGGCATCTTTTGAAGCAAGAGAGTTTTAGATTAAACTGAGCTAAACACTCCTCTATACAGCAAGGAAAAAAACCACAACAGGCATGGAACTTGTTTCTTACAAAGATGGTAAACAATGAAGACAATCAAGAAACTCAGAGGAACTCTGGAACAACATGGAGGACAAATCACGTCCCCTTCCTCTCTCAACATTAGTTCCTGGGTGTGACTGTCAGATATAGGATATTCTACTTGGAGAACCACTGCTTTCACCAAAGTTTGATGAAAAGGTCCAAGTGGGGGCTGAGGTGGAGGGGATTCTTTATGGTATTTTAAAGTCTGCAACTCAGCTGAAAACACTTAACCTTGTAGCATCTGTAAAAGTCAGAGGTGACAGCATTTTCTGTGTGACATGAACACCTGCTCAGCCAAGAGGCCTTGGCTGACTGTAGAGACAAGGCAACCATCAGATGGAACTATTTTGAATCAGCGGCTGATGGAAGCCACATTCAAATCCATGTCCAGAAATGAAACGTCAAAGCATTCTGTTTCTAAACCCCAAACCCACTAGGTTCTTCATTAAAATTGTTCATGAAGATCACTTTGTATTAGCAGCAAAACAGCATCATACAAGACTGAAAGGTTTCGTACAGAAGAAAAAATATTTTTATACTAGTAACCTTTCTCTGTTTAAAAGCCTGCACTGACATGCTAATAGTTTCCATCAATGCTTAAATGGTTTCAGGAAGCACACACACACAATATATAAGATCAGCGTGACAGAGGAAATGCGCAGACCGAGCTTGCAAAAGTGTCTTAGAAAGGAAACAGCTTAATATAATAATGGGAGTTACTACTTCCTGTATTAGGAAAATAAAAGCAACAGCAACATTCATCTGAATGAAAGCAAAACTACTCAGCAAAACAAATTTCACAGACAAAAGGCTAGCAGCCAACCCTAATATAATGACCTAAGTTTAAGTTTAGCCTTGACAACTGAGTAACATTTTCTCTAATCTTTAATTATGACATTTAATTTTCTTAGGCTACTTCCATTATACTGTATGCATATGAAGGTGCCAAATAATTGTCTATAAAAGGAAATAAAAGTGCTGAAAATAGGGAGGCATGGTTAAAAGATGGTGAACTCGGTTGTGTGTATGTTTGTGTTTATATAATTGGTACCACATGAGGAATAAAAAGCAGAGGCATGATGATGTGTATAGCCACACAATTCATGGATTTTAGCACATGTGGCCCCCCACTCATGCAGTTATAAATCTATAAAGATACTATGTAAGGAGCACTATTAATCTAGGATCAGAAGGTACTCTTGAATTATAGTGTAGAATAAAAAGTAAAGTTAGAGAAAAACAAACATAATCATAAATAAGATATATAAACTTGTTCTTTAAACTTTTTTTAAAGAGAGTCTCTCTCTCTCCCTCTCTCTAAAGAGAGTGGGGAAGAAGGGCTGAGGAAAAGAGAGAGAGAGAAAGACTCCTAAACAGGCTCCACACTCAGTGCAGAGCTCCACGTGAGGCTTGATCCCATGATCCTGGGATCATTACCTGAGCCAAAATCAAGAGTCGGAAACTCAACCAACTAAGCCACCCAGATGCCCCTCTTATCAACAGTTTTTAAAGGTTTGAAAGAAATTAGATGTCTTAAAGGTTCATCTTATGTTAGGTATTGCAGTCCATTCAACCATTCAACCATTAACAGGTAGGAACCTGTTCCTAAGGTAAGACCATTCAACCATTAACAGGTAGGAACAATATTTGAATCCAGGTCTTCAAAATTCTACAACTAGTCAAGAAATGGTACCAAATAGCCAAGTCAAGAACATTTGCTGAACTCCTTCATATGTAGCACCAAATAGACCAAGAACACTTCCTTCCAAACTCTAAAGCAAATGTCCTAAATTCCTAGGTATCTGAGGGATTGACTGATATAGATGATGGTTTTCACCTATGTGCAAACATTTCAAAGGGCTACTTAAAAAAAAAAAATAATGTTTATTTATTTTTGAGAGACAGAGCATGAGTTGGGGAGGGGCAGAGAGGGAGATACAGAATCCCAAGCAGGCTCCAGGCTCTGAGCTGTTGGCAAAGAGTCCAATGGAGGGCTTGAACTCATGAGCTGTGAGATGGAGACCTGAGCTGAAGACAGACTCTTAACTGACTGAGCCACCCAGGCACCCCTCAAAGTGTTACTTTTAACAGAAAGTTTACAACTATAGTTTTTAAAGGTGGCACGTGTGCTTTCTCTTGCCCTCCTGCCTCAGGGCCCGAAGTACCACCTGGAAGAAATGACTTACAGCAGAGTGGGAAAAGCATGAGCATCCCTGTTTCCACAGCTACTGCATATGGAACATGTAGCCTTGGGCAGATGACCAGACCTTTCTGAACTTCAGTTTCCTCATTTGAAACACAGGGAAAAAAACAAGTAGACCCAACTACTCAAGGTTATTTTGAGGATTAACTAAAATATATGCCCTTTCTATATGTCAGTGCCGAACTTAACTGTATTATTAATTATGATACCCAACCTCGGCACATTAGAGTCACGCATAGCATGACAAATTCTCTGAGATGCTACTTCATCTCACGTTTAGCAGAGTTCCTGGTATTAAGTAACTGCCCACACAATGATAATATTTTTCCTTTCCTCTCAAAGAAAAGTAATGGAATGAGACGAAGCAGGGGATGGAGAGGAACCTGTTATGAGGAGAGCCTGAGCTACCAGCTGCCTGGAGGAACAAACGCCAGTCATCACAAGGGATGGATGAACTGATGATCAGCCACCTGTCGGTTTGTCCACCTCAAACTTCAGTGGTGCCATGGTCAGCCCCCTAACCCCTCTTCTCCCATGGACTTGGATGCTTCTCAGTTTTGCAATGATCTGGCCTGGAGCAGCTTGGGGGAAAAAATCACTCTGCTAAAGGCTGAGTAAAGTAATGACACCGAGAGAAAACTTGAAAGTCTACAAGGATATTCTGGATGCTCGCCATGAATAATTGCCATGTTGGGACTGGCAACTAAAATAGCATTGCAGAGATATTTACCCAATTTTCATAAAAACTATTATGGCTTTATTTTCAAAGCAAGTAACTACAGAGCCGTGTGGCTTGTCGGTAAATGTTCAAGTGATTAACTGAGAAATGTGGAGGTGGGTGGAAGAAGGCTGTTAGGCATACGAATTTGAGAAAAACAAAATTTAGAGAAGGATGTTTTTTGAATTGTGAAAACTAAAAACATTTTAGTCTCCAGAATGATGTTCCATATAACAGTGCTAAGTCCTAGACCCCAGGAGAGAAAAGAGGGAACATTGGCACATCTGTTTCAATGGTTATTTTTGAACATGCCCAGAGTTAGGTTTTCAAATTCGGGTTTCCTTAAAATCCTGGCACAGGGCAAAAGCCAGTTGCAAAGCCAAATTGCATTTTTTTCAGAATTAGCTTTGTTGCAGGGTGGGAAACCTCCCTGCCTTCCTTGCTTGTAGGCCTGCCCTGCCCTCTTGTATCCCTTTGGGAGTTCTATAAGCCCAGACCAGGGCCTGCAGGCCTGAAGCACAGGTTTGGGAATGGAACTGCTAGAGCCATCTGTGGGAGTCAGGGAGGGTTATCTTGGGTGAGGTCTGTGAGACCTATCCCACGGCCCTTCACAGCCTCGCCTTCGAAACTCACTGCAAAACTAATCATCTAGGGTGCAAACAGTAAGAAAGGAACTTAAGCGAGGCTATAGGACCTGGCAAGCTCAACAAACCCCTGTGTATCGATACTGCCAATGGCTGTCTTCTGGATCCATGAGAGAATTCTCAATAAATCCATCCCCGTTACCCCCACCATGGCTGCCACCCTCACCGCCCACCAGCAGCACCCCAAAACAGCCAGAAAGTGACAGAGCCCAAGTTAAAGTCAGGTCTGGCTGGCACAGGGCTTGTGATCTTACATAATCATGCATCCAGAGTAAAAAATCTGGCTTTCCTGCCAAAAGCACTAGAATGGGGGACATGACAGGAATATGTTTAGTACTGGCCATTTTCATTAAATATAGGCACGCTGATCTCTTTTAAAATACAAATGCAGAAGGTCATGCCTTCCCCTCAACCAGCTCCCAATGGTGTGTCTACTTCACAGGGTCTCCAGTGCTCACTTCTCTGTAAAAACATCTGACTCAACCCACATGATAGTGAGGGAAGAAGAGACCACTGAGTTTTAGAGTTTCCAGGAAAAAACCACGTGACTCCTGAGGGGTTTTGTTTGTTTGTTTGTTTTTGTTTTTTGCTTTTGTTTTGTTTTTGTTTTGCTTTCTCTGAAGATCTATGTGGCAATGTGTAAGTAAAGGACATCCTGGAAGAATAAAGTAAACATGACCATTTCTGAGGGGTGGTAATTTAAGACTGGTCACTGTTTTCCGATAGAGAGCATTTCATTTACCTTAAAAAAATGCTTTAAACTCATATTCTAAATTACTTTCTCTAAAAAAGTGACAGTGCTTCTGAGATGTGCCTAGAAATATCCCATTCCTATCTCCACGACTTGATAATTTCCACCATGTGAAAGACATTCTCAGATGATTTGGAATCAGTATACAATTAACACATTAGGGGCACCTGGGTGGCTCAGTTGGTTACGCTTTAGACTCTCGATTTTGACTCAGGTCATGATCTCTTGGTTCCTGAGATAGAGCCCCGTGTCAGGCTTGGAGCTGGGTATGGAGCCTGCTTGAGATTCTCTCTTTCCCTCTGCCCTTCCCTAATGCACACACTTTCTCTCGCTAAAAAAATTAACATATTAATAACCCATACAAAATACCTATGTGTAGTAGCATTTTAATGAAAAAGTATGTATTGTTTAAAAATACAAGATTAGTGCATTGCTTCTTTTACTGGAAACCACTTAAAAGATGTTCTCTCCACTTTAAATTTGAGCCTTGTTGCAATTAGATTAAAAAAATTTGTAACATAAAAAAAATTTTTGTAACATTAAATTTCAATGCTAAATCCTCCATAAAGTTAAAATGCTGCAAAAATCTATTAATCATAAAATGAATGATGAAGGATTATGTCAATAAAAGTAGAATTAATAGAACCGTATCAGGCCTGAATAAAAAAGCAATAGTTGACACATAAAACATTACCACAAAATATTCACTTAATGTCAAAAAAGTCACTGGGATATGAGGTGGAGACTCAATTCATTTTTATAATAAAATTATATTGGGAAAGAAATATACATATTTTCTAGAGAAAGCTTCATTAGAAATAAACTTCTGGGGCATGAGTTATATCCCTATAATTCTGCAGCAAAAGACTCTTCCCTCCAAACAGGATGCATTGAGTGTTTAACACATTAATTATCATCCTTCATCAAGCATAAAACTAACAGTCAGGAAATACAGCTGCAGTGGCACAATTACCAACACTCAGAATACACCCTGCAGCAAAGAAAACAAATGGGTTGCTTTTCATTAACAGAGCTTGGCAAACCTCTCCAAAGACAATGTTTTCCTTCCAGCCAGAGTCCCAAAAGGCATTTCAGGGGCTATTTGCTTAGGTAAATCCAGAGAACAAATAAAACATGAAAATATTTATTTAAATTCCAAAATAATCCATTATCAATATAGTGTCATTCAGAAGAAAATTACATACATTGAAAATGACTTAATCAAATCAAAATTATTTATTTATTCATTTAGCTATTTATTTTTATAATTTTTTTAATGTTTATTTATTTTGAGAAAGAGAGAAGAGAGTGCATGACAAGCAGGGGAGGGACAGGGAGAATGAGAAGGAGAGAGAAAGAATCCCAAGCAGGCTCTGCACCGGCAGAGCCCAACACAGGGCTTGAACTTAGGAACTGTCAGATCATGACCTGAGCCAAAATCAAGAGTCAGATGCTTAACCAACTGAACCACCAGGTGTCCACCCTTTTTAGTATTTTTTTATAATTTTTATTTTTTTTTGAGAGAGAGAGAGAGACAGCATGAATGGGAGGGGTAGAGATAGAGGGAGAGAAAGAAAGAATCTATTTTTTTTATTTGAGAGAGAGAGAGAGAGAGCGCGCACGGGCAGAGGAGAAGGGCAGAGGAGAAGAGAGAGAGAACCTAAGCAGGCTGCACACTGAGTGCTGAGCTCAGCTCAATCCCAGGACACTGGGATCATGACCTCAGCCTAAATCAAGAGTCAGATACTCAACTTACTGAGCCACCCAGGTGCACACCCCCCCCCTGCAAATCTTTTAAATACAAGGCATGTTTTTAAAAATATATATGAGTGCAAGAGGGTTGGTAAATCATGTAATATCTTCATGCTTGATGGTAATACATACGCTATTAGTGGTTTTCATTTTCATGTTCTGTGACATACAATATGATAGGTAACATGCTTCTGTGTATGCAATAATGAGCTGTGTGACAACAGGATTCTATTACATAGGTTTGAGTCCATATAAATAAAATAATTAGCAACTAGCTTGGGATTCTAATATAGCATCTCTGAAAAGCCTAGATGAATAGCATTCTAGAAAAGTAGTAAGAGCCTAGTTTATTTGGTTGATTGCTGGACACTTAACATTCTTAATATTACTGTAATTATATTATACCTTAACAGATACATTATTTCTACTGAGTTTATATTATAATTAAACCATAAACTGCTACTTAAACCATAATTTAAGGATGACTCTAGGGATGTAAAAGGCAATGGATAGTCACGTGCCCAAAATATTTGTAATTATGTCCTGAACCACCGCCATCAAACTTCCGCTAAATTCCCGGCCCAGAAATCCTCTAACATAATCAGCTTGATCCTCTCTGCAGGATAAATATCACGGCAACAATTAAAGAGTCATCTTCTCCTCAGCACAGGAGGCCAGAAAGGAATCCTCCATGTTTGTGGCATCAGTTTCATATTGTACTTTATATGCAATTAACTCAAACCTGAACTTCTTTTAAATCGTATTTGGGCTAGGCATCATTCCATCTTCCACCTAGCTGATTTGTGCACAACTGTCTTACAAAGACAAACTTATTATGAAATAAAATCTGATGCACATACATACTCTAAAGCCTGAAAGTCTCTTTGCCTTACTAAAGAAGAAACTGTAGGATTCTGTTCAGGCCTCTATAAGAAATGTGAAGAGTGTGAGTTGTAATAATTTTAATCGATCTGGCCCAGTCAGGACAGCAGCTTTCTAAGGTGCTGAACGTGGTAGTAAATGGTGGGGCAGGAATGCAGCGATGGTAACATTGCCAATGTGCTAAGAAAGGCTTCGGGTTCATTGGACGCAGAACATTTAGCTACACAAAGGAGGTTATGGGAGGAATGAAATGTCCCTCCCCTCAAGGGCTTAGAGTCCACCTGACAGAATAAAAATGGGCACATTCTGAATCTGGTTACCATGCAGCATGTCACCAAGTACCAATAAATGAACAAATGACCAGCTGACAGGAGTATTGTGAAGAAACTTCATTGGCCAGGTGTCCTGTCTGGAGTCGGGCCAGGTGCCTCTCAAGGTGAGTGGACTGTCTTGGGTTCCTCTTGGGACCTTCATTTAAAGGGCCAGGGTCTTAAAGGTTTCTGTCTTAATACTTTTGTAGATGCAGTGACATTATAAACATTTCAGAATCAAAGGTATTTTAAAGCAAAAAAAAAAAAAAAAGCTTTTTAATGTTTTCTTAAGCAAGATGATAAGTCATTTACAAATTGCCTGAAAAATTAACAGGAAGGTAATTTCAAGGTGAACTTTAACTAGTTCTTTCCTGGTCTTTTCCTTTCAAAGATATGACCTGGCAACAAAGAATCTGGTGTTTTCTCCTTCTTAAAATCCTTTTGGAACCCAAATCACTTCCTTCTTGACATGCATTCTCTCTCATCAACCAAAATGATCCCACACTCAGCTGTAATACTGAGAATCAGACATTTTGCATATATCCCTTTTGAGTTGAGAAATCACGGAGTTTAATGTTGCTTTTTTGAATGAAAAATATTCCTGTGAGTCTTATGGGAAAATTTAATTCTGTACTGAATGGTACTCACAGAATAAAATGACATTTGTCAGAAGTAAGAGAGGAAAGAAAAATACTTTGCAAGGGAACATCTTTGAATAATTAAAAAGTAATGGAGTAAACTAGACCTGTACAATCTTTCCTTTAACAGCACCAAACAAGTCATTTAAAGCAGTCCCCACAATTCATCTCCCAGTAACATGTACCCCAAGGTTCAAGCTGTGTTTTTGTACTGTTGTGACTTATTGATGCAGTAAAGGACTATACTACGGGGCACAGTTATCTCTTGGACACTGGGAGTCTGTTGGAATAATGATGATTGCTGCCAATGGTCAGACACTGTCTGTGATGTAAACATTACTTTTGCTAAGTTTTTCTAACAGCCTCTCTTAGCTTTCATACCTTTAACGTAGTGAATTCATATGGTTGGTAACCTTTGAAGCTCTCATGGATGGCTGCCATAGTGTGAGAAGTTTTCTCCCAAAAATGAAGCAGAGTGGTCTGTAAGGAAAGACAGCACAGCTATTAATGTTCTGAATGTGCAGTTTTAGCCATAGAGGCCCCAGAGAAGCATGCCCATCTCTGGCTTTCAAGACCCTCCAAAATATGATTCCAACTCATCTCTGCAGCCTTGTTTCCATTATGCCCCTCTTTAAATCTTGTATTTCAGCCAAACTAAATGCTTCCCAGTACCCCCAAATACTGCTACCATGACTAATGGTGCTCCACTATTTGGGACATTAGCCTCTCCATTCTCTGTACTTGTCCCATGTGATCTATCCTCCAAAACCCAGGGCTAATTGTTAACAATCTACTTTTGTGATCCTTCCACTGATGCAATTTGTCCCTCTTCAAACCTTCATTGGATCTTGTTGAACTTATTTCACTTAGCACTTCCTGTTCTCTCCTTGAAGTACAAAAAATATCGTCACACTATACGTACTATCTTTGATTTCCTTTTGAAACTTCAAGTTCCTTGAGGACAGGAAATTTGATCTTATTAATTTTTATATTCCCTACAACACCTAGAGTTTGGCCTCCCACACTCGGCAGGTGTCTAATACCACTGTTGTTGGATACAAGTCCTATGCTGAAGGAACTCAGAAGCTAGGAGGAGACAAAAATAAGTCCATTAAATTATGACAACCTGACGAGTCAGTGACCGTGCCAGGAGAACTCTAGGCAACAACATGGAGTGAAATAAGAGGAGGTACATTACACACAGTGGAATATGGAAAGGTACAAATGGGCGTAAAGGCACTCAGGCGGTAGGAACCATCTACGTAAAATCAGGGAAGTGGGAAATGGTGTATGTACAGGAAACAGCTAATATTTATTTTGGTTACACTGTAGTCCACTAGAAGGGACAGGTGTGGAAAGTAAATTATGAGCAAGACATTTAGAACTTCATAATGCCCGAAGCATACTTTTAGCTCAGACACCATTTTTCTGTCCCCTAAGCCTCATAGCATTCTTGGTTCATTGTAACTAACATCACTTCATTACCTGGTATGTTGCTAGCATATGAGACAACAGATTGCATCTGCTTGCTCCAAGAAGATCCACTTTTTGACACACATCCATCTTCAATTTGTCAAAGCTTTTTTTGGCAAGGCGTACTTGTGTTTGTACCTAGAAAGTAAAAGGGAACCTTTGAGCCACTCAGTCTCTTAAGTAGTTAAACTTTGCCAGTGAGGAAAGCCAAGAGTGGGCTTATCTCTTTCACGTAAGAAAACACCTTTGGAAGTTCCAAGCAGGCGAGAAGATCCTACAGCATCCATTCTTTACCTGCAAAGGATCTCAACAACAGCACTGCATATGATGATTTTACAGCAGATTTACCATCCTAGTTATATTTTTCTCAGTCAAAATTTAAACTCCTTTCCTCTCAAAGCATTCACAAAGTGACTGTGGTGGAGAGACGTCTGGAAACATGCAGTGGGGTAAGGGGACAACCTTCGCCACATTACCATTTTCCTATAGGTCTTTGAAGCTCACTTCCCCAAATATTTTTCACTCACCTTCCCTAATGTTAACATCTTACATAACACAGTACATTTGTTAAAAATAAGAAATCAACATGGACACGATCCTACTAAACAATAGATGTTATTCAGATCTAACTAGCTTTTCCATCAATGTCCTTTTTTTTTTTTTTTTTTTGTTCCAAGATCCAACCTAGGATACCACATAAGGGGATTGTGACATAATCTAAAAAAATGATAAACTTTCAAGTTTTTATTACTGAGTATGTATGTAAGCAATTCTCCCTCTGTCCCTGAGCCATATGGTATTTCAAAATGGGAATGAGGTCAGGGAAAGATTTGGAAATGTTTATTCTACACATAATTTGATAATAAAATAGAAGGTTTTAAAAATAATACAGCTACTTTACAAATGGTGAGGTCAAAATTTCTCCTTCCTCCAACCTGAAGGAGGAAGGTTGTATTTTAACCAGGGAAAGCTTGCCAAATATCACTTTATCTCAGGTAATTCATGCAGTTGTAGACACCAGATAGGTAACTGCATTATGGGAGTAATGCTGACTCATTAGTGATAGTTCTTCCATCACAGGATACCAGGAAGCAAGGATGATGTCTGACTTGATCACCATTACATGATTGGTACCTGGTGACCTGGCCCAAAGCAGGTGCTGGATACATATTTGGTGACTGAATGAAGAAATTTTCTAGGCTATTTAAAAGGTAAAGTACTTAAGTTATTATTTTAAAGTATAACCTTTAAGGTTGTTATTTTAGAAATGATTTTATTTTTTAACAAAAATAACCATAAAGATTATTTGATATAAAACATTAATTTTTACCACTGATAATTCTACTTATTTTTTTTTTTTTAATTTTTTTTTTGATAATTCTACTTATAATCATAGTTTATAAGATTATAGGGCACTATATAATAATAGCAACAATCAATACAATTGTTACCATTTGTAACAATTTAACCATTGAGGCAATTTAACAATAGCTACAATTCACAATTAATACAATTCACTCACCACATGCCAGCTATTCTCTCTTAGCCTCTGTTATTACCCTTTCTGACTGCTAAGGATTAAGAGGATTCATCTGGGGAAGTAACTAATGAGCAAGGCTGCCGTTCTAGATTAGCCTGCCTGACTCCAAAGCCATGCTATTCTGCTTCTCAAGCAACTTACACTAGTCACTGGAAAATCAAGAAGCTCAAAATTTGACTCTAGGAAAAACCCTAGTTTTCCCTGTAGATTATATGGAATTGGAAAACAATGAGGCAATACATTTAACAACATATTGACAGAATTAATACCCTATGTGAATAGGGTCTTCTGTTCTATATAGCTGTATAAAACTTTTCCTAAGAATTCCTCTGTATTTTTGGACTACAGGGCTAGAAAACCAGAGAATAGAAGCCAGCTAGCTCCTCTCAAAGTGACCACACCATGAGCTTAAACAAATCCTGGAGCTCAATCATTCCCCACTGTAGAGTGAAGAAATTCTAGGCAAAGGTACTTGGGAGCACTGACTATAAAATAAATTTAGAATTAGTTCAAAGTAGTGATTTCCTGCCTTCCTTTGAGAGGAATAAGGAGACTGCAAAAGGAACACCCAAGTTCTACAGGGAAGGTATGAGAAAGTATGAAGAGAAAGATGTTTCACAGTAGCTGAAGTGCTCACTGCAAGCCCCCCACTGGTTCACCAGCTGCTCTGGCAGGCAAGCCCTCCTCAACTGGGATCCTGGGAGGCATCCGTCTTCACCCTTTTCTTCTGATGGGGAAGGAGACTAATATGGGTATGAGCTTTCACATCTGCATTCATTCCACACATATTTGGTGAGTACCCATTATGTGTCAGGACCAGTGCTAGGCACTGGGGCATCCGTAAAGGAGGAAGATTCATGGCAATGAGTGAATAAATACTTACAAATGAATGCACTTAGGCATAAGGACCCTCTAGGTTTTTTTAGAGAAGACAAATTAACAATTATATTATAATACAATGGGGGGGCGCCTGGGTGGCTTGGTCGGTTAAACGTCCGACTTCGGCTCAGGTCATGACCTCGTGGTCCGTGACTTCGAGCCCCGCTTTGGGCTCTGTGCTGACAGCTCAGAGCCTGGAGCCTGCTTCAGATTCTGTGTCTCCCTCTCTCTCTGACCCTCCCCCATTCATGCTCTGTCTCTCTCTGTCTCAAAAATAAATAAACATTAAAAAAATTAAAAAAAAAAAATAATACAATGGGAAAGGTCAAAGGTAGAAGAAGAGTACAACACAGAGGTAGTACAGATAAGGAAATGATTAATGCTGAGGGTGGTGTGGAGCAGGAGAGTAGGTTGATGTCAAAAAGCCATATTGGGGGTGCCTTGGTGGCTCAGTCAGTTAAGTGTTCAATTCTTGGCTTCAGCTCTGGTCATAATCTCATGAGTTTTGAGCCCCACATCGTACTTTACACTGACAGTGCAGAACCTGCTTGAAATTCTATCTACCTCTCTCTCTGCCCCCCACCCCTGCCTCTCTCTCTCAAAATAAGTAAACTTAAACAAAAAGAAAAAGAAAAAGAAAAAAAGAAGCCCCAAATACTGGTCTCCCAGGATCCCCACCCTTTGCCCTTTAACAACAAAGTCATAGTGGGCTGCTCCCACTCTGACTCGGGGCTTGGCACATGACTTGCTTTGCCCAGTGAGATGTTAACAAATGTGATGAAACTGGAAGCTTGGAAAAAAAAGTACTGGCACATTTCCACCTTTTTGCTTCTCTGAGATGGCCTTGAGAATATACACAGGCCAACCTGAGAACATGCCTAGGCTAGCCAGCTGGAGGGATGTGAGAGCCTTGTGCATGCAAGAGACACAGGAGGACAGTCCAGTTGTCCCAGCAGATAAGCCTTTGGCCAGCTAACCTGCAGACAGGAGAGGGAGGTCAGCCATGATCAGCAGAAGCCCTCCCTACCCCACAGCTAACCACAGACTCAGGAGTGAGATTAGCAGAGACCAGAACTGCCCTAATCCACAGATTTGTGAACAATAAGAAAAGCTTATTGTCTTAAGACACTGAATGATAGCATTGCTTATTTCACTGCATTATTGTGGCCACAGATAACTGACATAAATGATAAGCAGGCAGACAATAAAGGCTTCTGAGTTAGGGGGGGATATCTGACGTTGGTCTTAAAGCATACACAGGAGTAAACAGTAAATACAAGGTATCCACAAGACTGGCCTGCTAATGGAGAGGTTCTACATCTTCTAATGAAATTCAAATTAACTTTCTGTGAGGCTGTGGATTCTGCTTTTTCCTTCATGTAGACATTTTTTTAACCTAAGAGAAAACTTCAGCTGCTTATAATACAAAGCTCATGAATTAATATGCTCTGAAATGTTCCCTAATTTATTTTGTTTAAATTTTGTAAAGTAATTTTAGAAACCTAGAAGAAGACTTCAACACTTGACCCAGTGAGTTCTGAAAGGCCATATGCTTTGTGTGTCAACAATGATTATTAAAATACTTAATGCACTGCTGAGTTTCCAAATGTTGAGTCCTTTCCCTGCCAAACAAGGAGGATGTTACCCTGTTGGGCATTCTGAATATGGTAAAGTTCATTTAATATTTTGTGCTCCATGCCTACTCTCTAAAACACATTTCCAGTCTGCTGCAGCCCGAGGACAAAGCACTGAGGACACACTCCAAGCAGAGGCCACTATCAAGAGTCTGATTTCATATGCCTCCAGACGCACTTAAGTGAAAAATGTTTTGATTATTATTCCTTTCAATCCCAGATAAATTATATTCAATTACATAAACATCTTGAGGAGCTCGGGTGGTTTTCAAGGTTTTTAAAAAAATGTATCTTCAGTCATATAAATGTACCCTTTGTTTATTTCTTAACTTTATTGCTATTGCCCCACCTTTCTCCTCTTATTCTCTAAGCTCTAGGAAATGATCATGCATATTAAACTCCCTTCAGTGTGAGTCCTGCCCTCCCCAGGCTGCAGAGATTCAATTTACCATAGAAAGGAGCAATGTCTTGGAGTGCCAAGACTACAGGGCACTTCTCTGTACTTATTTCTCCTAACCTGAAATTCTACCTCTTAGCCCCAACTTGAACTACATATGGTCAAGCCAAAGCTATTCATCCTCTTATTTCAATCCAACTTCCCCATCCAGTGGGAAAGGTCTTAATATTGCTCCATGACCAAATAATTTGAGAGCGGTTTTTAAATTTTTTCTAAGTGTTTTCTTTCCTTTAAAAACAAACAGAGTGAAACTATAATCCTACTCGTTTACATTTTCTTCCAGGAAAGGGCCCTGCCTGCCACCATCCATGCATTCATTCATTCAGCAAATATTCACTCAGTATCTTCTATATGCTGGTAGCAGTGAGTAAAACACAGGGATGAATGCATCATCATTTTCACATTTTCACATCAGTGAGGGCATTTTCACATCAGTGAGGGCATAACATCAAAGTGAATGAGGTGCTCAGAAAGAAAGCCACACTGATCCACAAGAATGATTTACCAAGGAAACTGACCAAGAGAATATTCTCCAAGAAAGTGGTGCTCAAATTCTATTCAGAATGACTGAACATGATTAACTGTGCAAGAAAAGAATACTCCAGCAGAGAGAAAAGCATGTGCAAAGGCCCTGGGGTAGGGGTGGGGGGCAATAAGGCAGGTCCAGAAGGGCAGTGTAGCTGGGTTGCTAAGGCAAGTAGAGGGGTGGTAATGAGATGACGCACAAAAGGTTGGTTGGGGCACATCCCAGACCAGAGGCCTTGGAGGCATATGCTTAGGATTTTAATTTTTACCCTAGAAGCCATGTAAAAACATTAGAGGTCTTTACACATGGGAGAGATAGAATTTTATTTTCAGTTTGAAAAGTCCATCAGTTATAATGTGGGGATGCACTGGAGGAAGGGAAGAGTAGATGAGAATGGATTTAGAGTCAAGGGGGGAGATGACAGCAGCTTTAGGCTTGGGTGGGAATACTGATATGGGAAAAAAATGCTCTGACTCCAGAGATATTTAGGAGGTAAAACATACAGGACCTAGTGAAGTATTAGATGTTGGGGTGTGGAGGATGACTCGTACGTATCTAACCACCCCAAAACCAGTATCATTGTCTAACTTGTCTTTCCACCAGATGTTTTTACTCACATCAGCTTCTCATGGACACCTCACACCACATCAAAATTCTTGGTTTCTTTCCCAACCAGCTCTCAACACCCCACCCTCATTAAACTGATTTGTTCATCCTATTCTCCTCTGAGGTAGTAATCTTACATCCAGGGGAAAATGTCAAGATCAGAGAATATGCCAATTATTTCTTTTGGCTTTTAGTAAGATGCCACAAGAAAAGTCTAGCCCATCTGAAGTCACTGGAGAACAAAAGACACATATTTAGCTTCATTAAAAGAAGATACTTTTTTCTTGTCAATGAACCAAGACCTCTTGAGGGGCAGATAATCAAACACCTTCCTGAATCACTTTACTGTATCATTGGTTGCATCATATATTTATCCACTGGTGGCAGGAGCAATTCTGACATTGTATTATGCATGGATGTATGTGTAAGTGACTGTGTGCACCATGCATGTGTGTGGGCAGCCAACTGCAGACCCAGGAGCCATCTATTTTTTGGTCTTTGCTCAACAAAATCCTCAACCCATTTTGAAGTATCTTCCTTCTCTTTAATCATGTGGTTTAAATGAGTATATCCTTTTATGGGGCATCTTTCCACTCCCACTGACTGGCCTGGGGATGGCCATCTTAATCCAAGTTGAGTCAATCATAAGGCATTATGGTTGGCTGATTCAGGAAAAGGCATCTGATTCAAACTGTATGAATCAGAACCCTTTTTAAAGGATATTTGCACTTGGAACTAGAATTTCATATCAGTGGAATAATACAATGTAGTCTAGTCTTTTTGTGGCTGGATTCTTTCACTCAACATAATTCCTTTGAGATCAATGTTGTTGCATATATTAGCAATGTGTTCTTTCTTATTTCTGAGTAGTATTTAATTATATGGATATGATGTAATTTGTATATCATTTGGGTTTGGCTATTTTGAATAAAAGTGTTATAAACATTTGAGCACAAGTCTGTGTATGGACATGTTTTTCATTTCTCTTGGGCAAATATCTAGGAGTAGGAAGGCTGACTCTTTTAGTAACTATGTGTTTAATTTTATAAAAAATTGCCAAACTGTTTTCCAAAATAACTATCATTTTGCATTCCAGCCAACAATGAATCCAAGTTCGATTTGCTCCATATCCTCATTAACACTTGGTATTTTCAATCTTTTAAGTTCTAGCCATTCTAATGGATGTGTAGTCATAGTCATTATGATTTTAATTTGCATTTCTCTAATGACTAAAGATGTTGAAATTCTTTTAATTTCTTATTTGCTAATCACATATCTTTCATAATATGCTTATTCTATTCAAATCTTTTGCCTATTTTAAAAAATTAGGTTTATATGAGTTATGAGTTCCTCATATGCTCTAAATATAAATCCATTATCAGACCTAAGCTTGAAAACATTTTCTTCAAAAGTTTAACTTGCTTTTCATTTTCTTTTTTTTTTTGTCTTCTCAGGTTTTTAAAAAAATTTGTTTTTATTGAAATATAGTGGATATACAATATCCTATTCATGTATATTTCACACTGATCCAATATTTTTATACATTACAAAATGATCCTCACAATAACCCTTTCATTTGCTTAACAGTGGTATTTGAAGAGAAAAGGGTTTTAATTTTGATTATATCTAATTTACCAGGTGGTTGTTGTTGTTTTTAACAATTTCTGTTTTTTGTGTCTTACCAAATCATTCCCTAACCCAGCATCACAAAGATACTTTTCCTGTGCTTTTTCTTCTGGAAATTATATATTTTTAGCTATTACATTTAGGTATGTAATCAATTTCAAGTTAATTTCTTTCTTGGTTTAAATTTTTTTTTCATTTATTTTGAGAGAGAGAGAGAGAAGGTGGGGGGAGGGCAGAGAGGCTCCATGCTGTTAGTGTGGAGCCCGATAAAGGGCTTGAACCCATGAACCATGAGATCATGACCTGAGCTGAAATCAAGAGTTGGCCACTCAACTGACTGAGCCACCCAAGTGCCCCTTATGAAGTTAATATCCAGAGATGGTGTGAGGTAGGGGTGTTGATTCTTTGTTTTCCCCAGAAGTGGCTATCCAGTTGTTCCAGCACCATTTGTTGAAAAATTATCCAATTGTCCATGATTTTGCCTGCACGTTTTGGCAAAAATCAATAAGCCATTATATGTGTGGACCCATTTCTGAATTTTCCATTGTATTATGTGTCTATCCTTGTACCAATACCACTCTGTGTTGATTACTATAGCTTTATAATGAGACTTTCAGTTTAGTATAAATTCTATGATCTTTTTTCTTTTTGTTTTGGTTATTCCAAGTTCTTCATATTTCTATATATATCTTAGGGATAGTTTCTCAATTTATTCAAAAACCCCTTCATGATATTGATTGGATTGCACTGTAGCTACAGATTTACTTGGAATTGACATCTTAATACCTTCAGACTGAGAAACATGGCATACCTTTCCATTTACTGGGTCTTTTAAAATTATCCTAGTATTTTGCTGATGTTAGTGCACAGGTATTACACATTTTATTAAATTTATTACAAAGTAGTTCATATTTTTTGATTCTATAAAAATATAAATTTCAAGTTCAAATTTCTCATTACTAAAAATATGGTTAATTTTTTAACTTGATATTGTATCCTATGACCTTGTTAAATTCAATTATTAGTTTTAATTTTTTTAATGTTTATTTTTGAGAGAGAGAGAGAGAGAGAGAGGGAGAGAGACAGAGCATAAGCAGAGGAGAGGCAGAGAGAGAGGAAGACACAGAATCTGAAGCAGGCTCTAGGCTCTGAGCTGTCAGTACAGAGCCTGACACAGGGCTTGAACTCACGAACTGTGAGATCATGACCTGAGCTGAATGAAGTCAGATTCTTAACCAACTGAGCCACCGAGGCATCCCTCAATTACTAGTTTTAAAAGCTTTTTTTTTAAGATTCTTTAGGATTTCCTCTCTAGGTAGGTAGGTAGGTAGGTAGGTAGATAGATAGATAGATAGGGCTATGGACCTGTGTACATATATCATGTTGTCCAGGATTATAGATAGCTTTCCTTCTTCCTTTCCAATTTGTATGTCTTTATTTACTTTTTTTTGCCTTATTATACTAGTTATGATAATGCTGAATAGAAGCTGGTTTGAGCAAACATATTTGCCTTGCTCCTAATTGTAGGAGGGGAAGTGTTTAGTCTTTCAAAATTAAGTATGATATTAGCTGGTACCTTTTTCATATAGTCCCATTATCAGATAGGAAATATTCTCTTCCTAGTTTGCTGAAAATTTTTATCAGAAATGGATATTGGATTTAATCAAATGCTTTTTCTGGTGCCACTGAGATGATCATATAGCTTGTTTTTGGTCTTTTCACACAGCAAATTACATTTATTGATTTTAAGTTGACTTCTGTTCCTCAGATTACCATACATAGTCAAGATTATATTAATTCCTGATAAAAGTTCTTGTTCTGAAGTCTATTTCATCCAAATTAATACAGCCAATTCAGATTTCTTCTGATTAGGATTTGTAGGTGATATTAATTTATCCTTTTACTCTTAACCTATCTATATCCTTACTTTTAAAGTGGGTCCTGAGACTAGTCCTAGTTTAGTCTTTTTTTTTAAAGACAATCTCTAACTCATTTTTATCCATTTTATCTATGGAGAATGATATGAGACTTACAAAATATTACCAATAAGATGAAATGGCATTAGTCTGATGATAAAGTGAATCCATTCTACTTCAGAATAATCCCAAATTTTTTCTAAGTCTTTAAAACCATTTATATTGTAACCAATTCTAAATTTGATTAAGAATCAGAGTGTAATTTACACTATTGAATTTTTGAGTTTTTAACATTGCCTTTTACAATAGGACACATAATTTATGGCATCTCTGATTTCTCAAAACTTACAAGCATTATTTCTGTGCTTGGCTACATTAATTTTTTCGGTGACATAATCCATAAAACTGTATTTAAATCATCTAATACATATTAGCCACTCTTATAGACTGAACTTCAAGTTTTCTTAAGAGTGACTTTCCTTTCCAGTTTTAGTACCATTTCCCTTAATGTCAATGAAAGTACAAGAGACGTTTAGTAGTTCTGCTTTCTCTGCTTTCATTCTTAAGATCAAATTAATTAACCAAAAATGTATTTTCTAGTTCTGTCCACAGTAAAAGCATAAAAATAATGGCTAGCTCAGAAGCAAAGCATCCCTAGCACCCAGATCATGGTCTCTAACTACCATGTTTCTCTTACAATAACCAGGGATCTTTGTCAAAATGGCTGATATTGGGCTAGGGCAGACAATACAGAAGATGATCTGGGAACATTTTGTTGCACAAGAGAGCAAGTTAGACCGCTACCAGGATCATGTCAAAAGGACCCAAGAGTCAACCTGAAGTGGCTCTCACTAACTAAAAATAAGACAATTTGAATATAAATGAAGTAATATTGACAACAATGCAAACATATCAAATATATTCAATAGGAGTTCATAATGATACTTAAAAACCAGAAATGAACAAATAAACTGAAAACCAAAAGGCTTCATGGGTCACCTGTAGAAAATGCCAAGTGAACCAACTCAATATTTTGATGAAGAGCCATTTATCCTGCCTTTCCTATCCAACCATGCTGTAACAGGATGACCTGAGAGTTACTCATTGTTGAACCACACAAATTTATTAACAAAGAAGGAATATGTAGTATATTAAACCATCTGTTCCCAAGAGTGGGGCTAGCTCCTCATGTGAACACACACTCACAACAGTATTGTCGTTACTAGAATGTGTCATAAACCTGAAAGCATTCCAAATTTTAGGTCTCCTGTCACCATCCTTACTTCTTGAATCTCTTCTTTCCTCCCAAGATGTACTTTTTAAAGTTTATTTATTTATTTATTTTGAGAGACAGTGTGAGCAGGGGAGTGGCAGATAGACAAAGAATTCCAAGCAGGCTCTATGCTTCTCTTTCTCTCTCTCTCTACACACACACACACACACACACACACACACACACACACACACACACAACTGTAGTTTGGGATTTTCCCTCAAGACAGGAAACAAACACTTCCACACTTCCCAACATCATTCTAACACCATACTTCACAGAATTACCTCTAAATATCAGGAGAAAATGGGGCACCTGGATGGGTCAGTCGGTTAACTGTCTCACATTGGCTCAGGTCATGATCCCACAGTTTGTGAGTTCAAGCCCCGCATTGGGCTCTGTGCTGACAGCTCAGAGCCTGGAGCTTGCTTTGGATTCTTTGTGTCCCTCTAGCTCTGCCCCTTCCCCACTCATCCTCTGTCTCTCTGTCTCTCAAAACTAAAAAATAAACACATACATACATACCTGGAGAAAAATACTGAAAAATGAGAGAGAGAGAGAGAGAGAGAGAGAGAGAGAGAGAGAGAGAGAGAGATGTTTTAGAACAAGTCCAGAGAAAGAGGCATGCTCCACTAATACAAGGAAGTAGAGACACAAGGTGGTTAAACATGGCATTGGAGAAAGCACTCCCACAGTCTGGAAGACAAAAGGAAGGGATCAAATCCTGGGCTTGCCAAGCTCAGCACCACAGCTAATGAAAGCAGGTAGGGCAGGAGTGAGAGGCTGGAAAAAATGTGCAGAGTGTGGTGGCAAACTGTGGAGGGGGATGGAATGGGTCATCCAAGCTAACTCTCAGCCTAACTCAAGGAGGGAGGGAAGTAGGTTCATTTGAGAGAGGGAAGATTGCAGTCAAACAAAGAAACAAAGAAGAAAAAGGAGAGGAAAAAGAGAAAAGAATCTATACATGTTTAATGGTATGCCTATGATAGTTACCTACCAGTCTTTTGTCAAAAACAAGGAAGGTGTACACCATTTTACCTCATTTCCTCCTAAACATACATTTTCAACTTTAACAATTCAGCAATAATAAATACATAGTGGTAATTTTGAGGTTTTTCAGCTATGTTACTGCTGAATTTATAGACTGAATTGAATCTTTCAGCTAACATTTCCTTTAGATGAATGAAAACTGTTTATTCAAGACAAGAGTTCTGGATCCATCTGTGTAATCAGGACAAGGCACACACAGTGCTGACATAATCTCAATTCATGTATACAAATATGGCATGTGACCTTCATTCATATGTTAATTTTCAGATACTAATGGAAATAACTCCAAATTTCTCCCCTGTTCTGCTTGCTCTTCAGAAGTTCAGGCACATAACATGTTCTGATCATCAATGCAAAAGTCAACCAGAAGAGGGGAACACACCAAAGAAAGTGTCAGGGTAATTTCCTAGGAATGTATAAAGTATTGTGGCGGATGAATACCTTAATCAAATAATGATCTTAATGATGATTCAGGAAAGTGGGGGTCCATACCACAGCCCACTGTCTTTTGAGTATCCAGGTAAGAGAGTTTTAACTTTCCTTTATTATACCTAACTATGTGTTCCAAACTGGGTAAGGAGAAGGAAGAAAAAGTGAACACGCATGGAGGACAGTGCTCTACAAGTGTTTCATACGACAGTTCTTCAAGATAGGCAAAATTATCCTTATTTTTATAGAAGAGAAAATGGAGGTATAAAATGATTTGCCTAAAACCAAACAGCAGGTAAGTAGAAAGGTCAGCACCTGGTCTGAGTTGGAGGTTGTCTCCTCTTGGGTGACATACAGACTCTGCACCCACACTCTGCAGCCTACCTCTGACCCATCCCACAACACCTCCCAGGCACCATATGCTCCAGGCAAACTAAGCTTCCATTCTCCAGCTACACCGTGCCAAACCTACTTCCACACTTCTGCACAATTCTTCTGCCTAGAAAGCCCTCCCCTTGAGGTCCACATGGTAACTCTCACTCAGCTTTTTAAGTTTCTACTCAAAGGTTTTCTTTCTCTGAGAACATTTTCCTGTAAGGCTTCTCATCAGAGTTAGCAGTTTTTCCTCTCTGTAGTCAGTCACTTTGTAAACACCCTTATGGCACAGAACTGTGCTAAGTGTGACGTGCTCCCATGTATGCCCAGCTACCCTCTGGACTATAAACTTCACGAGGGTGAAAGCTACACACTATTTAATTTCAGGAGGCTAAGGCTATGTGTCTCCAGGCAGCAGGTATGCAAAACACTGAATGGAGAGAGGATACCAGAATGAGTGAACAAATCAGTCCCTGCTTTTCTACTCTATAATAGTGCTCTTCAAGAGAGCACAGCATGCTCTCTGTTTGCTGAATTACTTTTAGTTTTCCAAGACACTATCTTTCTTCCTCACCAGTACCACCACCATTTACTGAGTAGGTGAAATAACATACAGGTGCATACCCTTATTGGATTTTCACAACACTCCTATACCATAGTTTTGTTTCTGTTTCACAGAGAACAAAACTGGGTTTCAGAACCACTAGGTAACTTGACCAAGCCAACCTGATTACCAGGGGAAGGGCAGGATGTGAAAATCCACGTTCAATCCACCGAATCACTTTGCTTTTCCATTGAAGCAAATCTCAAACCTGCGAGAGCAGCTGGACATTACCCAAAATGGAGGTGTCAGCACTTCATCTACCACTCTTTCTCTTTATTACCTGTCTACTCGTTACATAAAAATGCTCTAATATGTTAAAAGTCTGTGATTCTGGCTTCCTGTTTTAAAATTCAAACCATTGCTCACTATGCAAATATCTACTGACGTAGGATCAAAGAGCAAAAGGTCGTCTGTTTTCAAGCTCTTGGTTGATACACAGTTAAAATGATTCACAACCATGTAGTTTATAATATGCAGATACATTCCAGATTAATTTAGCTAGCTATCACACTGTCCCAACATTCTTAATGTTTGCTCAGCTGGTGAATTTTTTTTTTCTGCTTTCTGTTTTTAACTTAAGAAAGCAATGCTGTCATCAGAAAATGTAACCAACTGGTTTCGCTTCCTCTTTCAGGTCATTAGTGGAAGTATTAACTTGGGTCACAAGACTGAGCCCAGGGCACCCGCTTTATCAATTTCTCTCTTATCTGAGAAGCACACATTTCAGGAGATAGTAAAAGGCTACAATACTAGCCTTTTTTTTCTGGTTGGTATTTCTTATACTTTATTGTAGTTTTAAAAATATTTCACCATTCCTTTTCTTTTTCTTTCTTTCTTTCTTTTTTTTTTTTTTTTTTTTAACATTTATTCTTGTTTATGTACCATGTGAAAGGTTGGGGAATTTACTGTGTCTCTTGGCTGCCCAAGCTAAACTTGTTTGTACTTTATATTACAATGTATTTTTATGATGCTTACTGATGGTCATTCAGCATGTAATCATACTCATAAACACAAATCAACTGATAAATTAACAGTGAACTGACTGGCTGAAAATTACCTTGTTTGTAGCACTGTGTTTATTTACTCCACAGTGGGTCCTGAATAGACTGAATGGGGGAAACGAAACGTTCAGGCCTCTTCCTTTATGGATCCATTTTGCTACCCTTGATTTCCAAAGTGTGGTGGATCTGGATGTTCAAGAATATCTAAAAAGACTGAAGCATGACCATGCCTTCACTGGCTCCTCAGACAGTGAGGCTGAATCCAGACTCTGTACCTTGCACATACTGCCCTCATGATCTGGCCTTGGACCACTTCACTTTCATCTTTTGCCTCTTGGTCTCTGTCTCTCTCATTCTTTTCTCCCAGTGCAATCTCCCAAATCATAAAGGGGTTGCACCCTCTTCCTTTTCATATGTTATTCCCCTTGATGTCATATTTTTTCCCCTTCGTTGTTCCTTCAAAACTCTTAGCTTGTGCTACTTCTTCCGGGAAGCATACTTAAGTCCCCAAGTCTGAATGTAGACGTTCCTCTTTTACACCACTCTGTTATACACCTCTATGATCTCACACTTATCACACTGCATAGTCACTGTTACTTTAATTGACTGTCTTCCATTCTTTTCCAGGGAGCTTGTGGCAGGGGCCTATCTTATTTCATCATCCCAGTACTGACAGTAAGAGCTAAAAACCCTAGTCAAAAGTTTTTAACCTGGTGCCTAGTAATACATACCATCACTTTGGATCCATGGCTTCTATTTTCACAGTCTACTTTTATAGATGGACATTCTGTCACTTGATGTGATCTTTTTTTTAGAAGACAACACTGCCATGGTAATTGTATGCCAAGAAAGAAGCTGTTCCAACTCCTTTGATTTCCCATTAGTCTGAATCTTTAAAACATTTTCTGTGTACAGATTCAACATATTTCTGTAGCATTTTTGTGCTCCTTCCTGCTGGAAATCAAGTCATTCCCATTTGCTCTGTATCAGCTGTTCTGGAAAATGTGGGTTTTATGTTCTTTGTACACACCCAATCCGTTAACATTTTGTGTCAGTGATTTTTCCCTTTGTCATTATAGGCCTGAGAACATTTTAGATTTTCAGTATGATGACCAAGTAAGTGCTATGGTGACTGAGGCTGCTAGCTGCCTACCAAAATCCATATACTCTTCTATATTTTCCAGACTCCCCTGAAAATAGGTGTGGCCATGACACAAAGTTGTTTCCAATGGAGTATGAGTAGAAGTAACACACCATTCCAGACTCGGCCCATAAAGCCTTTCTACACATGTTCCTGCATGCTCTGTTTCCTTTCAGGATAACTGAGATGTCTACATCTAGGGAACACTGGGAAGCATGCTTTAAAGATTACAAAGCTGTTGTCAGCCTGGGCCCTGAATAACTTCTTGGAAGAGAGCCATTTCATCCACCTGGACACCTGCCCAGGACTATCTGGTGAGCGAAAACAGCAAACCAAAATTTCTGTTGGTTTAAGCCATGGAATTATGTACATAGCCTAGCCTAGTCTATGTAATATAGGGAATAAGAAGAGTTAAATGACAAGATGCTAGACATAAGGTTGGAAATACGTTTAAAGTCTAACACTTCCAGAGACAACTGTCACCTATCCAAAGATTTGCTAACTCCATTACTATTGTGATCACCAACAAGAATGTCATTAATAATATAAGATGATTACTAAAGTGTTCAAAATTCATTTTAACGCTACTGAATTTTTGTGCTCGCTTTGGTGGCACATATACACTAATACTAGTACACTAATACTAGTACAGCAACAGTAGAGAAGATAAGTATGGTGGGGTAAACTTGAAAAGAGTGAAAGTGCTGGAAAATTCTTTGATGTTTCCTTTTATCATTAAAACTGAGAAGTCCTAGATGACTCTTTGGTGAACTTCTCAGGTTCTTAGCCCAAGTTCCTCAAACTAAATTCTAAATGCTAATTATACTTTTTCTTGAAAGGGAGATAGTAATTTTTTATATTTTTTAAATAATTTTTTTTAAGTTTATTTATTTTTGAGAGAGAGACAGAGAGAGAGAGCACACATGCTTGAGTGGCGGAGGAAGAGAGAGAGAGGATAGAGAAAGAATCCCATGCTCAGCATGGAGCCTAACGCAGGTCTCAACCCCACGAACTGTGAGATCATGACCTGAGCTGAAATCAAGAGTTAGACACTTAACTTAATGAGTAACCCAGGCACACCATTTTTAATATTTCTGTATAGAAGAGGTCTCTTGATATTTAGGGCTGGAGGATATATGCTTAAAATGTTGAGGAAATTAGATAGTTGAAGATGTAAGTAAAAAAGATACCACCAGTAAAACAGTCTTTTTCTTTTTAAAGTGCTTCTAAATAATTATACCACTAAAACTCATTTTAGTCTGTGATTTCTTTAATGTATGCTCAATGACTCTATTCCTCCCTTTCTCTTCTCAGACTATTTTTTTTAACTGTTTTATTGAGGTATAGCTTATATTACTCTTTGCTGTTTTATTGAGGTATAGCTTATATTACAGCACATTAAAGCATACCTCCATATGCTTTAAAATATGTTTTCACTTCATACATAGCCACCACCTGGATCAATATACAGAATATTTTCAGCCCTCCAGTAGACTCCATTGTGTTCCACTCCATTATTATCTCCTCAAAAATAGAACCATTATTTTATATATTCTGACCTCTCTCACGATTCATTTTGTCTGATTTTGAAATCATATCAGTGAAATCATATACTAAATACTCTGTGATGCATCGTCTCTTTCACTCAACGTCATGCTCATGAGATTCATTCATATTATTGCACTGCAGTAGTTATTTTTCATTTCTGTATAGTATCCTACTGAATTAATTTATCCATGCTATTGTTCATGGACATCTGGTTTCTTTTCATTTAGGGGCTATTAAAAATACTACTACTGGGGCGCCTGGGTGGCGCAGTCGGTTAAGCGTCCGACTTCAGCCAGGTCACGATCTCGCGGTCCGTGAGTTCGAGCCCCGCGTCAGGCTCTGGGCTGATGGCTCGGAGCCTGGAGCCTGTTTCCGATTCTGTGTCTCCCTCTCTCTCTGCCCCTCCCCCGTTCATGCTCTGTCTCTCTCTGTCCCAAAAATAAATAAAAAACGTTGGAAAAAAAATTTTTTAAAAAATAAAAATACTACTACTATGAACATTTTTGTACACGTTCACAGGGACACTTATTTTCCTTGGATATATGCCTAGAAGTGTATATTTTTAGTAGATAATACCAAACAGTTTTCCAAAGTAGTTCTTTTAGTTTACACTCCCACAAGCATTGTACAATAATTCTAGTGGCTCCATGTCTCATGAACATTTGTGATTGTCAGTCTTACTTAATTTTAACCATTTGGTACCTTTCATTATTATTCTCTTATGGCTAATAATGTAAGTACTTTTGCATATCTATATTAGCAATGTTGAGATCTTTTACCAAGTGTCTGTTCATATATTTTCCCATTTCTTAATTAGGTGGTCAGTATTTTTCTTTTGTAGAACTTTAAATATTCTGAATACAAGTTGCCTTTTGAATATGTATTGCAAATATCTTCTTCCACTCTGTAGATCTTATCTTTCCTCAGTGTTCTTTTAATGAACAGACTTTCTTAGTTTTGATAAGGTGCAATTTATTATTTTCTTTTGTAGTTAGTGCTTTCTGTTTAAGAGCTCTTTGCCTGTTCCAAGGTCATTCAGATATTCACCTATGTTTTTTGTTCTTAAAGACTTATTGTTTTACCTTCGGACTTTAACACTACGATTTATCTCTCATTAATTTTTGTGTATGATATGAAATAAAGGTTAAGTTAATTGTTTTCCATATGTATATCCAATTGACCCAGCATCACTTATTAAAAAGATTATGATTTCCTCCAATGAATGACAGTAATGCTTTTGACATAAATCAGAGAACTCTCTGTGTGTGTTTGTTTACAGACCATCTAGTCTGTTCCACTGTTCTACAGGATTATTCATTAGTTAATGCCATACTCTCTTAATTACTGTAGCTTTACAGTAAGTCTTAATATCTACAGTAAGTCTAAATATTTAGGAATTTAAGTCCTCCAGATTTGTTCTTAAGATCACCTGGGCTATTCTATGTCCTTTGTATTACTACATGTAAGTTTATTATCACCCTGTGAATTTCCTGTTGGGATTGAGATCAGTGTTTCATTTAACCTATAGATCAGTTTAGAGAGTACTGACAGAGTCTTCTAATCCATGAACATGGTATATCCCTCCCTAAGTCTACTTTAATTTTTTTTTTCAGCAATGTTTTATAGTTTTGGTATAGCTGTCCTGCATGCCTTTGGTTAGGTGTATTCTTAGGTATCTGTCATTCTCAGTTTCTATTTTTATTTATTTTTAAAGTTTATTTATTTATTTTGAGAGAGAAAGAGAGAGGACAGGGGTAGAGAGAGAGGGGGAGAGAGAATCCCAAGCAGGCTCTACACCATCAGTGCAGAGCCCAATGCGGGGCTCGAGTCCATGAACCACAAGATCATGACCTGAGCTAAAGTCAGACGCTTAACCAACTGAACCACCCAAGCACCCCTCATTTTCAGCTTTTAAATGTGGCTAAGAAAATAAGCCAGTGCTTAATTTTAAAATGTGAGGCATTACTAGTATTCATACTGTCTTGCTTAAAAGACAAAAGCAACACAACCCAAATGCAAAATAAAGATATAATATAGATATAATGAAAACTATCTAGAAGATTATCTGAATGGTAAAGTCTTCTGCTTTCTAAGAGTTGAACATATCTGAGCATATATTATTATTGGAACAATGTTCTTTGAACCTACTTCTCTATTATGTAATTTAAGGAACCACTAGCTATTTTCACAGTTTATGATAGAAAAACGTAATGCTCCAGTCAAATTCCTTTCATTTCTTTGTATCATTCTCTCCCTCACCCCTTTCTGGGCTTTTACACATTCCACAACTGTGCCAAAAAGACTCTTGTCCTCTTCCCCCTTCCCTTTCACCAGGCTGCACTCACAGTCTTCAGCTTAAAAACATAATATCTCTGAACAGCCTATCCTGACCCATAGGACAGAATTAGGCATTTCCACTATGTGTCCCAACAAAATGCTTTAGACTTCCAATCCTAGCACTGGACTTTTGATGGCTTGAAGTGATGTCAGGGACAATGATGGAATTATTCACAATTTTATCTCCAGAGCCTTGTACAGTACCTGGCATATATTAATTACATAAATATTTGATGGACTTACTATGAAATTTGAGCAGAGCAGAAGAAAAGAATCTTCTCTTTTTCTCTGTAAAAAACAGAGTATGCAGAGACCAACACTGGGCTATCCCAAAGTGAAATAAGTTAAAGGGATACCCATTATCTCTGGAATCCTGGTAGTTGTCTTCTGGGTGCTGTATTTCTTCCTAATTTTTATTGTTTATAAGACATAAAATAATAAAAATGAATTAAAAGATTATCCTGAATGAAGACTGTTCTTCCCAAATAGCCAGCATATCTACTTTTCAGGATTTATCCTCCATTTCCCTTCTGTGTAACATAGTTCTTTCGGAAAGGAAACCCACTGTCACCCCACGGTTGGCAATGTAAATGAGAATCTCCACATAAGGAAATTAGATGCCTGGATGGCATATCCCTAAATTTTCTGCCTCAATCACTAGCGCCTTCAGGGCACAACTTCCCACTAATAACACTGGATGTGCAGGGACTTGTAATGACATTTCTCTAATTTTCTACTGCACAATGGAGATCAGACTAGACCCTCTAACCACATCTTTCCTTAAGACTTGAGAATAACAAAGGGGAAACAGATAAGAGAAGGAAGCTACAACTAACAGATTGAGTTAGTTTGCTTTTTCAGCTCTTGACTGAAGATTGAGTTTGCTTTTTCAGCTCTTGACTGAAGATTGAGTTTGCTTTTTCAGCTCTCGGTCTCCTACAGGTATGGAGGTGGGGGGAGATCAGCTCAGAAACCATCAAGCTGAGATTGACACCAAAATTTCCCTGCATTTCTAAAAATCTTTATCCAAGAAAGTGAAGGCGGTATCTTGACTGTTAAAACATTATTCTGAACACCTTATTTCTCAAATCTTTGTTCCCCTAAAGGCTATTTTTACCCTCATGTTATCTGTGGTTCCGGCCTATAGCTTGAAGGGTGCAGCCATATCAGAAGCCAATCCAATCCAATAAGACATAGGCACATACTGATGGTATGTATGTTGGGGGGTGGGGTTTGTAGAGGGTAGTAGTTTTGGTACAATTTCATGTACTCAGTCAACAAGCAGTTAATTAACACCTATATCAGTGTGGTGGAGTGGAAAAGGCATCCAATCCAGGGCTAAAAGGCCTGAGTTCTATGCATGGATCAGAAGCCTCCTAGCTTTGTGATACTGATCAAGTTATTTAACTTTTCTGAGTTTCTACCATTAAATCTGTAAAATAAGCATGAGATAAATAAGAAAGAGAATGTATATCAGAAGCTTTCTTTCAAACTATGATGCTTAATTAAGGCTATTATTTGGAGTTACAGGCAAGGTCCTGTGGTTAGCAAAATGATGCCTTCACGTAAGGGTGGTTGTGGGGGTAAAATGAATAAAAACATTTTTCTTTCTTTTATTTCCTTCTTTCTCTTCTCTTTCTTTTTTCTTCTCTCTTTCTTTTCTTTCCTTCCTTCATTCTTAATTTTTAAAAGTTTATTTATTTTGAGAGAGACAGAGAGAGTGCAAGCAGGGGAGGGGCAGAGAGAGAAAGAGAGAGAATCCTAAGCAATGCAGGGCTCGAACCCACAAAATCATGATTCCATGACCTGAGCCGAAATCAAGAGTCAGACACTCAACTGACTGAGCCACTCAGGCACTTCAGAAACATTTTTAAATGATGCATAAGGCATGAACCCCACTCAAGGAAATTTCAAACAGTCAGGAAGATGAGATGTGAGAAAACAAAGTAGTATTTGGAAAACATGCTAAGAAACAAATGTAGGACAGGATTTATATAAATTTATTTTTCTATATATGGCATATTATCACTAACAGAAAATTACTTCTCAGTTTCTATTAAAATGTTAACTTTACTGATTAAATAAATAGAGCTGGTTAATTTGCTAGTGTCAAATTCTACATGCAAAATCAATGGGCTTTTAACTTCCACAAGCAAAGTCATAATCATTGTGCATTCTGAATTGGTAAATGCAGTGCCCAATCATAAGGGACTGTGGCTCAAGAACATTTTGAAGTGCTTAAGTATTCCTATGGAAAAAGCACGTCTCATCCCATTTCTGTAACATGGGGTCTTCATTATAGGCCTACATCATGACCTCGTGCCATTTCCAGGCTCCACAAGACCTAGAGAAAGGGTAAGTATACTGCCTTCCACTCCAGCTCTACCTTTTATCAATAAGATGCAACATGCTCACCACCAAAAGGGTTTTCCACTGTACTTTGAAATAAAAGCTAAATTCATATCATGGTTTGTTTTGTTAAGAGGTAAAACAGAGTAGGGGCGCCTGGATGGCTCAATCACTTAAGCATCCAACTCTTGATTTCAGCTCAGGTCATGAGCTCACAGTCCTGAGATCAAGCCCTGCATCAGGCTCTGTGCTGAGCATGGAGCCTGCTTAAGATTCTCTCTCTCTCTCTCTCTCTCTCTCTCTCCCCCCCCACCTCACTGTCCCTCCCCCTGCTTGTGCTATTTCTGTCTCTCAGAAAAATAACAATATATTATAATATATCATAATATAAAGCTCAGTCGGTTGGGCTTCAGACTTTTGATTTCAGCTCAGGTCATGATCTCACAGTTCATGGGATCGAGCCCTATGTCAGGCTTTGCACTGACAGCATGGAGCCTGCTTGGGATTCTCTCTCTCCCTCTCTTTCTCACCCCTACCCCAAGGGGCAGATTCCTTCAGAATATGTTTTGGTTTGGAGAAATAATTCATACATACCTAATAATCTATTGTGGGTTAAAAACCTAGTGCGTGTTAAACATATACCCAGGAGTACAGAGAAGATAAAGTTACCTCAGAGGGAGAGGGGAAAAATCTATAAGCAATCCTTAACGTTATTTAGAAGTAATCTTTTCTTTTTTTTTTTTAAAATAGGCTTCATGCCCAGCATGGAGCCCAATGCCAGGCTTGAACTCATGATGCTGAGATCAAGACCAGAGGTGAGATCAAGAGTCAGAAGCTTAACCGACTGAGCCACCCAGCTGCCCCTAGAACTAATCATCTTTAAGATACCAAAGGAAATGTAAAAGAAAAGATAAATGAAAAAGAGTTCTGTCCTTCTTTGGTTTAAAAACAATAGAATAAAGTCAGTTCAAATTCAAACTTAAACAATACTATGAGATAGTTAAAATGGTATTTAAAATAAAACTCATTTTGGGGCTCCTGGGTGGCTCAGTCTATTAAGTGTCTGACTTCAGCCCAGGTCATGATCTCACAGTTTGTGGGTTTGTGCCCCGCATCAGGCTCTGGGCTGACAGCTCAGAGCCTGGAGCCTGCTTCAGATTCTGTGTGTGTGTGTGTGTGTGTGTGTGTCTCAAAAATGAATAAACATTAAAAATTTTTAAAAATAAGATAAAATCAAACTCAATTTTAACCGTGATTTTTTAAGAATTATAACTGAACATATGAATGTGCCTAATGTGTACAGTGCAGAGCCGGCTTATGGAACTTTAAATCAAATGATCATCTGTCCATTTACTCATTGGTAAATGACTGTGCTTATGTTGTGGTTCTCAAAATGGGCTTCTGGGGCCAGCAGCATCTGTATCACTTGGGAGCTTGTTAAAAATGTAATTCTCAGGCCCCTCCCCAGACCTACTAGGTCAGAAAGTAGGATGCAGCCCAGCACAAGTTTTTACAAGCCCCCCAGGTGACTGAATTGCATGGTAAGGTCTGAGAATCAGCCTCCTATAGTGAAAAGGTTAAGAGCATCCTTTTTGAAGCCAGAGAAATTTGGGTTCAAATATTTGTACTCAGATGTACTACTTCTGTGACCTGAAGCAAGTCATTTAATCCAACCCTTAGTTTCCAAATTAGAAACACATACAGTATATGTTTCAGGGAAATTGTTAGGATTAAATAAGGAAATATATTCAGATATGATCTATAGTGTCTACATCATACACACAGTGCTTAGTGCATAGTAAGCACTCAGTAACTGATGTGGGTTATTTTTTCAGGCATGAAAGACCCTGTGTTCCATGCTGCAGGAAACACTGTTCATCAGACATGGTTTTTTTCTTTAAGGACCTTAGTCTGGAGGAGGAGCTACACTAGCATGTAAATAATCATGATACAAAGTAGAAAGTGTTACATGGCAAGAGAGTGGTGTATAAAGTGCCCTGGGAAATGGAAAGGGTGGAGGAAGCAACATATGAATTATTTTTTAAAAAACAGGAAGGGTGGGGTGCCTGGGTAGCTCAGTCCGTTAAGCATCTGACTTCAGCTCAAGTCATGATCTTGCAGCTTGTGAGTTCAAGCCCGTATTGGGCTCTGTGCTGGCAGCTGAGGGCCTGGAGCCTACTTCGGATTCTGTGTCTACCCCTCTCTCTGCCCCGTTCCTGCTCATACTCTGTATCTCTCTGTCTCTCAATAGTAAATAAATGTTAAAAAAAAAGTTTTGTTTTTTTTTTTTTTTTTAAGAGAGGAAAGGAAGGGCATTCCAGATGAAAGGAACAGGGCAGGGAATCATGGGACTCATGGGATACATAGTTTGACCAAACGGATAACAGAAGGGGGACCATATAATTTATTGTTCACACAGGGGCACTTTGCAAGTGAAAGGGGCATCATTAAAGTTAAGTCAGGACAACAGATTTAAATGGGACCACGCATATGGTTACTCTGGAGAACAGGCTGCTGGGAATGAGTACTGGAAAAAGGGACAGGGTAGGATGGATTTGTGCAGCACAGCATCCCTCACAAGAGACTGAGGGCTCTGCTTTTTAAGTCATAGGAGCGACTGAGCAGAGAAGTGACCTCAATTGGGGTAGTAGGTACTTAGGAAGATAAATTTGGCAATGCCAAATGAAGAGGAGGGAATGGATGACAGGGAGATTTCCAGAAATGATGAGATTTTGAAACCAAATAAACATCTCAGACAAGGAGGAAGAAGTTGAACCTGAAGTTAGTATGTCGAGCCTATATCAACAAAAACAAGGAGGTCAGGAGAAGGGGCAGGTCAGGGAGAAAGTATCATGACTTCACTTTCAGGCACAGATGTGGTCAGTCCGATGGGCTCTGTTACATATGACATGTGACTGGGTTCCAAAGTGCCACTGAGAGGAGAAATATGACTACCAGTTAGAACTGTCTAACTGTACTCAGTTAGAACTGAGTTCTTACTTCACTAATGTTCTCTCCATCTCTCAAAAGACAAGCCATTCAATACCTTGATATAGCATCTAGGCTCTTTATTTTGTTTCATTTATTTTTATTTAATGAACATTAAAATTGGGCAACAACGAATGTTTCTGATGTGCTTAACAAGGATCAGACTCTGTTCTAAGTACTTTACGAATATTACAGATTTAATCCTTATCAGAATCTTATAATGTTAATGTGATTAATATTATCATTCCCAGTGTTCAGATGAAGACAGCAAGACACAGGGAAGTCAGGAGACCTGCCCAGAATGATACTACTATAAAGTGCTGGAGCCCTAAACTGAACCAATGAGCATCAAGCTATAGAGACTGCATTTCTCACCCTGGCACCGGGCAGTTCCTGACACTACAGACATTTTAAGGAACCTAATGGGATTGGGATTGGAAACTATTATCTAAAACTTTCTTGAGGTACTTTGTTATTTATATGAAAAACAAAAACATTTTGAGGCATTACTTTCAGTTATTGTTATGACACTGCTTTCACAGACGTGCAAACTTAATTTTTATAGATGTTTTTGAGGAATAGGTATTCACATATAAAATATTACAAAAAAAACCCACTGTCACAGTTTCATGACACATAATGCCACATTTATCTGGTTTAAGTCTCATCATTTCTATTCAGAAATCTCTCATCTATTCCCTCCTTTCCATTCTTGTAGCAGGCTACACAGAAATCCCCCAAAACTACTCTTTCATAGTCACTTCCTTGCTTGGGAACCTTCACAATGACATAATTTCATGTCAGACACCAAGTCACAGAGTCAAGACTCAGACTTAAACCACTATGTTATACCACCTTCCAAATAACATAACCTTCCAGAACCACCTTTATTGTTTCTATTTTTAAAAAATATTTTTAAAATATTTTTTATTTATTTTTGAGACAGAGAGACAGCGAGAGAGAGAGAGAGAACAAGCGGCGGGAGGGGCAGAGAGAGAAGGAGACAGAATCCCAAGCAGGCCCTGTGCTGACCCCCCATGTGGGGCTCGAACTCATGAAATGTAAGATCATGACCTGAGCCAAAACCAACAGTCACATGCTTAACTAACTAAGCCACTCAGGTGCCCTTTTTGTTTCTTTTTTTTTTTTCTTTAATGTTTTTATTTATTTTTGAAGGAGAGACAGAGAGAGAGAGAGAGAGACAGCATGAGCAGGGGAAGAGCAGAGAGAGAGGGAGACACAGAATTTGAAGCAGGCTCCAGGCTCTACGCTGTCAGCAGAGCCCGATGCAGGGCTCAAACCCACAAAGTGTGAGATCATGACCTGAGCCAAAGCCCGACACTCAACCGACTGAGCCACCCAGGCGCCCCTTGTTTCTATTTTTTTTTTTTAAACTTTTTATTTATTTTTGAGACAGAGAGAGACAGAGCATGAACGGGGGAGGGGCAGAGAGAGAGAGAGACACAGAATCAAAGCAGGCTCCAGGCTCTGAGCCATCAGCCCAGAGCCCGACGTGGGGCTCGAACTCACGGACCGCGAGACCGTGACCTGAGCTGAAGTCGGACGCTTAACCGACTGAGCCACCCAGGCGCCCCAGCCTTGTTTCTATTTTTAATAGTAAGTGTGGTAGTCTGGCAGAAATTTTTGGTAAAGGTTCAGGAATTACAAATATAGGTGAGCAGTAGTTGACTGGATCTTTAAAACAATTTTGGGGGTGAAGAATTTTTTTCATTCTGGGAATACTAGTTGTTGGCAGTCCAGGAGGGGTCAGGGCAGGCAAAGCCCCAAGAATAGGAAGGGAGAGTGTTTTAAGTTGTGGATCACTAAGGCAGGGAAGAAGGCAGCATTCAGGGCAACACTCAAGGGAATCAAGCCTATGGTTTTGGCAGGAGAATCCACTATGTTTCATTTCCCAGTGATGCAAGAAGAGGGCAAGATGCCCCCAGAGAGGCCAAGGGACAAAGCTGAAGTGTTAGAACAGCAGATGCAGAAGCCATGCTTTCTAGTGAAAAAAAAAAAAAAAAACAAAAACAAAAAAAAAAAAACACACACAAACACTGATAATCAAGATGAGGGGAGAATTAAAACAAACCAAGGCAGGAGTGAACCAGGGAACCATCTTCTCTTTGAGGAAGTTTTCATCTGATTTGGACACCACCCTCTTGAACTCTGGACAATACCCAGTGCTTCTCTCAATCAGTACTTGCTTATATTATAAGCATTTGCTTAGATATTTTTCTCCACCACTAACCACTGAGCCCCTGGAGAACTGAAATCTGTATTATCTGACTATATTTCCAATACTTACTCCAGAGCCTTACACAAAGCAGTTGCCTGTGTATACAAATGAATGAATGAAATGAAGAATGAGTAAAATGCCTCTGAATGAATGAAGTGAGGGAGAGCTTTGATTAACTGGAGTTATTATACTAGGAGGAGGCTTATAACTCATTTAGTCCAATCCTATTGTTTTACAGATGATGGGAGATGCAGAGAGGTTAAAGGCCCCATCTAGGGTGTAGTCCTAGAGCTGGACTAGGAACCCAGGACACACAGGTCATCCTTTCTCCTCCTCACCCTGCTAAGAGCATGAAGACAGCTCCCACAGTCATTCTAATGTTCGTTGGCTGGTTGTTGGGAATGCAGAATACATTTTCCCATGGAGACAGGTTTTTTCTTCCTTTTTTTTTTTTTTTTTTAAATGGTGGTTCGGTTCCCAGGCCAGGCCACAAAAGCCTATTTACCCCATAGCTGAGCTCAACTATAAAACCAGCGGTAGCTCTGAGGCCTCACTGAACCCCTAGCTCAGAGCCTGCAGTCTGGGGGGCAGGTGGGCAGCTGGCTCTGCAGGAGGGAGGGCAGAGCTCCCTTGAGCAGACCAGGAGCATGGGGCGGGGGCTGGGCAGGGGGGCTGGGCAGGGGGCCCGGGCAGCAGCTGCAGGAGGCTAGGCAGCCTCTGAATGCCTTGGTGGTTCTTAAGTGGATTGTTTGTAAGTTGGGAACTGTCTGTACTTAGAAAGGCGGATTTCAAGAGGTAGGGGATCCTATTTCACTTGAAGGCCCACGGTAATGAGGGTTCTTTATTCGTAATGAAGTAGCCACTAATTGGAGGGACGGGCTCAGGAGGCCTGTTGGAATTTTGTACTCCTGGACCAGAACGGAGTAATATTATGCAGTAGCCTGGCAACCCCTTACTTTTGCATAAAATTCATATAAAAATCTACCATGAAGTGCCTGTCTGAAATTCACTCTGTTTATTATTAATAATGATAATAACAGAGTGGCTTATCCACAGCACTAAGCTGAGAAAGTGAATGAATTCTCAGTTTCATCAATTTTTTTTTCCTTAGCCAGACTAGGAACATTTGGAAAATCTTTACTCTCAGAGTGGGCTAAAAGCTTCAATATTTACCCCGAGGAGACATGGCTCCAGTTTATAAGGGCTCATCCAAGAGATGATCTCTTTCCTTCCTCCACCTCCTCAGAGGCAGAAATATTCCATAAACTCACAAATGTTGTAAAACCAAATGTACAAAAAAACCCCAAATGTAAAAAAACAAAACAAAACAAAACAAAACAAAACAACAGTGTTAATGGAAATGAAAAAAAATTACAGTAGGTGAATCAATAATAATAAGGTAATACAGTTAGCCTTTCTGGACTTAATGAAATGTGGTCAACTACGGTGGAATGTTCTGGTGCCCCCTGGAGGATTCTAAAACCTAACAGAACAGGTTATTTAGTAACTTTCTTCAGATGTCAGAAAATCCTACAGAGGCACTGTGTTTCTTCTTCCAAGCTTAAATCAACTTAACCTGATTCAATCACATATAGAAGAAAAGAGCAAGAACTAAATCTAACATTTAAAATGTTTTACCCAGCCTAAGTTTATTGTTAGAATGCAAGTGGTTGGATCACCAACAGAATCTATTTTTAGTTTGCAAAGTTTATAAACCCAGCAGGGCAAAGTTCACAGTTACATGTGCAATCTCTCAATTTTTCTGGGCTGAGTGTTCAGCGAACAAGGAAGTTCGCTTCTGTGAACCTTGCTTTGTCTTGCACAGACGTTCTGGAAAGTTAAACATTTAGCTTCTAAATTTTACTGCCCTGGCATTCCTCAGGGACATGACTCCAATATGATGATGGCTGAATGGTCATCAGAGTTGTTTATTCCATAGTCACAGAGCAGTTAGCAGATGTGAGGAACTATTGTCTGACTCCAGCAAGCTCCAATAATAATAAGCTCCAATAATCTAACAGGATTATAGCTTTCCATCTGCCTACCCCCAACCCCCCATTTATACAAGAATAACTGGAATCACTATCGTAGCACATAACATGACTGATACGATCCTAGCCTCAGATCACTACATCTGAAAGAGACCAGGTTTCACTAAATTTACAAAGACTCATGTTATCACAGTACTGTAACTATTACCAATACTTATAAAGTAGTATACTAAAGTTTAAACCATAAAGTCATCAAATAGAACTTCACTGTGAGAATTCTTTGTATTCTGGGATACCTTTCACCCAGATTCCCAAAATTTCAACTTTTACTACTTTTGTCATTTTCTGAATACACGCAAACACGTATTTTTTTCTTTATCTTTTTAAGAGTAAGTTGTGGATATAATGCTCCTTTATTCTTAAATATTTCAATGTGTATTCCCCAAAAACAAGAAATCCTCTTCTATAAACAGTATACTTATGGGAAATTAATATTGAAATATTACCTAATTTACAAAATCTTATTGAGATGTTATTGATTTTGTTCCAATAACATCTTTTACAGCAAAAGAAATTCTAAAAGCATGCATTGCATTTAGTTGTTGTGATTTTTCAGTCTCCTTTAATCTGGACAGTTACCAGGTCTTTGTACAGGGCAGGTATTTTATAGAATGCCCACATTTTGGATTATCCTAAGTGTCCTCCTCATGAGTAGGTTAATGTTAAATGCCTCTCGCAGCATATGGAAAAGTGATTCTGGCTTTTTCTCTATGCAACAATATTAGGAAGCACATGCTACTGATTAGTCCCATTAGCAGCAATGCTAACTTTCATCTTTTGGTTAAGGTGTTTGCTAGGTTTCTCCACTTAGTTACTATTTTACCCATTGTAAATAAAAAGGAGCTTGTAAGGATATGTTTGAGACAATGTAAATATCCTATTCCTTCTCAAACTTTCATCCAATTAGTTATAGCGTTCTGGATGATTCTTGCCTGAATCATTTAATATTTTTAGAAATGCTTGTACAAGGTGATTTTCAAATTCCACTGTCCTTCTACATTTGAGTGTACTTACTAATAAAGCTTTCCCTTCTCCCTTATTTATTTGTTTACTTTGTTTGTATCAGGGTACCTCATAGTCTCCTTACTTTATTCGGTAGTATTAAATTTACTTTCATTATTTATTTAAATTAGTAATGTACTTTAATGATTACATTATCCCAGATTTCACCAATGAGAGCCCCGTCAAGCAGGTTCCTGTGTTATTCTGACATGTCTTTATCATTCTTTAAGCACTTTCTTACTTTTTGGCATAACAAGGCGTTCAAATTCTTTCCCTACCCCAATCTTGATTTCAAGCATTTCTCCATGGAGCCCTAGCTCCTTTTAGTGGAGAATGGGATATACAGAAACAAAGATCTTGGCTCTATGTAAGCTCGTTTCTATGAAATTACTTCAAGACCGTCTTAGAGGACAGTGCTTAGAAACGCTTATACATACACATAAATATTTGCATATGCATTCACACACCACACACACACACACATATGCACATCTATGCCCATTTACATACATATGTATGTACAACTATATATGTGTTTGTGTGCGTTTATGTGTGTGTATAGTAGAACCCATGATTTCACACCTATATCTCCAATTCCATCCAATACTGCAGGGTTCATTTTATTTTTTTTCCTTTTACCATAATTGTAGCTTCCTTCTCCCAAAGTTTGAAATCTGACTCCCAATAACCACAACATATTTGACTAGGAAGGAAGATGGCGGCGTAGGAGGATGCTGAGCTCAAGGCATCCTGCTGACCACTTAGATTCCACCCACATCTGCCTAAATAACCCAGTAAACGGCCAGAATACTAGCAGAATGGACTCTCCAGAGCCAAGTGTAGACGAGAGGCCCACGGAAGAGGGGCCCCTCCTGAAGCAGACCACCAAAGGCAAAGTGAGCTGGGTCTGCCCCTGCCGCCCCTGTGCACCTTGCAGATCCACCCCGGCTAATACGCCAGATCCCACTGAAGCAGCACCATAAGCCTGGCAGTGTGCAAGTAGCCCAGACAGGGGCCACACCACTCCACAGTGAGTCCTGCCCCTGGGAGAGGGGAAGATAAGGTACACACCAGTCTGACTGTGGCCCCAGCATTGGGCTGGGGACAGACATCGGGTCTGACTGTGGCCCCGCCCATCAACACAAGTTACTCCAGGCAGCACAGGGGAAGAGCCCTGCAGTTCTATGACACTCCAGGGACTATCCAAGATGACAACGGAAGAATTCCCCTCAAAAGAAACTCCAGGAAGTAGCGACAGCTAATGAACTGATCAAAAATGATTTAAGCAATGTAACAGAAAATGAATTTAAAATAATAGTCATAAAATTAATTTCTGGGCTTGAAAAAAGTATAGAGGACAGCAGAGAATCTGTTACTACAGAGATCAAGGGACTAAGAAACAGTCAGGAAGAGCTAAAAAATGCTATAAATGAACTGCAAAATAAGATGGAGGCGACCACAGCTCAGATTGAAGAGGCAGAGGAGAGAATAGGTGAATTAGAAGATAAAATTATGGAAAAAGAGGAAGCTGAGGAAAAGAGAGATAAAAAAAATCCAGGAGTATGAGGGGAGAATTAGAGAACTAAGTGACACAATTAAACATAATAATATATGCACAATTGGGATTCCAGAGGAGGAAGAGAGAGGGAAAGGTGCTGAAGGTGTACTTGAAGAAATCATAGCTGAGAACTTCCCTGATCTGGGAAAGGAAAAAGGCATTGAAATCCAAGAGGCACAGAGAACTCCCTTCAGACATAATTTGAATTGATCTTCTGCACGATATATCATAGTGCAACTGGCAAAATACAAGGATAAAGAGAAAATTCTGAAAGCAGCTAGGGATAAACATGCTCTAAGATAAAGGATCTATCTACTGAAACTTGGCAGGCCAGAAAGGAATGGCAGGAAATCTTCAATGTGATGAACAGAAAAAAAAAATATGCAGCCGAGAATCCTCTATTCAGCAAGTCTGTCATTTAGAATAGAAGGAGAGATAAAGGTCTTCCCAAACAAACAAAACCTGAAGGAATTCATCACCACTAAACCACCCCTACAAGAGATCCTAAGGGGCATCCTGTGAGACAAAGTACCAGAGACATCACTACAAGCCTGAAACCTACAGACATCACAATGACTCTAAACCCGTATCTTTCTATAACACTGAATGTAAATGGACTAAATGCTCCAACCAAAAGACATAGGGTATCAGAATGGATAAAAAAACAAGACCCATCTATTTGCTGTCTACAAGACACTCATTTTAGACCTGAGGACACCTTCAGATTGAAAGTGAGGGAATGGAGGATGCCACTGGAAGTCAAAAGAAAGCTGGAGTAGCCATACTTATATCAGACAAACTAGACTTTAAATTAAAGGCTGTAACAAGAGATGAAGAAGGGCATTCTATAATAATTACAGGGTCTATCCATCAGGAAGAGCTAACAATTATAAATGTCTATGCGCCGAATACAGGAGTCCTCAAATATATAAAACAATTAATCACAAACATAAGCAACCTTATTGATAAGAATGTGGTCATTGCAGGGGACTTTAATACTCCACTTACAACACTGGATAGATCATCTAGACACAGGATCAATAAAGAAACAAGGGCCCTGAATGATAATTGGATCAGATGGACTTGACAGATATATTTAGAACTCTGCATCCCAAAGCCACGGAATATACTTTCTTTTCAAGTGCACATGGAACCTTCTCCAAGATAGATCACATACTGGGTCACAAAACAGCCCTTCATAAGTATAAAAGAATTGAGATCATACCATGCATACTTTCAGACTACAATGCTATGAAGCTTGAAATCAACCCAGGAAAAAGTCTGAAAAACCTCCAAAAGCATGGAGGTTAAAGAACACCATACTAAAGAATGAATGGGTCAACCAGGCAATTAGAGAAGAAATTAAGAAATATATGGAAAAAAACGAAAATGAAAATACAACAATCCAAACGCTTTGGGATGCAGCGAAGGCAGTCCTGGGAGGAAAATACATTGCAATCCAGGCCTATCTCAAGAAACAAGAAAAATCCCAAACATAAAATCTAACAGCACACCTAAAGGAACTAGAAGCAGAGCAGCAAAGGCAGCCCAAACCCAGCAGAAGAAGAGAAATAATAAAGATCAGAATCTAAAAAAACCTGTAGAGCAGATCAATGAAACCAAGAGTTGGTTTTTTGAAAAAATAAACAAAATTGATAAACCTCTAGCCAGGCTTCTCAAAAAGAAAAGGAAGATGACCCAAATAGATAAAATCATGAATGAAAATGGAATTATTACAACCAATTCCTCAGAAATACAAGCAATTATCAGGGAATACTATGAAAAATTATATGCCAACAAACTGGACAACCTGGAAGAAATGGACAAATTCCTAAACACCCACACACTTCCAAAACTCAAACAGGAGGAAATAGAAAGCTTGAACAGACCCATAACCAGCGAAGAAATTGAATCAGTCATCAAAAATCTCCCAACAAATAAGAGTCCAGGACCAGATGGCTCCCAGGGGAATTCTACCAGACATTTAAAGCATAGATAATACCTATCCTTCTCAAGCTATTCCAAAAAATAGGGAAGGAAAACTTCCAGACTCATTCTATGAAACCAGCATTACTTTGATTCCTAAACCAGACAGAGATCCAGTAAAAAAAGAGAATTACAGGCCAATTTCCTGATGAATATGGATGCAAAAATTCTCAATAAGATACTAGAAAATCGAATTCAACAGCACAGAAAAAGTATTATTCACCATGATCAAGTGGGATTCATTCCTGGGCTACAGGGCTGGTTCAACATTTGCAAATCAATCAATGTGATACATCAAATTAATAAAAGAAAAGATAAGAACCATATAATCCTGTCAATTGATGCAGAAAAAGCATTTGACAAAATTCAGCATCCTTTCTTAATAAAAACCCTTGAGAAAGTCGGGATAGAAGGAACATACTTAAACATTATAAAAGTCATTTATGAAAAGCCCACAGCTAATATCATCCTCAATGGGGAAAAACTGAGAGCTTTCTCCCTGAGATCAGGAACACGACAGGGATGTCCACTCTCACCACTGTTGTTTAACATAGTGTTGGAAATTCTAGCATCAGCAATCAGACAACAAAAGGAAATCAAAGTCATCAAAATTAGCAAAGATGAAGTCAAGCTTTCACTGTTTGCAGATGACATGATATTATACATGGAAAATCCGACAGACTCCACCAAAAGTCTGCTAGAACTGACAGATGAATTCAGCAAAGTTGCAGGATATAAAATCAATGTACAGAAATCAGTTGCATTCTTATACACTAACAATGAAGCAACAGAAAGACAAATAAAGAAACTGATCCCATTCACAACTGCACCAAGCATAAAATACCTGGGAATAAACCTAACCAAAGATGTAAAAGATCTGTAGGCTGAAAACTATAGAAAGCTTATGAAGGAAATTGAAGAAGATATAAAGAAATGGAAAAACATTCTGTGCTCATGGATTGGAAGAATAAATATTGTTAAAATGTCAATACTACCCAAAGCTATCAACACATTCAATGCAATCCCAATCAAAGTTGCACCAGCATTCTTCTTGAAGCTAGAACAAGCAATCCTAAAATTTGTATGGAACCACAAAAGGCCCCGAATAGCCAAAGTAATTTTGAAGAAGACCAAAGCAGGAGGCATAACAATCCCAGACTTTAGCCCCTACTACAAAGCTGTAATCATCAAGACAGCATGGTTTGGCACAAAAACAGACACATAGACCAATGGAATAGAATAGAAACCCCAGAACGACCCAGAAAAGTATGGCCAACTCATCTCTGACAAAGCAGGAAAGAACATCCAATGGAAAAAAGACGGTCTCTTTAACAAATGGTGCTGGGAGAACTGGACAGCAACATGCAGAAGGATGAAACTAGACCACTTTCTCACACCATTCACAAAAATAAACTCAAAATGGATAAAGGACCTGAATGTGAGACAGGAAACCATCAAAACCCTAGAGGAGAATGCAGGAAAAAACCTCTGTGACCTCATCCGAAGCAATTTCTTACTCGACACATCCCCAAAGGCAAGGGAATTAAAAGCAAAAATGAACTATTGGGACCTTATGAAGATAAAAAGCTTCTGCACAGCAAAGGAAACAATCAAGAAAACTAAAAGGCAACCAACGGAATGGGAAAAGATATTTGCAAATGACATATAGGACATAGGGCTAGTACCCAAAACCTATAAAGAGCTCACCAAACTCCACACCTGAAAAACAAATAATCCAGTGAAGAAATGGGCAGAAAACATGAATAGACACTTCTCTAAAGAAGACATCCAGATGGCCAGCAGGCACATGAAAAGATGCTCAACGTCGCTCCTCATCAGGGAAATACAAATCAAAAGCACACTCAGATATCACCTCATGCCAGTCAGAGTGGCCAAAATGAACAAATCAGGAGACTATAGATGCTGGAGAAGATGTGGAGAAACGGGAACCCTCTTGCACTGTTGGTGGGAATGCAAACTGGTGCAGCCACTCTGCAAAACAGTGTGGAGGTTCCTCAAAATATTAAAAATAGACCTACCCTATGACCCAGCAATAGCACTGCTAGGAATTTACCCAAGGGATAGAGGAGTGCTGATGCATAGGGGCACTTGTACCCCAATGTTTATAGCAGCACTTTCAACAATTGCCAAATTAAGGAAAGAGCCTAAATGTCCATCAACTGACGAATGGATAAAGAAATTGTGGTTTATATACACAATGGAATACTACGTGGCAATAAGAATGAAATATGGCCTTTTGTAGCAACATGGATGGAACTGGAGAGTGTTATGCTAAGTAAAATAAGTCATAGAGAGAAAAGACAGATACCCTATGTTTTCACTCTTCTGTGGATCCTGACACACTTAACAGAAGTCCATGGGGGAGGGGAAGAAAAAAAGAGGTTAGAGAGGGAGAGAGCCAAAGCGTAAGAGACTCTTAAAAACTGAGAACAAACTGAGGGTTGATAGGGGGTGGGAGGGAGAGGAGGGTGGGTGATGGGTATTGAGGAGGGCACGTTTTGGGATGAGCAATGGGTGTTGTATGGAAACCAATTTGACAATAAATTTCACATTAAAAAATTTTTTTTGTAAATAAAAATTTGTTAAAAAAAATAACCATAACATATTTGTTAAATCCTAGAATATACAAAAAAAAAGTTTCAGAACTGCTAACACTCATGCTTCTACAAAAAGGAAAATAAACTACCAAGAGTGCAGTGTTTGTTCAGTTATTTACTTATTTATTTATTTAGCTTGACAGCATACAGTCACAATACTGCATTCAAAAGCTTCTTGAGTTCACTGCCTAACCTCCTCACTCCCTGTCTTCCTCAGTAGGTTTCTAGTACTTATTTGAAACATAATTTGTTTCATTTGTTTGTTTGTATCCAACTTGAGAATCCCTAACCATCTGGGTCTTATTTAATTTACTTTGCTATTTATTCATTCATTTAAAAAAATATGTGAAATAACATAACTCCATAAGGTAGGTCTGTATGAACTGGCATGGTGAGAAGTGCCATTTCCTCCCCCATTCCCTCTCCTTTTCACCCCATTTCCACCCAGAGATATCCTGTAGGTAACTGATCTTACTAGTCTTTTTTTTTTTTTTAATTCCTGTGTTTTTTCCTCAAATGATGGGGTAAATGTACATTTTCTCATTTCTCCCTCTTTGTTACACAGAAGGTAACATACTCTTTGCACTTGGCCTTTCTTGTTAATTGTATACACATCCAGGAAACCATATCACAGAGGTCTCCTCATTCTCTTTCACAGCCACATACTACTCCATTGGGTACTACGGGGTAATTTAGTCAACAACTTCCTCTGAATGGGAATGTTTCCAATATTTTGCAATTATAAACCATGCAGTGCTCCAGTAGATCATCTTATGTGTATGTATTCGTATATATATGGAAAGATATCTTCAAGGTAATTCCAGAAGTGGGACTGCTAGGTCAAAAGGTAAACACGTGGGTAATTTTGTTAGACATGACTAACTTCCCCTCCACTGGAGCAGTACCACTCGCATCCCTCCCAGCTATCTATGAGAGTTTTGGTTTCCTCACAGCCTTGTCTAGGGAGTGGATGTTACACTTTTAAAATCTGCTAGTGAAATAGGTGAAAAGTGTATCTTAAAGTGGTTTTAATTTACAATTCTTTCATCATGAGTGAGGTTAAATAATTTTTTGTATGTTAAAGGCCATTTTTATACCTTTTTGTAAATGATCTGTGCATGTCTTTTCCCATAGTTCTATAATTTTTTTTTTCTTACCTTATTCTGTTAATTTGAAAAAGTTCTTCATGGGGCACCTGGGTGGCTCAGTCGGTTAAGCATCCGACTTCTGCTCAGGTCATGATCTCATGGTTTGTGAGTTCAACCCCTGAATTGGGTTCTGTGCTGAGCGCTCAGAGCCTGGAGCCTGCTTCAGATTCTGTGTCTCCTCTCTCTGTCCCTCACCCGCTCACACTCTGTCTTTCATCCTCTTTCTCAAAAATAAAACATTAAAAAAGGTTTAAAAAAGTAAAATAAAATAAAGTTCTTCATATATGAGGGACATTATCCCTTTATCTGCAACATATGTTGCAAACATTTTCTGTTTTTCAGTTATCACTGGACTTTGTTTATGCTGTTTTTCTGTATAGAAGTTTTCATTTTTATTTAATCAAATTTATCAATCATTTCTTTGATTGCATCTGGATTTTGAGACATAATTTGAAATTCTTTGTGTATACCCAAGTTAAAGAGAAACTTGCATAGTTTCATTTTTACATTTAGATCCCTAATTTATTTGAAGTTTATTCTTGTGCATGGTGTGAGATATGGAACTAATTTTATCTTTGCCAAATGGCTACTCAGTTGTCTCAGTATCATTTGTTAAGAAGTTCATTTTCGCACCAGTGATTTGAGATACTATCTTTATCATAATGCTAAAGTCCCATATGTACTTAGGTTTATTTTATTCTTATTTTCTATTCTATTCCACTGGTCTGTCTGCCCATTCATGTGCCAGCACCATACTTTTTAAAAAGAAACTTTAGTAAACATGTCTGGTAGGCTAGTTCCCCTTTGCAGCATTTCTTTTTTAGTATTTTCCTAGCTATTCTTATATGTTTATTTTTCCCATATGAAATTTACTATCAGCTTAGTATTTCCATTGGGTTGTTTTAAATTAGAAATTAACTTGTGGTTAACTGACATCTTTATTATGTAAGTATTCTTATCCAAAAGTAAAGGGTAGCCTCTGTTTGGTCAAGTCTACTTTTATGTCTTTCAGGGATGTTTTACAGTTCTCCTTATAAAAATTTTACATATTTCATGTTAAATTTATTCTTAGGTATTTTACCTTCTTTTTAGAAGGGTTTTTTTCTTTGTACATTCTTTTGTAGCCTTCTGCTACTTTATTCATTACTTGATTTGATTTTGCCATTGAGTCTTCAGAACTTTCTAAGTCCATGATGATATTCTCTGCATATAAGGATAGTTTCACTTCTCCGCTTTTATGCTTCTCATTGGTTTCCCTTGTCAACTTGCATTGGCTAATACCTCTAGTACAATGTTAAATGGTAGTGAGATAGTGGGAAATCTTGCTTTGCTTCCAATCTTAATAGAAGAAATATTACTAGTGTTTCCCCACTAAGCTGGCTTTAAGACTAAGGCATATTTATATTTGATCACATATCTATTCAGAAAATATTAATCAATTCCTTTTCTTTAAATAACTATCAGAAATGAATGCTGAAAAAAAAGAAATGAATGTTCAATATGTAAAAGGTTTTTGGAATCTATGAAGATAATCATATGATTTTCTTCCTCAGATTAATATGGTATATTAAATTCCTGGATTTCCTCACCTAAAACCATTTCTTGCATTCCTGGAATAAATCCTATCTGGTCATAGTGTATTATTTTCTTCATGTAGGATCACGATCTATTCTCTAATATTCTACTTAGAAAATCTGCATTAATATTCATAAGTGATACTGGTCTATAACTTTTTGTACTGTTTTCATCAGGTTTAGGTATGGATATATAGTTGCCTAATAAAAAAAATTCAGGAATTTTCCTCCATTCATAATTCTGGTGAATAACTTCTATAGCACTGGGACTTATTTGCTCTTGGACGGTGTGGCAGGATTTCCCTGCAAAACATTATGGGTCTGGTGCTTTTCTTATGAGGTAGTTCCTTGATAACTTTCTCTATTTCTTCTAAAGAATTTTTCTGTATAAGCTTTCTAAATGGGATGAATTTTGATAAACTATTTCCCCATGAAATTATCTATTTCATTTAGGTTTTCAAATTTGCAAAGAACTACATTTAGGTTCTTATGATATTTCCAAATTCTTCTGATTCAATAGTTATTTCCCTTTGTTATTTTTTTTGAATTTATTTATTTTTGAGGGAGAGAGAGAGACAGAGCATAAGCAGGGTAGGAGCAGAGAGATAGAGGGAGACACAGAATCCCAAATAGGCTTCAGGCTCTGAGCTGTCAGCACAGAGCCCAATGCAGCATTAAAACCCACAAACCATAAGATCACGACTGAGCTGAAGTCAGATACTTAACGAACTGAGCCACCCAGACACCCTTCCCCCTTTGTTATTTCTTGTTTGTGTACTTTCTCCCTTTTCCCCTTGAGTTAGCTAATGGTGTATTTAAATAATTTATTCATTAGATTTACTATTTCTTCTGTTTTATGCCTCAATTTATACGTTATTTTTTATCATTTCTTTCCTTTTGCTTTATTCTGGTTTATTTCTTATTCTTTTTCTAGATTTTTAAGTTCAGACTTTAATTCATTTATTGTCATCTTTAATTTTCATTAAGTGTTTAAGGCTTTCAATATTCCTTTGATCATTGCTTTATACATACCCCAGATTCTGGTGTGTGGCATTTTTCATTATGATTTTTAGAAATTCTCTAATTTCAATTTATGTAGGATCTTTTTTTAGTCAATCTTTCAGATGCACTTAAGAAGAAGGTATATTTCTTATTATCTGGCTATAAAGATGATATATACCCTTATTGATTACGCTATCTAGATTGTCTAGATCTTCAATACCTTTTTTTTTTTTTGGTCTATTTGTCTTATACTGAGAGTGGCACATTAAATTCTTCTATTAGGAGGTGTTTCTTCCGGTGTCTCCCTTGTATCTCTTGTACTTTTTGCTTTATAAAAGTTGCTGTGTTATAATTTAGTACATAGATATTCATAAATATTATCCCTTCATTGTAAATTGTGGCTTTTAGCACTAAAAGGTATTTTTTTATATTTAATGCTTTTAAAATCCTATATCTCTGATATCAATATTGCTACATCTGATTTTTGTTATTTCCATTTGCTTGTTATATCTTTGCTTATTCCTTTTTTTTTTTTTTTTTTTTAGCCTTTCTTAATTTTATTTTGGATACAGCCTATTTGGTTGAATCTTGCTTAGTGAGTTCAGCTGAAAATTTCTCTTTTTAATAAGTGAGTTAAGCCCACCAACATTTATGGGCTTAAGACTGACATGAAAAGACTGACATGTTTGGGTCTCAACTCTGTCATATTTTGGCTTATAATCAATAGGAGAATTACATTTTATTTTATGTTTTATTTTTCTATTGTGTATTAGTTCCTTAACTTGATTTGATTTTTTAGCTTAGTGAAAGTACTCTATATTATACTCTAATGGTGTATCTATGATATTATACTTTTGTTAAAACCTATATAATCAATAACACAAAGAGTGAATCCTAATTTACTACAGACTTTGCTTGACAACGCATTCATGCTGACTCATTAATTATGTACCACACTGATATGGTATATTGATCGTGGGAAAGACTATGTGTGTGGTAGAGGGAGGAGGTATGTGGGAATTCTCTGTACTTTTGGGTTAATTTTACTATGAACCTATATCATGGGCATTAAAAAAATGTACCTGTGGGGTGAATAAAACAGAGATGATAAAGATGAAAGAAGAATGATACAAACTATGTTTCAGATTCTTTAAAAAATTATGTCTATCATTTTCCAACCACAGTAAAAAAGAAGGAAGAGGAAGAGGAGGAGGAAAAGGAGGAAGAGGAAGAGGGGAAAAAATGGAGTCTTCCTATTCAGACTGAGCATGAACCAACCTTATGGAGATTTGTAACTTTAGATAAGCTGTCAGTTCACTAGCTGACTAACTGGCATTTGCACTGAAAAGCTGGAAAGCTGTGTCCCCCTGGGGGGTGGTGGCAAGTAAATTCCAATCCAGTCTTTTGCTATACTAGGCTCTGGGAAACATTCCTTTATAGTCTACTAAAGTATTTCAATATGGTTTTAAGTTGTGCTGAACAATGGATTATCAATTGTGTTCTCCACCAGGTGTTGGCAAAGCATAAACTCAAATAATAAAGGCATCTGCACCACTGTCCAGGCTTCTTGAGCACAGCTGGTCCCTACCTTACCAGCCCAGAAACAAGAAGCTGTAGTCTTTAAGGAACTGATATGTGGAGTGCAGCTCACAATGCTGCCTCTCTCATTTCTTTCCCTTTTGGCTTTTAGTTAATAAAATCAATTAACATTATACTAGAAAGAAAGCATCACTTTGTCTCATGCTGGGGGAGAAGCCCCTTAGTTTAACAGATAGTTATTAAACATTTTGTGGAAAATGTTATGAAAGAAAACTAATTGTTCTTGCCCCTACTTGATAAAGTTTCATCTTAGACAATGCACTAATGAGTCAATTAAACCCAGCTTTTCAATAATGCCACACTTCCTTTTAGAACTTTTCCTTTTTGGTTGCTTGTTTGAAATGCAAACTCAACAAATACATTTACAATCCTCCCCCTCCCCACACTGACCTTCCGCAATAGAGTACTGTTCCCTGTTATATTTGTAAAGTTATTCTGAATTAATACATCAATATTTTCATATCAAATTTTATATTACCATGAATCTCTTTGGAGCTATTAATCCATATGTGTGAACAGGCAATTATGGTGCAATACAGTGATAACAATAGATGCAAATTCAACAAATATACATAGCAACAAAACAAGAGCCTGAAGGCACATTAGCTGACATAAACTACCTCTATCTTTGAGGTGTGGATGCACCTTGAAGAATGAATAGTTAGAAAGTAAAGAGATTTCTGTAAAAATCATGCTAATTAATTTCAATAACACTACACTTCAAATTTATAAAACGTTTGTGGATCAGTTTTTTTTTTCCTTCTTAAACTACCAAATTGCCTATAGTCTATTTAAGGGACTGTTGGGGAACACACTGTTTTTTGGGAATTAAGCTAAAAACCAGCCTGTTTAGGGTTCATAGGCCTCGGGCTATGAGCACAAAAGGTAGGCAGAATTCAAAACAATGACCAAAAGGAACCACAGAATTTAAGAATAGAAGCAGAGGTGGATTTATATGAAACCAAGAAAGCTTGAGTTTCAGGGCCCCTTCTAAGACCTTGTACCTGATTTCGTATTTTTTTTTCCTAGAGAGAGATCCAAACATGTAAGCCTAGGGTTATAAAACTTGGATCTGCCCTGAATGGAAGTACAGTCCTTAGAAATCACTAAGATGGACTGTCTGATTTTTTTACAGATGAAGAAACTGAGGCCCTGAAAGGAAAACATGCTGAGGTCAAAGTGTGGATGTTTATCATTAATTAAAAGTCAGCTTTCCCTTGTATTCCCTGTAGGAAAGACGGCATTGTGCTACTTGGTTACCCTGCAATTACTGTCCTTGCCAGGCCCACAGGCTTCTTCAGAGGGGATCTGCCCCACCCACAGCCTCTGCTGAAGGAGAAACCCTAGCTTATTCCCTGAGGAGTGGCTTGGTGGTTTACCCTGTGACCCTGTCCCTCACCCCCACCTCCATTCCATCAACACAACTGATTAGACCTGGGGTTGTCACCTGACCCAAGGGAGTCATTCCATCTGGGTCAATGACCTGTGAGGTCATCTGGTATAAAGAGCTCTGCTCAAACATAAAAGACATTGATGAACTAGCCCAATCAAATTCTTTATCCTGGAAATTTGAACTGGGGAATATGGAAAGAAATAATTAGCAGTGGAGAACTAAATAAGACCCAGACTCAGAGAGTGGCTAGGAATCCATGAGTTCTGTCTGATGACAGAGAGAGGAGATCAGCCAGTTTTCAAATCCCGAGGTGTCTTCCAGTTCTAGAGCCTCTGAGGTCTAGTTGCATTATTCTCCCCGACAGGCCTGGCATGGTAGCTCCAACATCTGCCTTATTTCCAAGTTCCTCCTTATTCCTATCCCCACTGACTACCACTCCTCAGATAGCATCCCATCCTTGTGTAAAGTGCCATATCAGCAAAAACTCAATTCCATGTTTTTGAAAGCCTTGATAGCAAAAAAAGAAAGGGAAACAACATTGAAAGTGACGTCTGATTTCATCTTTGAGGAGAAATTGCTTCTTTGTTTTCAGGAAAAGCACTTTAATAGGTCTTAGACTATATAGAAGCAAAGCCAAGAACACTGTGGAAAGGAGGCAAAAGTGAGGGAAAAGGCAGAGCCAAACAGCCCTGCATTATAAAATACATGCTAATCTTTCTAGCAGGTGAATTGCCTCTTCAAGGCTGTCTTCCTTTAGACAATAACACTTTAATCTTCTCTGTGAACCTCACCGTGGAGCAAGATGGGCCACTGGCAATCCGAGGTGAGAGACCCTCTGGGTATGAAGGAGTCATCCTCCAGAAGTAGACTCTGAAAGTACTTGGGTGATGAAACACTGATACATTAGGAGTCACACATCTGTATTATAATTCTCTTCCATTACAGGATGACAAAGGGATGGCCTGCAGAAAGTGGTTTGGCAGACTGGAGGCTGAGAGCTGACTGAAGACGCAAGTAACAGTCACAGTAGAATTGAGGAACACAGCATTCTTGAAAGATTCTTAAGAATGACTGAGCAGGGACTCCTGAGAATGTCCTCTATCTCTAGAAAAAGTAGGAAATAGGCTTGGAACATAATTATTTGATTGCCAAAGTGAAGCATAACCATTGTATTCTAGAAATGTATGGGACACCTGGGTTTCATGGATTTCCAAGAACCTCACAATGCAGTAAGTAATTATAATCATCACCTACTGTTACCTGGAGAGTTTTAGGTATGAATAAATGCATGTATATATAAGGGATTCTAAATACATTTGCTGTAAGCATCTTTGCTGTAGACATCTTTGCCACAAACATTTTTTGCTGCAATCTTGTTCACTGCATAGCTAATTGGTCATAAGCAATTTGTCATGAAAGAGAAAAAAAATAACCGTTCAACAGTTTAATTTCATTTCTCCATTGATGCAGTATTCCCATTTTTATATTATATAAATCTTAGTCCTCACAATGGTCTGTACAGTAGAGCAGAGTTTTGAACCCACATTTCCCATAAACTTTGGAATGTCTATCACTGGATATTTGACAAGATGCCAAGAACAGCAGAGTAAAAGGCTTTCACAATGCAATACAAAGCTCAATTACATATACACATCCTAGTATTTGGAAACTGATACTTCTCCAAACAAAGGAAGAAATTTTAGCAAAAAAAAGAAAAAGTGAGATGCTAAATGAGGAGGCAAATCAACAAGCACAAAAAAGAAGACAGTATAATACTATGAATACTATGAATGACTTTGAAGACAAGTGCTCAGGGACAATCCACAAGATAAAATCAGACATTTGTACAGGGTTGCCATGCATCTACAGCAAATATTCTGAATGTGTTCAAATATGGTGTTTCATGATGAAATCTTTTTAATTTTGTTATTCATTTTTCATGTTTCATTATGTACTTTTTACTAATGTATATAAAGATTATTGCTTGTGGCAAAGATACCTATAACAAAGATGCTTATAGCAAAAATACCTAGGAACCCTTTCTATATACATTTTCATTATGTCCCTCTTTTATTTTTCATGATTTATCTTTTATGGCAAAACTGCCTTGTGACCAGTTAGTTATGTAGTGAAAATACTTGTGGGGGCGCCTGGGTGGCTCAGTCAGTTGAGCTCAGTCAGTTGAGCATCTGACTTCAGCTCAGGACAGGACCTCGCAGATCGTGGGTTCGAGCCCTCTCTCTCTGTCCCTCCCCTACTTGTGCTTGATCTCTCTCTCTCTCTCAAAAAAAAAAAAATAAACAATAAAAAAAATTTTTTATTGTTTATTTTTTTGTTAATGTTTATTTATCTTTGAGAGGGAGACAGAGACAGCATGAGCCTGGGAGGGGCAGAGAGAGAGGGAGACACAGAATCCGAAGCAGGCTCCAGGCTCTGAGCTGTCAGCACAGAGCCCAACACTGCGCTCAAAGCCATGAACCAGGAGGTCATGACTTGAGCTGAAGTCAGACGCTTAACCAACTGAGCCACTCAGGTGCCCCCCCCCCAAATTTTTTAATAAAAAAAAAAGAAAATATTTGTTACAAAAATGCTTGTAGCAAAGATGATGTCTATGGCAAAGATGCCTTTAGCAAACATACCAGACATATATAACAATTAAGTACATGCATCAATGTTTTTTATTATTGTTTTAAACAAGATCAGACACTGATTCAAAAAGAACTAAATAATTAAGAAAGTTGGCTAATTTCAATGGGTCTACGAAGTTCTTTCCAGTTTCCTGGTCATTCTCAGCATGTTGCCCCTAACATTAACTGGTACACTTCGTGGTCCCAACAAGGCTGAGGCACTTCCAAGGGTCACATCCAGACATGATAATATACAGATAAATACAGAAGTGATCTGAGTATCTTTCTTAGGAGCAAGGACACTTTTCCCATAAGGCTCGCAGCAACTTAATCAACTTCCTCTCACCTTTCACAAGCCAGAATTGGCTTATATATATATTCTAAAACTATATATATATTCTAAAACTAGTTACAGAGGATGGAATTTTCAAGACCATCTAAGACAGCCTCCAATGTGTTCTCCAACTTGTACACAGATCAGAATCACCTGGAGGATCTTATTAAAATACAGGTTGCTGAACCCCACTGCCCAGATTTCTGATTCAATAGGTGTAAGGTAGGTTTCAAGAATCTGCATTTCTAACAAGTTCCTAGGTCATGCTAATGCAGTTGGTTGGGGAGCACACCTGGAGAACTACTATCTTAGAGTAAGTAGGGGTAGTTAGGCAATTCACCAAAAATGTCTGCTGTAAGATATAGCTTTATCAGAAGAGTACTGCATATATTCCGGAATAACATTTCTATGAATCTTCTTTTTGAAAATTAAAGTTTCTGTAAGTTGTGCATGTGACAAACAATACTGATTGTGGTGTACCACAAGCCAAAATATGGAAGTAGAATACAAGCTAATGGCCTAGGGCAGAAAATGTGGTTTGAGTAAATGTCACCCATTGTCACAAACATCCACCCATCCTGCCCTACACACTGTGCTACTCCACACCCCTTCTCTTGCATACTTCTACTGTTTCAAGGATGTGGCAGTATCAACCAACTACCTGCTGAAGTGGTGTTGACCTCAGGCCATCTCTTGGCAGAAGAGACAATATGAGTGTAAGAAACAGCTCATTGTTTGGAGGAAACTAAGCCAAGCAGCTTGATGCTTTTGCAGCATAAAATATGGGGCTGGAAGTGGTGTAAGGCAAGGCCCTCGATTTGGACAAGAACAAAACCACAGAGGGCTTTGTGGGATGCTGAGGAGCTTGAACTCAGTCCTGTGGCCTCAGCAGCCACTGAACAGAGAGGTGATGTGGTTAGATTTTGGTTTCATTTAGATCACACTGGTTGTGTGGAAGGCAGACTTGAAGCAGGGAGGCATAGTGGAGACTGGTAGTCCAGACCGGTATCAGTCACAAGATCTGAAGGAGAGCTGAGACAGTAGGCTTACAGAAGACACAGATCTGGGAAATATTTAGAAGATCAAAATCTACAAATCTGGTCATCTGTTAGATACAGAAGGTAAAAGAAAGTACGGTATCCAGATATTTCTTAGACTTTAAGCCTCCGTGAGAATAAAGAAGTGAATTATTATGGGCGTGGTGGTAAAGGGTGGTGATACAGGGGCACAGGGAGATGAAATCATTCTTTGATGTCCTGTGTTTAAAGTGCTGGTCCCTCTCTACATAAAAGTTGGGCATATTTGGGTGGGTTTGAGGGAGAGGACTATACTAGAGATAAATATTTTGGAATCAACTGTAGTTAAATCAGGAGCATGAACAGATCACTCAGGAAAAGCATGAAAGTTAAGAAGACTATTTAGCTAACGATGTGACCCTGGGAAAGTCCAACATTCACATGGCCTGCAAAGGAGCAGGTGGCAATGAAAGACAGCAAAGTTCTGAGGAAGACTAGGGTATAGAATATCAGAGTCAAGGTCACAGAGTTTGAAGCAGGAAGGAGTGGTTAACATTGTAAAACTGTAGAGAGGAAGTTCTTTAAAGTCTGAAAAAAATTTGACAGGATTTGGATTTTGGGAAGGCGCAAACATTCCAGGAGAGTATCTGGGCTGAATTATAAGACTAGGTAAGTGGAGATTTTTTTTTTTTTAAACAGTTTTGATGAGAAGGGCATGGAAAGAAAGCAGGGAGTACTCTTTGAAGTAGGGGGCATGGTCATGGGCTCAAGGTGAGGGTGAAGGATTAAGTTGAGGCGGGTTATGAAGGTTTGGGATAGGCAGGAGAGGTAACTATCCTTTAGATGTTCTCAGAGAATTGCCCCTGTCTGCACCTGAGGTTCTTTCATTTTCTAGAGCTTTTGCAATCACCGATTCAGTGGCACATAATGTGTGTGCCAATGGATGTCAGGAAGATACCTTTGAAAAATGTTTAAAGGAGCTGATAGGTATATGCGGCCGAGTGTATTTTGCACAAATGGCGACAGCAATATTTTCAGTCCTAAATGGGAGAGACTTTGTAAATAACTGCCTTAATGAACGGAATGAGGAAATGATGCTATGTGACTCCAAGACAGAAGGCAATGCAGCTTCCAACTTGCTCTTGATGTGGGGTTGCTACCACGCTGTCAGGAAGCCCCAACTGCCCACATGTCTAGTGGTTGATGCTGGCTGCTGGCTAGGTTCCAAGGGCAAGCATCCCGAGAAAAAGAGCCAGTTTGAAGCTGTATTGTCCTTTGCCTTGGAAGTCACAAGGGGTCATTTCTGTGCCCTGTCTGAATTCCTGACCCACAGAACCTGTGAACATGATAAATGGCTGTTTCATTCTACTAAGTTTTGGAGTAATTTACTCAGCCATAGTAACTGAAACAGCATCCAAATATCCATTCAAGTGAGCATGAATATTAGGGAGAAACAAGATATTCCTGTATCCCAGACATAGTCCAATATGGAGGTTATTGTTCTGATCCCTCTCGAATTCAAGATAATAATTTCACACACTTCCTAAATTTGAACTTAAATGTACCCTAAATGTCTATGCCTAAGCCATTACTTTATCTCTAAACTGGGATAAAGGGTTTTGTTTTGTTTGTTTTTGCTATTTCTGTATTCATAGTAATTAGTATTTTATCACATCTAAATAGCTTTCCAGTGTGCTAGCCTACTTTCAAAAATAATTTATTGAGTCTCTATACTACCTTTTCCTATCCTTGGGCATTAACTTAGACATACCCACACAGAGGGTTTATTTTTAAAGCAAGCCTTACCTCTGTAAAAAATAACAGAGCTGAAATATTTTTCAGATCATTAAAGAGAAAAAATAATTAAAATCCTCTCAGTAATTTCCAAGAAATAGCCAAGCAACATCTGAGAAAACACATGTACATAAAACTGTATTTTACAACACTGACCATGATTTCTATTTAATTTCTATTTTCATATTCTGGAGCTCAAATGCAGAAAATTGAGATAATCATGTTTTTTAGTCTTAGGGACATTATTTCTTTTCTAGTTTAGACTGAGTACATTGAAATTAAAGGAAAAAAATACAAGATACTTTTTTTGCACTACTGAGTAAATACTGAGAAAGCTTATCAGCATACTTTCTCCTCCCTTACACCAACCTTGACTTCACCAGAAACTCCCTACCTCCAAAATCGCCAATTAAATTTCATACTCTTTGATTACAGCTTCCTATCCTTGGGACTCACTTTCTCAGAAATCCCCAGTATAATAGCCAAGGTTTCATTCTCACTGATAGTTCAGACCCACTAACCTCCTTCCTCATTTTCCTCCTCATCTAGCTTGTACTCTGTGGGCACCATCTCTTTGGCTGATATCATCAGCATTTCTCATGTCCACTCTCATTTCTCATGTCACATTTCTCATGTGACATTTCTCATGTCACAACTGCCTGGAAAACTCCAACAATGGATGGATCTAATCACCCACCTTCTCATGTCTGTGCCTGCAGTAACTTGTATGCTGCTGAAGAAAAGTCACCCATGGCGCAGAGTGGTATTATCCTATAAGTGTGTGAGTGCCAATACAAGTATCCCAAATGGTGCCTGTGTGGGACTTAAAATACGTCCCTTCCTCAAGACACTTCACTTCTCTGTCAGGAAGCTGGGGTGATAGCTCAGTTTTTTAAGAACAAGATACTTTACTGCCCTCTGCCAGTAACCTGTCATAATATATATATACAAACCTATGCTTATGATGTGAATAGCGCCCCTCTTGGGCATGACAACTTTCTACAATGCACAACCTACAGAGCTATACATGATGGCCCTGATGACTGCTTTCAACTAGGCATTCAAGACACTGAATGTTTCTTTAGTCAAATATGTCATGCTTGTCCTATCTTCTCAAACCCAACTCTTCTTTTTTCCCTTTATTCTCAGGGGATGTATATTTCTGATACTTCAAGGAGAAAACTGGAGCCATGATATGGGAACTTCCTAATTTTCCTACAATCAGATCCACTGTCTTTCCACCATTTCTTTCCCCTCTCTCCCCCTCTCTCTCTCCTCTTTCTACCAAAGACCACTCTCATTGTGTGGGCTCTGTATTCTAATCCTTCTAGTCTTCTAGGTGAGGACCCACCAACACTACAACAGCCCTTTCTCTTCATTATCTTTAACTCGGTATTCCATCTCCCTCCCATTACTCATCTGTAGTCAGACAAGCTTTAGTGTCTCCTATCAGGAAAAATCAGGCTCAATCTTCTTCCACACTCTACTTCTCATCCAATCTTCTCAAAAAGAGATGTCTCCATGTCCATATCTCCCTTTTCCTCATATCCATACATAACCACTTACTCAATAATCCTATAAAGTGGATTTGGCTGATGCTATATCTGGAAACCTTTTATTCATATTGATACTTAATGTAACAGTGGGGAAATTTAGAGTTGACAGATTCTTCCTTTGAAACACTTTCTTTTTTTTTTCTTTTTGGTTGCCATGATACCAAATAATCTTGCTTTTTCTTTATTTCATTGGTGTCTCCCATACTTAACCCTTAAATGCTGAAATTCTAGTCCTTTTTCTCTTCGTATTCTAAACCCTCTCCTAGGGGATCTCATCATTTCTCATGCATTATCAGTCTCAGATACCAACAATTCCTAAATGTATCTCACCTAGTCCTCTTTGTGGAGCTCCAAAATGAAATACACAACCTCTCTTGAGAGTCTCTCACACTCAACTCCTACATAATGTACTCAAAGAATAAATTACTGTTCTTATGCCCAAACTTGCCTTTCGTCCTGTCTTCCTTGGTTCAGTAAAGGCTACCTCTTTCCACTATGCTAGATATGTAGGGCCCATCTTTGACTCTTCTTCTCTCTCCATAGGTAAGCCTTCACCAACTTCTGTCCATGCTAACCCCAAAGCAGATCTTAAATGCCCCAACTTTCCCTCACATTGATTATTGCTGCCCTTGTCCAAACCACCGTCATTAGTCACCTTAATGCTACATTAATATTTTCCTTCAATCCGTGTTTGCCCTCCACTCCCTTCCTCACCCATTTCTTAGTACACTTTCAAAAATACAGCAGAGTAACCATTTAAAAACACAAATCTGTTATTTTTCACTCCCCCCCCCCCACATTTTTAAATAGCTTTTCAGTGTACTTAAACTTAAATTCTGAGACTATTACCTATTCTACAAAGTCCACCATGTCCTGCCTCCTGCCCTTCGCTGACTATCCTCCCACAACCTAGATCTCTTTCCTCCCAGCCCTTTTTCACCACAGGACTTTCCTGCATGCTGTTATTTTCACACAGAGCTCACCCTTGAAACTTCTGGCTGTCACCACTGCATCCCTCAAGCTCCAAACTAAAATCAGGAACCCTACACAGAGAAGCCTGCTCTCCCTTTCCTATCTTAATGAGGTCCCAGTTATACTCCCATAGCAAACTATAATTTTCTCTCACAGATAATGTCACAATTTTTAGTTATGTCTTCCTCAGTATGAAATATTTATTGTGTGTCTATCTCCCTATTGCTTACGTGAGGGCAGAGATTGTGGCTTTTTTGCTCAGCACTGTATCCCTGGTGCTGTGCACATTGTAATGGTTCAAAACTTTTGTTAAATGAGTGAATGCTAACACCTAATGGCACCTGTAAATTGAAGTACTGCTCTTCTTCTTCCATTATTGCAATGAGTCAAGTAACCATATTAATGGGAGCCTGTTAAGAATAAGGTAGCCAGCTTGTCCAGTTTATATAAAATAGCACCTAGTAATGGGATAGTCAGATACCCAGGAAATGCCCTGAATGCTACATGTTCGTATTTACACATTTATATCTATCACTTACATTAAGCTATCATTTCTTTTCTTTAAATTGCTGTCTCCTTTTAAGCTGTGTGCCCTCAAGGTTGCCTAGCACCACGTGTGCTCAATGGGAGGAAACGCACACATGCTTGGAGAATGAGTTACATCAAGTTGAGGATGGAAACTTCCAAAGCACCAGAAGCAAGCACAGAGAAACCCCAGGATTGTTTTCGAACAATGAAGAAAATGCAGAAAACTGGCCAAATGCCGTGGGATACAGAGGTGCTGACTGGTGGGGAGAGCTGCTGAATTCAAGTATCCACTACTGATGTAGCTCACCGCTTCCAACTGTGGTTTAATCATGTAAAGACAGGCAGGAAAAATGCTGGAAGCAGATACATTGCTGGTTATGAACATGCCTGTGTGTTCTCATACTCCTGTGCTTGCATGCTCTCACTCTCGCTCTCTCTCTCTCTCATACACACACTTCTCCAAAACCTGGTAGTGCCTCTAGGAGGTAGTCACCATAATGCTGTTTTTCCTTGTTCTTGACCCCCAAAATAAACAGCCTGGGGCACCTGGGTGGCTCAGTCAGTTAAGCGTCTGACTTCAGCTCAGGTCATGATCTCACGGTTTGTGGGTTCAAGCCCCGCGTTGGGCTCTGTGCTGACAGCTCAAAGCCTGGAGCCTGCTTCAGATTCTGTGTGTCCCTCTCTCTCTCTCTGCCACTCCCCTGCTTCTGTGCTCTCTCTCTCTCTCTTTCTCTCTCTTTCTCTCTCTCAAAACTAAATAAACATCAAAAAAAATTTTTTAATAAAAAATAAACAGATCCTTAGTATCTATGAGTAACTTCAAGCTTATTTCCTACTATTTCCCAGGCAGAAAGCTTGGCTGGTGAAGTCAGTCTCATGACCAGCTCTCTACCAAGTCATGCTCTGGCTGAAAGGAGCACTAGATCTGGAGTCCACCAGGCAAGAGTCTCTGTGCCAGTTCTAGCAGGCTCTCCAGCACAACCACGTGTAAATCAAACTCTGGGAGCCTCTACCTTCCTCCTTATGACGTCTCTCTCATGGCACATGAGATATGACTTACAAAATGAAGGGTGAAAAAAATGGAACACTCTGAGTGTGAGTAGTTATTATTAGAGATTGTTCCCTCCTATGGCTTATGAATTTTAATTTGGATAGAAATATATTCAGTCTAGAATAAAGTGGTAAGTTCACCCAATTTAGATGGGACTTCATGTACCCTTATGCAGTTCTGAAGGGACAGGAATCTAAGGAATGCCATACAGGGACCATAGTACTCATCTGAATACCAAGCAACCCAGCAGATTTTCTCTTAAAAGTGTATGTCTTATCTCCCCACCTAAACTGTAAAACTGAGGAGGGGATGATTTTATATCTCTGTTCTATTTTCCATAGCATCCAATTCAACAGGCACATTCAATAATTGCTCACTGAAGCAGCGGAAGGAAGATCAAAGAATGAAAAGTAAGCCTAGAGTTTCTGTTGACAGTAGATTATCTTTGAAGTGAGTGCTCTTTTTGCAAATGTAACTTTTTGACCCTTAATCAAAGCAAAATGGTAAAAATCCACAAATATTGCCACAGAGAAGGCAAACATCTAGGAACTCACATGTCTTTTTAAAAATCTGATTTTTTTCTTGATCAACATTCCCATCAATTTTTTAGCTACTGTTCATCACAGAAGGGTCAGTCTGCTTCTCTGGGGGCCTCTTTCTAGGAGACTCAGGGGAACCAGAATCCTGACCAGTGTTTCAAGGAAAAACTCTGCCTTTACAGAAGGCACAACATTAGATGTTAAAGGATAAGGCAGACCTTGCTGATTCGTTTCAAAGGAAGATAATGAGGAACAGCAAGGTTGTAAAGTGCTTTTGAAAAAAAAGAATTATTCTCCCAGTGACAAGGGATTCTCAATTAATGCACAAACAGGCATATAAAAATGCTTGAGAGAACAAATGAAAAAGGAACAATATTTTTTACTGAAGCAGTGGGAGAAAATAAATAAATAAAGAGTACCGAAGGGAGTCACAAAGCAGATCTCATTTAAGGTCCTTGTATTGGGCTTCTATCTGGAGGAAGCATGCACATTTCATTACTAAGATAGAAACAACATACGTAAGGTTGATAGAGTACCTAACCTCTTTGGTGTAGATGCAAAAGGCTTTCCAGACTTCTTTACGAGACATAACTGTCATGTGGACGGATGTACACTTCTATCTGAAGAGGAGCCAACAAGATCACCTATTGGCTCCTGCATCTAAAACATCCAAATTAGTCTACCTCTTACTGCTTTAAAATCTACAGAAAAAGGAAGATGTTTTTCAGTTCCCTTAGGACTCTTCCCACATTAACAGTTATTCCTTCAGGATCTCTACTGCCAAGTAGTGCTGCAACCTGGTCTGATTACAGAACTTCCAGGGAGTGTGGGCCAGCACTGGATGGACAACATGGGCAAGGTCACAGAGAACATGGAGAAGGGGGAGGTTAACAGAGAAGCAGAAGAGATCCTTGAGCAGAGATTTAGCATGACAAGACCATCAAGACCACTAGAGAAGGTTTATTTAGTATAAGAGTCTGGGTGAGGGGTTTGGGGGGAGGGAGAGGAATGTGAAAGGGGCAAGCAAAAGAGCAGAAGTGACATCTGCTAGGAGGTCTTTCATTAAAGCCCCAGGTGACGAAAATCCAAGACTAGGGTGGTTGCAACAAGAAGCAAGAGGAAGAGACCAAGGCAAGGAGCATTCTGAAGGAAGTCTCAGTGGGCTGTATATGATGGCTGACTGGATAACAAGAGTGAAGGTAAGGAATGTGTCAGGTTTTGAGTCTTGAATCTAGGAGACTGGTAGGGCCATCAACAAAGCCAGGTAAGTTGTAAAAACAAGAGGCTTATGTGAGGAGGAGACAGGACATGGAGAGAAGGCAATGTCATGTCAAGTGGATTGTGGTCTGTGAGGAGACCCACAGTCTTAGATTTCCTAGGGTGTCCTGTTATCGTAAGTGAGAAATCAGGCCTAAAGGGAGAGGTCCAGCAATCAATACCTAGAACATGGAGTGGCATCTGTGATACCGGATTAGCTCACTTAAAGAATTGTGAGGACAGTGAAAAGAGGTTAGAGGATCTGATGAGGATTTTGAGGGACACTCTGCTATTCAGCGTGAGAAAGAAAAGGCACCTGTTATTGAAATGGAAGGAAGGAGAAAGGAAATTTTCTGGAAGAAACAGAACAGTGAATAGCTGAGAAATCATTTCCTCCCTATTTTGGGACTATGGTATAGCTCACTATGCTGGTGTTGTCATTTATGTGTCTGCCTCTCTTCCAGCATGGTAGTAAACACTAAAGGCAGAATGTGGTCTACCTCACTGCCTGCTTAGGAGTTTGCAAGGAGACTGCCTCTCAAGCCTGTCTTTGCTCCAAATAGGACAGGCTGCATCCAAGTAAAGCAGTGCAGCTGATGAGGCAGGGTGGAATTTCGCTCCCCTGGATATCCCTGGGCTCTTGGGGTGTGGAGAGGAAGAAATCTAGAAGATCTCACATGACCTTTAGAAGGAAAAGGAAGGTGACTGAAGGTGCAGGTTGGTGAGCTTACCGGGGAGTGGCCCTAGGTTGGAGGCCAAATTGGAGCCTAAGGTAATCTGAATTACCATTAGGGTGATTCATCAAGGGAAGGTGGCTGAAGCTCCTAGAACATTGCCAAAGAAGAGAAAGAGATGGCTTATCCCAGCCACAGGCTTCAGGGACAGAACATGCAAGTATAGACTGGCTATCCTGCAGCAAAGACAAGAAAGGAGCCTGGGGATTAAGGGTGGCTTCAAGGACACCATCTTCTCTGCCCACCTCCAGGACATAGCCCAATGTCCTCCAGGGAGAAGAAGTAGGATGGAATTCTGAAAGATCATCCAAAAAGAGACTACTTAAACTAGTGCCAGCAGGAAGACAAATTTTTTTTTTTTTAATTTTTTTTTTTTCAACGTTTTTTATTTATTTTTGGACAGAGAGAGACAGAGCATGAACGGGGGAGGGGCAGAGAGAGAGGGAGACACAGAATCGGAAACAGGCTCCAGGCTCCGAGCCATCAGCCCAGAGCCTGACGCGGGGCTCGAACTCACGGACCGCGAGATCGTGACCTGGCTGAAGTCGGACGCTTAACCGACTGCGCCACCCAGGCGCCCCAGGAAGACAAATTTTTAATAAACTCAGCATTTAAACTGAAACGAGAGAGAATATTTAACTTCTTTTAACTGAACAAGTCTAGAAGTCCCCACCATGCATGGGCAGAAAGAAAACACTTCCAGTCTAGAAAATAAGGAGGTGTGCATGTAGATGTGACCTGAGAAAATTTATAATCCCTTGCTCCCCAGCCCAGCCACATTCTGTGTGGCAATGAGAAAGTTATTTAACCTCTTTAAGCTTCAAAATCCTTGTCTGTCTGTCAAGAGGGAATCATGATAATGAGCCTATTTATGCAAAATGCTGGCACATGATAAATCTTTAATAATCTATTTACAAATTTTGTTATTTCTACTATTACATTCAACTTCTAAGTTTCATTTCTCCTATTCAAGAACGGCTGAACATTTGTCAAGAAATGCCAAGGTACTATATTCCTGATAGTCTTCCTTTATAATTTCACAGCCTCTCACGCATGGCCATAAATGTCATTCTACAACAAACGAGAATTACTGTTTTCATACCACCCCTGACTCGTTCTCAACATCTTGGTACTCGCTACGGAAAGTACCTCACAGCCAGGACATTATTTCTTATGAATAATGTTAGCCCTAACAAACCACAGAGTAAAACAATGGCAGTGTTACAGAACCTGGTGATGAAGCCTTCTCTGTCTTAGGATGATCTTGTCCCAAGAGGATGGACCAGTTCCAGGCATTAGATAAACCACATGAACCAGGAAGGATGTAGAGGGGGGAGATTTACTTGTGATGCTGCATTTTTTTAACATGCATATCAGGGCACTAACAGTGCCAGATTGCTCCTGGAAAGTTCCCTGTGTTGAACATGTATAAATGAATTCTCAGAATTGTTTGCCATGTGCCCACAAAGCAGCATGATCTTGAGGAATCAATTCTAGATATTAACTAACCTGAGGCTCCATTCTAGCTTTTTCAGTTTTCTGAGTCAGCCTGGAGAATACTGAGGGGAATTTAATGGAAATAGGAGAAAATATTTAATTAGCAAGATTAATACTAATTGTAGATGAGCAAAGTAAGCATATTTGAGTGTCTGTGGTATACAAATCTCCAGGCTCTAGGGTTTAAGAAAACATATATGGTGATTGCCAAAAAGCACAATAATGCTTAATATAGTAGAACCCCTGGGGGAATCAAGTGGTTTCATTTAACTGACTTTTCCATATAATTCAAGTTCCCTCTATTTTTTAAAAATACTTTAAAAATAAGAAATCTTCATCTATGAAATACTTGTCCTTTTGAATGTCTATCTTGTTGAAAGAGCAAAATCACCTTTTTTGATGGATCAGTCATCATTATGAGCATCAGCTATCCCACAGTGGTGCTCTGGGAAAATAAATGTCAAAATGTGGTCAAGGATTCCCCAGCAAGAGAATCACCTTGGGAGCTCAATGAAAATCAGAGCCCTGGGCCCCACCCTAGGCCTCCTGAATCAGAATCCTTAGGTGGGACTCAGGGTTCTCTGTCCAACTTGATTCTCAGAAGATTCTTATGCTCAACATGGGCCACAGAGGCCCTGACTCAGGGTTGGTTGTATGTGTGTCCTTCACTGGAAACATCGCGTGGCCTGCTATCTATCTACCTGTGCCTATTTGCTGTAGGGCCTTGGATACTTTCTTCTTAGGAGTCAAAATCTTTCCATACTGTACTGGTTTTAAACCTACAGGCTGATATGCACAGGAGCCTTGGAGAGAATGCTGGCCTTTGTGATGTCTACTCTCCATCCATGAGCCTTACAGCATTTGTTCAGACATTGGGCTCTGAGCTTAAAGTATATTGCTACGGATTCAGGCACCTGACCCCAAGGAACCCATGATGAACACCAGTCATTTCACTTCAAAAGTGCACTTAGAGAGCAAGGTACAACAGAAGTACTAAATGCTGAATACAGAAATGTGACTAGATTAGAAGACAAACTGACAGTTGCCTCGGTGAGAAGAAAAACTCCAAATACTCTTTAAGAGTACTAGTATAATAAGTCTTTGGGGTCAGAAAAAAATGAGAACAGATGCAGAATGTGCTGGAAGATGTGGCTGCTACTTTAATGCAAAACTGGTCTCCTCCCCCACAAAAACATTTTCTCTCACTACACACAGGGATCCACTTATTGGATTAGCAAGAACTTGGGGCAGAAATGGTAGATGGAGCATTAATTTTTTGGATTCAGAGGACCTGGGTCCAAATTCCAATTCATATAAGTAGCCAAAGGTAAGTCAGACTCTGCCTTTTCCATCTTAGCTTAGAAACAGGACAATGAATTCATGCCCTCGCTGAACTGCTGCTGTCTAGCTTTAATGAAGTAATGAATATGAAACAGCTTTTTAAACTGAAGAGCATTTTACAAATATTTAATCAGAAATATTCCGCATTGTGTACATATTTAAGTGGCTGCTACATCTATCTATATGGCAGAATGCTAAGAAAAACTCGAGGCTGGGAAAAAATTCAAATATGTTAATTATCTCATATAAATAAAGTGATCATATTGTTCAGTGTAGACTTAAATATCGGCTGTGCTTTTGTACTAGAAAAAAGATATCTTTAAAATGAGCAGTATTTTTACTTTTGCACAACTCATGTTTAACATTCTCTTAAAATACATTGTTCTTACTTTCTCAATCGAATAGGTGAAAAAGTTGATTAAGTCTTTTATTTTATTCTCAAAACCCTCTTTCCTAGCATCAACTTCTTAATGTTTACTTTACTTACATGATGTATTAGCTGAAATTGTAGAATGGTGGAGGAAATGGGGACATGCCAGGCAGAGAAGAGAGGCAAGTAGGTCAATATGGAAAACAAGAGGTTTGCCCCAAACCCAAAATACACTACGGATAGGAAAGAGGGACGCTAACTTTGGAAACCATTGTCTGGCTCACATCACTACTTTTAGCTGTTAGTTTTTAAAGTGGAAAGATGTGCAAAAATTAAAAGAAAGAAAAAGAAAAAGAAAAAAGAGAAAGGCCAAACTAGTTCTTTCAGCAGAGAATTAAAATTAAAAGCAGACGGAGGCCCAGATAATAAGTACCAATAAAAGCTTTAGCTGACATAGCTTCAATTTACAAATCATTGGCTTTTCCTGGCAGGGCTTGGGGAAGGAGGGTGAGGAAGCATCGCCTACACAGTCTGGATGTGGAAGATATGGAAATCTTTAAAATTAAAGATGCTTTCAACTTTTTAAAACATTGACTTATGGTGACTATGATAAAATCTGGGTGAAACCTGAGTCCCCCATGCAGTCTGAAAGCCCTGGTGGCTACTAAGTCCCTATGCCTTCCTAGTCATATCTGATTTTGACATGTATACTTTGTTTGCGGGAGCCCAATCTACAATGTGTGTGCAAAAAGATGCGTGGTTTAGAACCTGCATGTATTTCAATTTCTTTTTAGAGCATTAGGAGCATTAAGAGGCCCTTGTAAGAGTATTAAAAATAAACTGGTAATAAATAAACACTGGGAAGCCAAAGGGAATAGAGATTGATTCGCGACAACTGATATTACTTCTCTAGAAATTTTAATGACAAAAATCAGGGCTCACAGGCATGTAAGTATGCTTGGTTTCATCTGTAAAATGTGTAAGACTACCAATTAAAAGGAACTGATGAAATTGCTAGATTTAGAGAGAAGAGTTGAGAGAGATACTTAGTGCCAGCAAGATGTATGAGCATATTAATCAGCATGCACGAGAATTAGATGTGGACAATGAACACAGAACATGTCATTCAAGCCGGCAGAAAACCTCCACATTAAGAGATCCAATACCAGCCTATACAATGCTGCAATGCAACTGCAAGGACCTAATGTGGGGTCCAAAACATGGAGGCTGTTCCCTCTAAAATAGTTGCCCTCTCCCCCTTTGATTCTGTTTTGGGAAAGGATTTTTCCGTGCATTCTCACTGGTGCAATTCGGACAACTCCTTCCTTCCAGGATGCAATTGAGAGGAGATGGGAAAAGTTATCTGCTTGCTTTCTCACCTTTTCCCTAAACCCTTCAGGATATGCAAAACTCTGCTTGTTCCAGTTCTCTTAGAACAGTGAAGGCTTTCAAAAGAAGCATTCTCTTCTTTCTTGATTTTGGTGGGTTTCCCTCAGGCATCTGCCTTTGATCCTTCTTTTCTTCAGTGACTTCACCACCTCACATGGCTCTCCCCCTGCTGATGGCTCTTGAAAATGACTTCATCTTCCAACTTCTTCATCTGGCTGCCCATGTGACATCACCTTTGGAACCTGGCTTCTCATCTGTTTTTGTCAACTTGGAGTTTCCTCTCATTTTATCTCTTTCCTTGTACAAAATCTTATCTGTTCTCACTCATATGGTGCAACTCCAACCTCATTCTCAACCCTCTCCTCTCATCCCCCAATCTAGTCCTCTGCCACAGAAGCAATCACTATTGCCAGGTTCTCGTGTATCCTTTCCCCCCTAATTTAAGATGAAAAAATTAAAGGGGAACAAGATCCTAAATGTAATAAATTTTACTCTGCTAGCTTCTTTTCAGTTTCCCTATGTGAGAAATTTATTTATTTCCTATACATTAATCTATGGGCTTTTCATATGGCTCTTCTTCCCTATATGTGGGTTATTTTCCAAGTGTCTTTGCCTGGACCTCTCTCAGAACATGAACTAATACCCATGAACTATGTTTGCTTATAAGAATGCAGAGTCCCACCTCTCAAGCCCAGAGGAGGGGAGGAACTATTTAAAGGAACAAAGCAGAAAAAAAAAAAACAAAAAACAAAACAAAACAAAAAAAAATATTCTTCAATTTGTTTATATAATTAATCTATCTTGAGAAGTACCCCCTATTCCAATGTCAGCAGTCAGTAGAAGAACCACAGTAAGGAATCAACATCTAAATGACAATAGTTGTCTCAAGATCACAGCTGGGGAGTGAATTTAAATAGATGGATGGACAGATAGATGGGTAGTTGGATAGAAAGAGCCAATCAACTGTGAAGTGTTACCAAGCCCTAAAATCATATTTCATTTGATGGGAACAACAGAAGCCTGATTAATGCATGTGGGAATTGCATGTCAAAGTTATACCAATGGCCTTTCAGGGGCCTGCTTCTTCTTAGGGCTCCCTGAGTCCATGTGAAATTGGCCAGTGTAAGATTTTAGGGCTCCTGTATATGAATTTCATTCATCTTATGCAATGATTAAGTGTAGGATAATTGCTGAATATGCAACAGAAGTTTTTCAAATAGTTCTATTACACCTAGAATTGTCCTGAAAGTTTTATGCTAGAAGAGTTCAGCATACACACTTTAAAGCTGTTTTCTATTTAAAGTTTTACTTTCACCAAAAATTTCCTAAAGGAGGCAACATGAAGCCACCGTGAGAGAAGTAGCTGGTGGAGAACTGTGCATGCTTCAGCGAACAGAGCCACCATGAACCAGTCATAAATGGGGTGACATGTGGGCGTCCATGGCTAATTTCCCTCTGAGATTAGTATTATGTCAGTTTTCTAGAGATCAAGGAATCATCAACTATCTTCTTACTATTTGCTTTTTTTTTAATCTCAGAACTGTGAATCGAAATACCAGTTTTCTATTAACTCATTCTTTTGATAGTTCAAACAATAAAGTATAGATCAACTTAGGACTTGGATGCAAGAAGATTCTGAGTTTTCCTGAGGGACGGGAGAACCCATGAAACCACTAACAGCCTTTGACTCCATCATGTGGCAATTACTACTTGAATAAATCTTGTTAGAAATGCTTTGTTGGGGGTTTCTCAAAAATTAACCCAATCAATTTAAAGAGTGCTACTCAAAACCTTTCAATATCCCTTGATGGCAAACTAACACAGAACACAGATTTCTCCCAAAGTAATTGTGATGTAGAGCTTTCTTTCTGAAAGACTAACTCTCCATAGCCAATTAAAAAATCCAGTCTGATGTAGAAGTGACAATTCAGAAACCATCAAATCATGATTTTTTCTCCGTCACTGAAAAGTCTGGTTGTGAAGAGGAATATTTCTGAAGAAAATTCTTTTTAACTCAAATAAAAGCAACGTACAGTATTGTGAAGTTACTGGCATTCAGGAAGTAGTATATTGCCTCTGTTGGAAATTAAATAAAATCACATTCTATTTTGTGTACCTAAGTAAGCCACCATTTTGTGAAATAAGAATAATAGCATAGTGGGACAAATCTCTAAAGCATAAACATTTAAAACCAAAGTGCTTAGCTAACCCACCAGCTACCACTGTCTTTTTTTTACACTAAATTCCTTAAGATGGCAAGAATTGCAACCAATTTGCCAAGAGAGAATAAGAGGACTAGCTGGGAAAGATGAATCTGAGCTGTTAATCAAAAGGAAGAGGCTAATCTAGAGGGATAGGGCAGACTCGGAGACTAGAGAGACAGTAACTAGTATATCATACTTCTTGAATACAGTGATTTTCCATTTAACCATAATCTAAAATGACACCTTCTTCAGGAGCTACCAAAAGTAGACAGAGGCAGATGGAACAGTCTGCGGTTGGGCTAGGGGGAGGGGAGGGAGAGTGTCATGGGCACTACCCACTCCTCTGACCCTGCAGCCAAAAGCACAACATGATGAAATACGGAAATAATGAATCCATCCAAGACATTCTAGCTGCTAACACACTGAGAAGCCCTTGTTATAAAATGGGCTCATTATACGGCAGCATTTTGATCTGGAACCTGATGGTTCTACTCAGTAAAATCTTATGTTTTGTATATTATCACCCATGAAATTCTAGAAACCAGGTTTGCATATGCCATCCAATACATATAAGTCTTAGGAAGAAAAGCCAGACAATTTGGCAAAAGGAAAACTATCTTGGAAGGGATCAGTTCACACTTCGATAACACACTTTGTCCAGTCTACTCTGAAACTTGAGAGTTAAGCAGGCTTTTCCTTCAAACAACTGGAGAAATGCCATATGCAAAGATTTGATACCTCTCTCAAGAGAGAAGTAGTCCTCTCCACTCCTCTGTGAAAAAATCTATTTCAAACCAAAACATTTGCTTTTATGCTATTCTATAGGTTTATTTTTAAACATATCAATATTTACTATTCTTACAGAAATTACAGAATATAAATTATGAATTAGTTTTGTGTAGACAGTATTTTCTAGGATAAAATCAAACAACTCCTTGCTCGTATAACCTAAGTCTTATTTTTATTCAATGGAAGGATTAAATTTCATTCAGGAGTACAAATATTTATAAGATGTATATTATGTTTGTTTATTATGCATTTGGGGTTCAAAGGAGGGTCTTGAAGAGCTATTTGCACACCAATATCCGTAAGTAGCACTATCTACGCTAGCCAAGTGATGGAAGCAACTTAAATGTGTCTGTCGACAAATGAATAAGTACAATGTGGTGGTATAAGCATACAGTGAAATACTACTCCTTAGAACTATTATTATTCCTTGAAAAGAGAAAAGATCCTGCCACATGCTACAACATGGATGAACCTTGAAGACAATATGCTAAGGGAAATAAGCTAGTTGCAAAAAGGCAAACACTGCATGATTCTACTTATATGAGGTATCTAAAGTAGTCAAATTCATAAAAACAGAAAGTAGAATGATAGTTACCAGGGGCTGGAATGATAGGAGGGGCAAATGAGGAGTGGTTGTTTAATAGGTACAGAGTTTCAGTTTTGCAAGATGAAAAAGTTTTGGAGATCTGCTGTACAGCAAAGTGAATATACTTAACACCACTGAACTGGACCCTTAAAAATGGTTAAGATGGCAAATTTTATGTTATGTGTTTTATCGCAATTAGACATTTTTAAATTCTTAAAGTTTCTTAACTTTAGCATGCATTAGAGGTGTCTATAAATCAAGGACCAGCAAACTCTTTTCTGTAAAAGGGGCAGAGGCTAAATATTTTTGGCTGTGCAGACCACAGTCTCTGTTGTAACTACTCATACCCCTATGGTATCATGCAAGCAGCCATAGATAATATATAAATGAATGGGCATGGTCATGTTACAATAAAATCTTCATTTACCAAAACAGGTGGCTGGCCCATGGGCCATAGGTTTCTGACCCTTGCAAAAGTATTCTGTAAATAAAAATATAATTATACTCATTTTGTAAAAATTTAAGTCTCCTCTGCCTAAGATTTATCTTGTGAGTGAAATATTCTTTTCCAGAGTCTAAGATTAAAGCAACAGTGACAAGACCAAGCCGACTCAACAAGACCAATACTTACCCAGAGTTAAGAGGAAAACACTTCACTGACAAAGGACATGTTAGCTCTGTACCAGTGTCTACACCTCTCTACAGATGAACTTAACAATTTCAGACCTTAACAACTTAGAGAATGAATATGAAAAATATTACAGCTGGAAGAGAGCTTGGCGGTCATCTAGTACCTATTTCTCCTTTAGTGATTGAGAAAATTGCCATAGACTTACCAGGACCTATCCAAGCTGTCCCAGCTGGTGTAGGCAGGGCTGGAGACAGAGGGTAGAGCCATCCGAACTCTGAGGTCATGCTCCTTTGTCTCTATTTCCAATCAGGAGCCACAGCCGGCCAGACACCAGGTTTGTAAGTTATGTTTCATGCCTGCTATTCCAAATGGTCTTGGCTTAACCCTGAAACTAATTTTTGTCATTTGCCAAGTTCAGGGGGGAAATTAATAAAGACACATAGAGCCCCAAAGGCCTCACCTCATGAAATTTAAACATGAAAGCAAGGGTGTAATTATTTGTTCCCTTCCCAGTGGTACCATATGGAAATGGCATGTTTTTCCTATGGCATTCAGGTAGTATAAAGAAACCACCACCCAAGGGTAAGGTTTAGCAACTCGATTTGGTCTTCTTGGGGACCACAAAAAACAGGGGCCCTAGTTAAACAACCAAAACGAACAACAAACACACACCAAAAACCAACAAAAGAAAATGGAGAGTTATGAAACAGATAGGTTAAAGAGTATGTTAGCTTTACAAAAGGAACTTTCACCTCATCAAAGAGCTCAAGCCAGTGCATAGGATTGTAGCACTGGAAGAGACAGAATTGATAATGGGCCAAACACCCTTCCCTTTTATGTATGAATTAAAGCAAGTCCTGGAGTCAAGGCACTGCTTCAGCAGGCACGGTGGTGTTGGTCTATTGTGTGGACCCAAACCTGAAATTCTCCATGCTCACTCAACACAACTCATTGGGGGGTCTCAGCCCTGCCCTTAGCACTGAAATGAAGCAGAATACTCTTGTAAGCCAGAAAGCTGGAGGGCCCAGGCAAAAAGGAAAGGCTTTTTATCTCAGAATGAGGAGATGGCTGAGTGGTGATACTCCTGCATCTCTTGGCGTCTCCAGCTCCCGTGGGACCTGCCCTCAATTGCTAAAAGAGCCTGACCTCTGACAAAGACCAATGATTTCAGCAGTAATTAATGATACTGTCAAATTAATTAACCCAAGTCTTTGTCCACTGGAAAAAAAAAAACTCTCTAATGTCAATACTGCTGTTTACTAGTCCTTGACCAAGCTCTATAGATCCAAACCTTCAGTCAGGACACAGGAACACCATGGGCTGATGACCCCAGCGAGGTCCCACCTATTAAGCCATTTGTTAAGAAACCTTCTCACAGTAACATATCCTTTGATAATGGGACTTTAGTAAATTAACAGCTCTCCAAAATCTAACACAATTTTAAAAAGACACAAGCCCAAGAATGCCAGTGTGTATCATTCATATTTCCTACAATATGTTTTAGATACCCTTTTGAATTATGGTGATGAAACCCTAGACAAATGCTGTAGGATTTCATTAAGCCATTTAATAAATGGCCCTCATTAAAACGCTGGTTCCCTTGTCCTTGTCTATAAGGACTCTGACTCATAACAAATGCCCACGTATACATTTCCATATTATCTCTTTAGAGGATTCAGAACTATTTTCTTACACCTAACACGGCTTTTATTCCATTTAGAATAATTACCCTCCATCCCATTTCTGACTTTCAAGAAAAACAAGACATTTAATTGACCACAGGAGGACTCTCTCAAGGGCATCAGGCTGCAAAAGCTCTTCTGTGAGCTCACAACTTAAGCTGATGTAATCTGCTACAAGAAGCTGACTTCTATTTTTAAATCATACCCTTTTACTCTGCCTTCAAAGGGCACATATATCACACGTTGTAACTGCTCATAAAATACTTTGTGGTGTAGTCTCCCGTCCATTTCCCTCCTGGGGTGAATCACACTGTCAGGAGGGGCTTCCTACTGCTCACAGTCATCCAGCCCTGCACATTTAAATTCATCCACCATTTCCTATTATTTGGTCTTTAGGAGAATAACTACATATGGCCACACTCTCCAGGTGTCTTGTTTATCACAGTCATTTTGACAAGGAACAGATGACTAGCAGGGTCCTTCTTGAGGGCTGGGATCAAGCTTTTCCACCTCTTTGTATTTCCATCCCCAAATATAGGCACTTAATAAATGCTTATTAGTGTTGCTACTGAGAGATCTGTCATCAGGCCTATGTGCTTCAAAGGTTGCCAGAATGAAAACAGATTATTTGCTTTGTTTAATTTTAAGTTTTTCATTCATCGTTTTGGTCATGCTCACGGTGTGTTATTTAAAAGTTTCTTAGCACTTTGAAAATACTGTGAGAAAAGCTTTGGTTGGAAGGGAAAGTCCACTTGATCTTGCTATTTATTTATTTATACTTATTCTGCACATTTCTAAGAAGACAGAAGACTCTGTAATTAAAGTGCTGCTACTGTGGAGTGTAGGAGAAGGCAGAACATATATTTCCCTGGTCTACGTGCATCTTGGTTCTGTGGCACCCCATGTCTCACCTAGATTTGTACAAGAGCCTCCCAAGCAGCTCTCCCAGCCTCAAGGCTTGGGTCCTTCCAACCCCTTCTCTATATTTTCTGGGTGAGCTAGTGAGAACACAGAGGTGATTATGCTTCTTTGAGAAGCCCCTATGTGTTCCCATGATACCATGTGCTACCACAGACAATGGTTCATCATACTGCATCAAGTTTACTTGCTTGATCCCCAAGTGACTACATGTGAGGAGGGCAGTGATCATGTCTACTTATTCACTACTATACCTTTCTGCATCTGGCCTACCATGCAGTGGGGCTTCCATATCATTTGCTGGATGAAAGAATAAATGAATGAATGCATACTAAAGATTGCAATTCAGGGGATCACATCTGTGAAGATTAATTAGAATTCTGTCTCCTCAGAAAGTGTGAACCCAAAGAACTGACTTTACTGAAAAATACCACTTTTCGTTCAGGATTCATCAGTTGAAATATGAAGGTGACAGCTGGCTCTGCAGAGACTGAAATTCTCCTTCCCACAGTGGCACCTAAGAAGCCACCCACAGCCAGACCCCTCTCCCAGAGGATACAGAAAAGTGTTTCAGTAGCATGTTTCTGAGAGATAAATGGAGACTGTTTAAAATGGAATCCCGCTGGGACAAAACACTAAAGCTTGCTCACAGTTAAACTTCATGTTATAAACTCCAAGCAAACAGCACATTCTACAATTTAAATCCATTCCAAAGAAAGCGGCAAGCCACAAAATAATAATGTTACTTCTTACCTACAAAACCATATGTCAATTCCAGGTGTGGGTGGTGGGAATCCCTATCGATCTGAGAAACAGAGTCTGGAACTTCAAGCTCAATGGCTGGAATCTGACCATCTGATACGAGTGCTAACTCGGGGGCCAGGTGCTGGCCAGTGAAAAGACAAATCTGGTCCCTGTCCTCATGGACAGTCCTGCCTAATCAAATATCCACTTGAATACAGACTTCTTTAAAAAAAATTCTTTCCCTAAATTCAAAGTACACCATGTTCGGCTATTAAATTAAATCCAGGGCAAATGGGATTGTAGAGTAACGCATTGCTTCAGCTACTTCTGCATAGCAAAAAATTTTTTTAAACCATATTTTCCAAAATCAACAGATTGATGACACTAAAGAGTGGGTAGTGTTTCAACATTCAACCCAAATGACGAAGAGCTTGGTTTTCATTTCATCCTAACACAGCTAGTAACCACCCTCCAAAACAAAACCAAATAAACACAATTCCACGTGAAATTCTGCCTTCCAGAGTAAGTGTATGTTTATTTTTATTACACGGCACAAAAAAAGGCATTCAATAAATGTTTGTTGGATAAATAAATCACAGACAGGTATTACTATGAAAATGACTGTCAATTTTAGATATGTTCTTCAACTTTTTTTTTTCCTCTTAAGGAAAAAAATTATGCCTATTTTCTAAGATTCTGACTTTCATTTCCTTGTCTGACCTTGGACTTGTTACTTAACCTAGGTATCACTTTCTTCATCTATAAAATTAAATTTGTATCTTGATTATTGTGAGGCTGAAAGGAAATAGTAAATATAAAATGACTGGCACTATTGCCTGCAAGTACGGTCTGTTTGTTTGTTTGTTTGTTTGAACTTCTCTACTCCATCCTCCTCCAACCCCCCGAATAAAGTGTCAAAGACAAACCAAATTACTGGCCTGATTAGAAAGTCAGGAAATTTCTCATGTAGGCTGGGCCTTGATTTTCCCATTTATAGAATGAGTGAGTTTTACTAGTTCATGCCTTTTCAGTTCATATTTTCCATGAATTCAGAAATCTGTCTTGCCAAGAATTTAGATGCTGCTACTACATTAAGGTTATCTATAATCAGAAAATAAACTCCGAGTCCCTTCATAGAGAGGGATTCCAAATTGTAAACGAAAATAAAATTTGGCTTTTAAAAGAATTTGTATCAATCTAATACTAAGCCAAGAATTGGTGACCCTATTCTTAAGCAACAGAAGGTCCCTCCTTTCCCCCATCACACAGACACACACACACACACACACACACACACACACACAACCTCCTATGCACTAGCAGGGTTTCCCATTTACAACTCCACATGATGTACCTAAAAAGAAATCTTGGGATTTTAAGCAACATCACTAATTACAAATGGATCATTTGAAATGAGTAAGATAATTGACACAATATTATGTCAAACCTAACATTTGCTTGATTTTTTTTTCTTTCACATCCTGAAATACATCCAAATCAACCAAACAAAGAACTACCAAGACTGTACACAACAAAGTCACTGCATATTCATAAATACTCAGTATATGACTGCCACCTAGTGGTAGGATATGTCTTTGTATGGCTAAATCTCCAAACCGCTAAATTGACGCAAGAGAATTAAAAAAACAAGGGAATATTGTTCTTCTGCTACTCACCAGTTATTTCAGGGAAATTTAAGAGCATACCCACCTCCTCAGCAATCTATTATCCTCAGACAAATTTCTGAAGTGGTCTATTGCAGATGCCACATTAGTTAATCCCACAACCAAACCCCACTGCTTCTCAACCACTTCACAAAACAAAGGAACATTATTATTCTATTAATTTTAATACTCATTAGCAATTAAAAAAGATTTCTCCAATAGCCTGTCCTCACTTCCCACTTTCATTTGATCTACTCTTGATTTTTAGTTATGCATGAAAAAGCATTTTAAAGTGACAACCTTACAAAAAGTGTACATTATATGAAAATCCGACTTCAATTAGAACTAGTTACTAAATCCCAGCAATTTCCAGCTGTCTCTTCTATCTTACCCTTAGAGAATTATATATCACATTAATTGGTATTCTGTCACATAAAAAGATACTGGTGATGATTAATTGCATCCTTGGTGCTTTTGAGTTATGTCTTCTTCACTAGAGTGATTCAAATCACACCTCATTACCTTTCAGCAGGTACCCCTCTTGGTAACCTTCATAAAATATCCTACCTTCCTGAACTTCTCCATTTGCTTGTAGAGGTCTGGATCAAGCTCCTGTGACACATCCTTCATCCATAATAATGCCCCTCTGTATTCAGTCCGGCACTGCTCCATGCGATTCACCGTCAGCCAAGTGTCGGAGATGGCCCGGTGCCGAAAAGTCTCCACTTCTTGGTGAAATCGACACAATGGATTTCGCAAGGCCAACCTAGACAAGAGGATAAAGCCATAATCTTGAAACTAGGCGGGCCATCAGTTTGCATCCTTGACAGTTTACCAATCTTAAACTCATGAGCCCAGAACAGTGCCTAGAATATAGACAATGCTGCAGAAATATTTGATGGATTATAATTGAAACGTATGAACTGATGAGTTCACCAGAAATGATTACCCATATACTCATTCCTTAGATAACTGTTACTTGAATGTACCATTGGGAAGGGTTTCCAACAGTACTGTTGGGGGTGGTTTCATGCCTGGGCAAAGAATACCTGTCTGGAGTTGGAACCAATCCTGCGTTCATGGAGAAGAGTCAAGGCATAACCATTTCCCATCTCTATTCTTGGCATTCCCTGCTTCTGCTCCTCTGAAGCCTGGCTCTTTGAGAAGGAGTGGACTTGTATTTGACTAGGGTCTCCCTGGCTAGGTCATTGTTGGATTACTCTCCAAATGCTAGGAGTTCTGCTCCCACAGTCACAGAGAATAAAGCATGAACAGAAGAATTTTTAAATGGTCTAGGAAGGGAGAGAAGCACTGTGGATCTACTGTGTTAGGTACATTCAGACAGGTTATATATAGGATTGAGCCTTATAAAGAAACAAAACTTAAGGACTCTACCATAAATGAATGTATACCATAGAATGAAGTGGATAGAAAATAATTATTAGTTGTAACATATCATCATTTATTAAGTAAAAAAAAATGTTTGAGGCATATCAAACTTTGGATGCAATATTTTACAGGGGAGGGAAATACTGCTTCTCCCATCTTCCTACCCAAGATGAGTAACATTACATGAATTACACTCTTAAGATACAGTTGTCTGCATGAACTTGCAGGGCACAGGTTCAAAACATAAAAATAAGATGAAGAATTACATATCAACTGAAATCCAAACTTATTTAGCGGAAGGGAACAGTGGTGTTAGTGAGCTGAAGTCAGCGCTTGGCATCTCCACCAGCTTCTGCAGTGCCTCACATGTGTAGAGCACGGGAAGATTACAGATGGGCCAATAAACTGTTTAAGAAAAAAACCCTTTATTATTTTCTCCAGTTTTCCTCTTTTCTGTAAAGCATTGTTTTTAAATAGTCAGCACTTCTCTAAAAGTAGTTTGCTCATATCATCCTACCAAAGTGTTGCAGGTGGTTTTCAAAGACATATTATGGTGCCATAAAGTAAGCTTGTCCTTTATCACCATTGGATTAAATTTAATACCCACCTTTCATCAAATTGAATGCACAGTTGTAGCAATGACTATCAAATAAATCAGTAAAACAAATGCTGGTGTGAAAGTTTATAAAACTGGAGACTTCTATTTAAAGAGAGAAAGAGTCCTCAGCTGTCCACCTAAGAATCCTGTTCATTTCTGGACTCCTTCTTCTCTTCCCTTGGATCTTGCCAATTTCCCTAAACTGGCTGAAAAAGAGTCTTATGAATAAAATATTCTTAATTTCTTTGACTGTTGTAAAGTTAGACAGAAACCTTTGAAGAGGTAATGACATGATGATAGATGTTAAGATCTTGAAGGAAAGAAAAAAGCATACAAAATCACTTCCGTTTTTTTCTGTAACTTGCTTCGCACAAGATTAGAAAGGTGAAAACCTGTTCATTTGTGGTACCAAGGACTGAGTCTAGACCAAGGAAAAACTCAATAACCAGAAATACCAAGCTTTAGTGGAAGACTGGTACACATTTTCATTGATGAAAACCTACACAAGGGGAATAATTAATAAACTGCCTAAATAAAGGTCTACTCCAAAGACATTTATCATTTAGCAGGAAAATGTGGAAGTGACCCAAGTAATAAAAAGAAGGGCTCAGGTTAAGCGTACTGTAGAATGCCCTGGAACACTATGCTATAGTTGTTTTTTAAAATGTATACATGGAGAACAAAAGGTGTTATGGCTATTTGATCAAAAAATCAATTTGCTAAGTGATCAGCAAGGAGTACTCCAAAAAAACTGTCTGGTGTGACACTGTTTCTATTAAAAATATATCCCAGCATATTTCAAATTACATCCATTCAAGATCTGAAAATTCAACTTTGTCAGAGTTTTATGTCATCCTCTATTTTGTTCATATTTAGGAGGACTGGTGTGGATGTCATGTGCCCGGTCAGCAGCTGAGTGCTGTGAAACCAGGGCCACCTTGCAAGAGGTCACCTTCCAAATTTTAAAGTTGTCCAAGCTGCATTAATTATAGATACAGTGCAGTTTGCTAGTTTATAGTGGTGATACTTTTAAGTACTCTTTGCATTGTTTCTGTTGATTTCTTTTACTGTTTTTGTTTATATCCAAAGGTTAGATTATATAAACTTAAGGTACCACATGTGTGTTCTGGGAGATAATTTGGTACACAACTCTGAAACGGTGTAACTGGATAGCCATGTTATAAAGTAATTATGTGATCAGTAATGGCAACTCTTACAGTGATTGTGTCCAGGGATTTGGCTTTGTTTCCCATAAGCTGATGTACAACTTGGCATACAGGTATGTATAAGAATTTTTCCCACTGAAATTAGTGATATGTTTAACACATGAGAATTTACTCTTTGAAAGATTTATTGAGAACCAATTATCTTGGTAAGGCTGGGGAAAGTATATATGCATAGAAAATACCTATCAAAGCATTACATGTGGGTCATCTGTATTAGGAAATTTTTAATTGCTTTTTAATTTTCTCCTTTGGACTTGACTCTTTTAAATTTTTTCAGTAGTATTTTTACAAGGAAAAACTATTATAAATAAGATTGATTAAAAGGTACAACTGAAAATTATAAACAAACACTTTTCTTGGAAAACAAGTGCAGAACTATTAGACATAGCTTCATTCAACTATGAAAGTTGGCACTGCCCACAAAGTCAGGGTCCAGATGTTATTAGGGAGAACCAACGTGCCCAGGAGTAGGACCACGGGAAACTGACACAGTTGGTCTCTTCCTTCCACCCCACCTTTTCCAGGTTTTCATTGAAACTTGTGTAACAGGCTGATGGCCTGCTCTTGGCCCACAGGGACCGAAAGAAGAAGAAATTAAGAGAAGAAAATTTTGGACAATTGGAGGAAGCAAAATGTTTGTAACCTGAAAATTTTTGGAAACTACCTACATGTCTTATGTAGGTATAATCTTGCCTAATATTAGTAAGTGACATGTTTAGGCTAATTAGTGACTGGAGGAAGAGGAATGGAGAAGGAGTGTCACTTTCCTCAGGCACTAAATGCAACTGTATGCAGAGGCTCCTGCTTATTCTACACCAACCATAAAATGAGTCATGAGAGTGTTAAAAAAAAATGTCACTTCTCTGCCACAATTTCCTCTCTACCAGAGCTTCTCAAACTTAAATGTGCTGAATCAAAATCAACTGGGAAGATCTTGTTAAAATGCAGATTTGGGTTCAGCAGTTGTGAGATGGGGCCTAAATTCTGCATTTCTAACAAGCTTCTAGGGGATACTGCTAATGTTGCTGGTCCAGGGTCTGAGCAGAATGGGTCCGGGAATCATGACCACCACCTCTCCAAAGTTAATTGGCCTACAGAGAGCAGACAGGGAACACTTCCACCTGGTCTCATTAGGCTCCTGCTTTAATCAGAGGCTAGAAGGGGATCAGCCTGACTGCTATGGGCAATGCTGAAGGTCAAACATAAGCCTAGGCAGCACTCAGAGTGATTGCCAAATGAAACGCTCCCTACAGACCAGAAGAAATATGAAAAAAAAAGAAAAACTTAAAAATTAATAGGAAGGGAAAAAAATCATACATGTTATCTTAATCAGAGAGTTAAATACAGACTAATAACTGAGAACAGAGTAGCTCCTCAGTCTCAGGGGAGAGACTTCTAAAGAACAGGAGAGTCCCCTCCATGGCTGGGTAGACGCCAGATTCTCTGCTGACCCCCCAATGGAACCCCAGTGAAGGCCACACACCTTTGCTGGGAAGAAAAGCAGAGGGCCTTTCCCGTTGCTTGCATCATCTTTCCTGCTCTGGTTTTGTCTTGGAAGCCTTGGGATCGGAGAAATTTTCCCAGTTCGTTTTCTTCTTGAGACAAGACTGATGAAGAAAAGACCAAAAGGAGCCATGAACAATGAGCATTTTTATTACAGAGAGAAGAGACCCACCACAAGTTCCTCTCTCTTTTAGAGGGAAAGACGGGATGAAATTAAATCCACGTGGCAAGCTACAAGGTAAGCCCTCCCCCCACCACCATTTAACTTTCATGCTGTCCCTCCATTTGCAAAAGGAGAGATCAAATTCACTTGAGTACATCTGTCAGTGGGTTTGGTGCCCTGTAATCAGAACCAGAAAATGACCTCTGCACTGAAAAGCGAGCCGATAATGTGCCGCTTCGAGCTGAAATAAAGAAAGTTGGGTTTGTCAAGTATGACTGTGGGAATCTTTTGTGGCTGCCTATAATATAGGGCCGGTTTCCTCTGCTTATTCTCTCTCACTGGCTTTTTGATCTCTGCTTTCTGAGGTACATTCTACTTGATTGCAAAGCAATTCCATACCTTATTCATGACATGAGTTTTTGGTTGGAAGTGGGAGTGGGGATCAAGGGTGGGCAGGTAATCGGGTTGAAGTCTCAGTGGGGTTTTTAAATGCAGAGCTGGAACCATGAATTGGTCATGTCTAATCTTGGCCTTATTTTTAAAGACAACCTCAGATGACACTGCTGGTGAGACAGTTATTGTCTCAGCTTTCTGCAGATTCATTTGACAGTAAACATAACATGTCACAGAATTCTATGTATCTTTTGACATTGCACTTCTACTGTTAGCACTTTCCAAGGATTTAGTGAAATGGGCACAAAGCTGCAGACAGAAAAGTAACCAAAACATCAATATTTACAGCAGCAAAACACTTTCTTTCTCTACCCTGGGGACTGATTTATAAACTAGTGTGTATCCAAACAATGGAATAGTGGGCTGTTACACAGCCACTGGTCCCAAATCCACATTTACCAACAGCTGAGCAAAGAATGACACTGAGCTTCCTAAATGTTTTCTTTTCAAAATATAGCCCTTCTATGGACTGACTTTGACCACTACTCTGATTTCACATTTACTTATTTATGCATTTACACATCATGTGTCTCTAAAAATTGTTTTTTGAATGCTACTAGGATTCTTGTCCATTTTCATAAACAATCCAGAATTCCTTCAGAATGCACCCCATTCCTGACACAACCACTCCAATGAGAGCATTAGCCAGGAAACACAAATCCAAAGGTGAAGGTTACACTTGTTACTGCTTCCTTATTAATCTGTGACTGTAGTTCACATGCAACTTTCCAGAGGAAGATGTTTCTGGAATCCATTCTTCCTGAGAAATAAATGACTATCCTCCTTCCTCTCTGCCCCTCAAGAATCACATTGAGTCAAAGTCTGCTCAAAGACTACTTCCCTATGAAGTAGTTGATCCCTGTTTCTCTGTGACAGCAGCGCCCTCTTGGCTTCTGGTATTAGGTTGTTGGGGTCGGGAGTGTGTCTTCTATATCTTGACACTCTAACCTTCTCAGGACAGGGACCTCATCCAACTATGGACTCCCCAGGGTGAGCATAACGTCTTATACAGGGTACTATTAAGTGCTCGTAAAATTAAATTAACTATAATTTTTGCCTTATTATCCTCACATACTTTATTTCACTTTATTTTTCCTCACCACTTCCTATCCCACTTTATTTCATTTTAAATGCTTAGCCATGATTCTATGTAGCTTAAAAAAACCTATAATTATAAGAAGTTTTGTTGTTTTATATTACCTTCTATTCCTTCTCTCTACTTACTGATACGGGACTCGATTCCACAACGAATATGTCCCTACGGAGAGCAACTTCACATTTTTGTTCATAATAGCACGAGGCTACTGTCACCTTTTTTTTTTTTTTTTTTTTTTTTTTTACCTTGAAGTCTCAAGTCACATATAAATGAACATATTTAGCTTAAGGCTAGGAAGAAACCATTCATGGCACCTACACAATTACACAGTTGGTGAAATATACTCTTTCCTGAATAAACCTCAGCAGGTTGAAGCATTTGAAAAATTACTTTTTGTTATTTTATGCACTTGAGGACTAAATCTAGGGTGGGAAATGGTTTCAAGAGCTGGACTCTAATTAATTGGCAGTGTTGTTCAGAGGGAGGCAGAAAACGTTTGAGCCTCATCAGACTCCAGCTTGGATTACTTAGTGATGACTATTATTTTCCAAGAAGGGATGCCCATTTCTTAATTTTAATTTTAAAATTCAAATACTGAAATTAATTTAGGGAGCTTTAAAATTCAGGTGCAACACAGGTATCAGATAACTCGCCAGTTTCCACTTACAAGGTTTAACTTAACCAGGACTTAAGAATTCAGACACACACAAAAAAACCCTATTAATATTTAATTGCTGATTAGATTTTCAGATGTTTCCTAAAAAGGGAACTAAAACCAATTAGATTGGCAGCATTAATTCACTCAGCACAGATTTATGGATGATCTAATACATACTAGGCACTGTTCTTGCCACTGGGAATAGAGAGACAGACAAGACACACAAGGTCCCTGCTCTTATGGAGCTTTTGTTCATGTGGCAGGAGACAGAAAATAAAAAAAAAAACGTACTCACAAATACAAAACCCAAAAAGAAAAATACCAGATAGAGCAGTAAGAAGAGGGGAGTAAGAGAAGCTGCTTTGGGCTGGGTGATCAGGAAAAGCCTCTCGGAGCAGGTGACCACTAAGCTGGGCTCTGAATGGCAAGAAGGGGGCCACTCTTTTTTTTTTTTTTTTTTAAATCCAAGTTAGTTAACATATAGTGTAATTATGGTTTCAGGAGTAGAATTTAATGATTCATCACCTACATATTATACCCAGTGCTCATCCCAACAAGTGCCCTCCTTAGTACCCATTACCCATTTAGCCCATCCCCCCACCCAACACCCAAGAAGGAGTCACTCTTAAGATAATTAGGGCAGGAACATTCCAGACATAGGAAATAGTGAGAGTAAAAGGCCTCAGGTAGCATGGTGGCTAAGGGCGAAAGTGGCTGGAGAGGTGAGCTGGGCCAGATCATGTAGGAATTCATAGACTATGGTATGGAAGTCTGGATCTTGATTCAATGTACATTTTTAAAGCTTTTTATTTTGCAATAATTTTAGGCTTAGACTGTAAATAGAACAGAGTTCCTGTATACCCTTTTCAGCTTCTCCTAACATTAGTATCTTACATAATCATGGTATAATTTTCAAAACTAGGAAATTAACATTGGTAGAGTACTATCAACTAAACCACAACTTTATTTGAATTTTACTAGTTTTCCCATGAATGTCCTTTTTCTTCTAGGATCTAATCCAGGATCCGACCTTGAACTGAGTTATCGAGATTCCTTAGTCTCCTTCAATATGTGACAGTTCCTCAGTCTTTCTTGTCTTTCATGACCTTCATGCCCTTTAAGAGTACTGGTTAGATATTTTGTAGAATGTCTCTCAACGTGGATTTGTCTTATTTCTCACAATTAGACTGGGGTTACAGATTTTGGGGAAGGAAACCACACAGGTGGAGTGGCCTTCTTAGTGCATGATACCAGGGCTACATGATACTAACAACACATTGTCACTACTGGTATCAATCTGGATCACTTGATTCAGGTGGTGTCTACTGGGTTTCTCCACTGTAAAATTATGATTTATTTCTTTTGTAATTATTAAAAATCTTGGAAGGAAATACATGACACTGTGAAAATATCCAGTTTCTCCTCAAACTTTCGCCCATTAATTGTGCCACCTTTCAGTGAACCTTGCCTGCCACAATTCTTACTGTGGTATTTGCCTAATGATGATTTTGTGGTTCCCTCATTCCTTCTGTATTTATTAACTGAAATTATTTTATAAGGAAGAGCTGTTTCTTCTTCCCTGTTTGTCTATTTCCACACTGACTTAATGGATATTTACTTTACTTTACTTTATTGGTTATAATCCAGAACTACTGTTATTTATTTTGTTACTCAAATTGTCCCAGCTTAGACCATTGGGAGCTCTTTGACTGTGGTATAGACAATGGGCTGGAGAGGGCAAGGAGATCATTTAGGAAGCTGAAGCAAATCAAGTAGGACAGTGATAGATGGTGGTGGCATGAACTAAGATAGCGAGAGGATGGAGAGAGGAAGGAGACTGAATGCTATTCAGGCAACAAAATGAACCAGCATTTAAGACTAACTGGATGTGGGATAGAGAAATGGTGGGGGATGTATGTCCTGTGTCTTGATTTACTCAGAACTCAAGACTATGAAGCTATAGCCCAGAAGTCTTAACTTAGTAAACAGTAACATAGAAAATTTATCAAATTCTGCCTCTAAGTCCTAGGATTTTGTACTTTCCCCCAAAGAGTCTTAATTAAAGACTAATGAAGGAAAATCATCAATTGTTACTTTGTGATTATTGGAAAGAGGTCTAGCAGCAGTCAGAAATAGAAAAGCTTCCCATGTTCTAGTCTCAGAAATATAGAAATTATACTATTAAATCATCTACGAATGGACATTTTAAAACATATTAACACATAACTTGATATTTAGCATTTCAGAGATAACTCTGTGAGTAATAACTTTAAGGCAGAATCCTATTTCCCAATAATCCAATATCCAACATAAAAAATGCTAATGAAGAAGCACTATTGTCAAAATATAGTCAAGGAATTATCTATATGTGCTTTCTCTCTCCATTTTAAGAGGAACAAACCTGGATATGAGAGAGCCAGGGCAATCAAATATAAACAACACCAATTTTTTTTAAAACCCAAACATAAAACTGAGAAAACATTTTTATAATTAGGAAAATAAATGATATGTACTTACCCATGGGAGACCCAATATAAAGTTCTTGTTCTAGTTATTTACATTGAATTATACACAACCTATGTAAAGAATTTCTGATAAAATTATTAAAGACCCTCCTTCCCACCAATTAAAGACCAAAGACAGCACTCCTCAATAGTAATTTCCTTGTCTTACTTCCTAAACATATGAAATGATGTATTAAGGCAAAATATCCTATTTCTCGCTGTTTATCTGATCAATATGTATACTTAGGGCATACTTACAACATATTCTCTTTTGATAGAGTACAATTGCTTTAGACAAGTCCAAACAGGTTCTCTGAATCGAGTGAAACAGCTATAATAAAAACAGAAACAAAATGTTAAAAAAAAAACAGACAGCAGTGAAATAAAAATTATTATACTGAACATAACTATAGTGTTTGATTTGCTCACCAAACATAAGATCGCAAGCCTAAGTATGCTTGGTGTTATGTGGTATACTATGCAGGAACTTAAAGACCAGAGTCTTTAAAAATATGCTCACATTATTCTATATTTATTGGAATTCATCAACTTTGTGATCTTAATTAAGATCTCCAGAACAATAATTTCCTCCAGACTACTGAAATAATAGCTGAAAAACAGAAATCCTAAACGAAGGCACCAATTAGAGGACTCGGTAAACCAGAGACCCAATATTCATTCATAAGTTATTTCTTCTCCCACTTGATGTCTTTTTTTCAAATGTGGATCCCTCAATTAAGCATCATATTTAAAACACAACATTAGCTTATTTTGTGATCCTAATGCATTTTATGGCATGCTTAAACAACTCTATAAAAAGCCAACAAAAATCAACCAGCTGAATATTTAATTTAGAAGACATCTGGTAAAACGGAGTTTAGCTAGTAGCCCTGATCATTCATTTTCCCAATGATTTCATAAGATATACAGATAATTTGAAATCTAATGTAATGCCAAGGCCATATCAGAGGAAATTAATGGAAAAGCAGGTGGGTGATACTGAGAAGAATCTAACTAGATTTTAACTAACAGGGGTCCTGGTCTTTGCTTCAGAAACCCAAACAAGCTCAAGAGAAAATCAAACAGATACTTCACACTGTCTCTACCCTCTGTCTACCAACTCAGAGACCAGGGCTGGTATCAGTTGGAAAACCTAGCAAATATTCTGTCTCTGAAGAGCCACCTAAATGAGCCAGAGCAAAACTTTTCCCCCTCTCTTTGATCTTATTGGCCATGGTGATGTAATAGTTATGTGTTGGTATTATGAACTACTTCACTGTTTGAGTTAAAACAGAGGATGTGTGTCATAATAAACATGACCAATTATCTAATAAAAAGAGATGCATGCATATATACTTAAAAGATTAAAAACCATTCCTGAAATGCTTAATATGATAAAACCTGGTCATGAAGAATATAAATTTTGCTATATCTTATTTCATTACACTGTATCCTCTATTTAGAAAAGAGCGAGAGGGAAAAGAAAAACCTTTACCATAAAAGAAAACAGAGAATCAGCAGTCTGAATCTCTTCTTTAACAAATGCTTGATATCAGGATTCTGGGTCACAAACCACCAACACATAAGTAATTCCTGAATATAGGAGCAAGAAGTTCAAAAAATATGTTCTGATGTCACTGTTCATTTTTTTAAAAAACTGAGGTGTAAATTAAATGCAACTGGGGCACCTGGATGGCTCAGTCAGTTGAGTGTTTGACTCGATTTTGGCTCAGGTCACAGACCTCACGGTTCATGAGATGGGGCCCCACGTCAGGCTCTGTGCTGACAGCACGGAGCCTGCTTGGAGTTCTCTTTCTCCCTGTCTCTCTGCCCCTCCCCCACTCATGCCCTCACTTGCTCACTTCTTCCAAAATAAATAAACTTAAAAAAAATAAGTGCAATAAAATGCACACCTCTAGAATGTCCAGTTCTGCAGGCCTACAACTGCCTACACTCTTCTCACCACATCCAAACTAAGAAACCAAAGACCATCTACTATGTTGTGGCACTCACTAAAAGACCTGCCATCACAGGTTACTTTTGTCCGTTCTTAAGAGCTGTTTTTGAGAAAATATTTTATTAACAACTAATTCTTGACACATATTTAAACTTAGTGCAACATTTCTATCTATATTAACTTCCCAACAGATTATAGTAGAATCTGACCATTATTATAACTTGGCAATAAACTTTTCTTATGCTGTCAGAATAAAAGTTCTTATTTCATAAACTAGCATTCTGTGGATAACTTAGGGTAAGAACACATCAAAATGGTTTCCACATCATTTACATATGTTTTATTGATGGAATCCATGCTCTCTACAAACATCAATACTAGTTTGAACATTTTTGCAACAAACACCTCTATTGTGTAACATTATTAGTCTCAGCTAAGTACTGTGGATGTTATGTGCCTCGGACAGCAGCTATTTTGATTAAAGTACAGTTGGTTCAGCAAAAATGCTGCCAGGGGCGAATAAGCATAAAAATAAAATTACCATATTGCGTTTAATGAACTAATAATTACATATTGAATTCCTTTTTGAATAATACTTGTATTTACTGGGTTGTTAAGAAGAAAAAAAAATAAAGGTACAAGACGTGAAAAGCATATGCAATTTATAATCATTTCAATTATATGCAGAATACTAAAATCAGAACAGATGCCTCCTGGTTCCACTTTTCTCCACTGTTAGCAATCTCCATTAGAACATTCCCATCAAACCTAGCTTCAATTTGAACAATTCCACAGACAGGGGAAAGGGCTGGGAACTGATATTTATTGTATTAACACGCACACTGATTCAGTTAGTATTTACTGAATGTGTATAGTGTGTCTGGCTGAGGATACTATGGTGAATAAGGCTGACATGGAATTTGATCTGTTAGTGGAAGTAAGGCAGACAAATGCATAAACATTTGGGATATTTTCATGAAAGATACATACTATGAACAGGGGCCCTGGGTCTGGTTCTCCCCTCAGAGGCACAGAATGAATTATCCTTCTCCCACATGACAGACCTTTCTATACAATCAAGAACTAATATAGGTCCCCTTAAGCCTCTCTGTTCCAGTATAACCTTTTGAAATCCTGGGCTTTTTACTCTAGTCCTGTTAAATGTGCAGTTCATTAATTTTAGCTTATATGCTTGTTTGTTTGTTTGTTTGTTTGTTTGTTTGTTGAGAGAGGGGGTGGGGGAGAGGGGCAAAGGGAAAGGAGGAGAGAGGGAGAGAGAGGATCTCAAGCAGAGCTTAAGCTCCCATTGTGTGTGGAGCCCAAAGCTGGGGTCGATCCCATGACCCTGGGATCATGACCCGAGCAGAAATCAAGAGTTGGATGTTCAACGAATTGAGACTCCAGGCACTCCCTAGCTTTGATGTTAAATTTAGAGATCATTTTGAATTCTTATCAGGTCATGTAATGTTCCTCACAGAAGTGATAAGTATGCTTTTTAAATTTTAATCTAAACTATTGGCAGAATGTCTAGCAAGACAGGGAGTTAGTGGGCCTTCTACTAGTTATATTAGTATTTGGGAATCAACCAGATAGGAATTCAACTTACTGTATTTTTAACTAATCTAACTAAATATCTGCTTAGTTAATTCATTCAAGAATTTTATTAGACTCTACTAGGATCTTGTGCTATCATCTTTTCCCCTTTTTAGAATGTTAAGTATTTGCCTGACCCTAGTGTAATACCATGTACAGTGGGTTTCTGATTCCATTAACTTTTTTCAACAAGCATTTATTGAGAATTTACCACTTGCCATGCAATCCAGCCACAAACTTGAAAAACAAATTAACTGAAGCATACTAGTGGTTACACAAGAATTTGTAGGTTTTTAAAAAATATGCTGGGATTAGGGCACCTGGGTGGCTCAGGTGGGTGAGCACCCGATTCTTGATTTTAGCTCAGGTCACGATTCCAGGGTCGTGGGATCGAGTCCTACATTGGGCTCCGTGCTGAGTGTGGAGCCTACAGCCTACTTAAGATTCTTTCTCTTTCTCTCAAATAAAAAACTATATATATATTCTGGAATTGAATTTACCTCATCCTAGATTTTCCTCAAGAACTAGTTTGCAATATGTTTTCAGATACAAAGCTCACCTAGGCTTGCCCAGGCGACCAGCTCACCTCTAGCTTGGCATCCAGGTCTGCATCAGAGGCAACAACATGCTCATCTTCTTTCTTCCCTGTGGCTTTAATAAAGGCTTGCTTCGTTTCCCAATACTTCTGCTGCATCTTATTTACTACAGACTTATCTTGAGTATATCGATCCTGTAAGTCCCAGGGATAACTGCTAAAAAAACATTTAAAGAGGTATCTTATTCACGACTTTCATAAATATTAAGCTATTTTAGTGTGAACAAATCTATCTAACCATTATATAATAACATTAACAAACATATAGATACTTTCTTATGTGGTTATTACACCAAAAAAGTCAACCAACTCTTACTGTGAAACCTTAAAAGTTAGTGAGGAAATCAAGTGGCTTTTGCAGGAAATTGAGAAGCTAAACCTTGAAGAGTTTAGCTACCAGCAGGTTGGACATACTCCTTTTCCAAGTGGAGAAAGTGAGGCCAAACTAGGCAGGGTGCCTGGTTCAAGCAGCCCAGGGAGTTATAGAGACAAGGCCAGACACCAATGTTCTCTCCACTCTAGCATTAGAGCTGACAGTGAAGTGATGGCAGAAAAGTAGAGATAAGGGGTTGAAAAATAGCACATTTAAAATGTGTCCTAGAGGTACCTAAAACAGTCAAACTCATAGAATCAGAAAGGAAAACAGTGGTTACCAAGAGGCTGGATGGGGTGAGAGGGAAATAGGAAACAATTACTGAAGGGGTACAAGGTTTCAATTATGCAAGATGAGTAAATTCTAGATGTCTTGCTCTACAACACTGTACCTACACTTAACTGTATTGTACACTTAAAAAGTTGTTAAAAGGGCACATCTCATGTTAAGTAGTCTTAACCACAGTGAAATGAAATTAAAAAAATAAAAAACAATTAAAAAATCTTTACCGATTTCTGATACTAAAAATTTAAATTTTTTTAAATGTTTACTTATCTTTGAGAAAGACAGAGAGAGAGAGAGAGAGAGAGAGAGAGAGAGAGAGAGAGCAGAGAAGGGGCAGAGAGAGTGAGAGAGACACAGAATCTGAATCAGGCTCTGAGCTGTGAGCACAAAGCCCAACGTGGGGCTCAAACTCATGAGCCGAAGTGGGATGCTTAACTGACTGAGCCAACCAGGTGCCCCTGATATTAAAACTTTAAATTCTTAAACATAAATGTTTAAAATACAGATAGGAAAAAAAAAACCACATTCTTTCAGGAAGGACACAGTATATGTAAAACAGAAATTAGAAAAAGAATTGAGATGAAATCAAATTCTGTAAAAGACCAGAGCACCTCAAATATTGACAGAAATGTTGCCATAGTGTTCTATATCTCCCCATGTCGTCTACACCCTCCTCCTGTCTAGAGTTCCTAGTGCACAGGTCCACACAGGATCCCTTGTTTCTCCTCTCTGCAGACATGTACCTTTTTCCACTGCATGCTATCACTACTCCAAAGGTGCCAGACCTGAGTCCTAAAGCATAAGTTGCTTTACATTACTACATAAAAATACCTATACCTTGAAACTTGGTGATTTCTACTCTCCTTCCAGATGGCATTTACAATTTTCCACACACAAATTTATTCTTAAAAAGTCAAAAGGGGTTTCAGATAACTTCTTTACAAAGGTTATCATTAGAGGAGTAGGATTTGGGGGACCTTCATGGTTTCTGCCTTATTTAAAAGTTTCTTTTTATATGTATAGACTTGTTGAACCACTATGCTCTACACCTGAAACTAATTAACACTGTGTATCAACTATACTTGAATTAAAAATTGTTTTACTATGAGCTCACATCAGAGAAAACAAGTGGAAAAGTATATAACTTTTATGTAAAAGAGAAAATCTATCTCTATAAATATGTGCTTTAAAAGATTGGAAGGGGGTACCGGGTGGCTCAGTCAGTTAAGCATCTGACTTTGGTTCAGGTAATGATCTCAGTCTGTGACTTCGAGCCCCGCGTCAGGCTCTGTGCTGACAGCTCACAGCCTGGAGCCTGCTTCAGATTCGGTGTCTACCTCTCTCTCTGCCCCTCCCTGGCTCGCACTCTGTCTCTTTCTCTCTCTCAAAACTAAACATTAAAAAAAAAAAAAAACCATTAAAAGACTGGAAGGATATACCCTCCAAAACTATTTGGGGAAACAGAATTTTTAGGAGTGGGGAATAGGGTGGACTTCTTTGTACCTTTTATTTACTTACTTACTTATGTACTTATTTATTTATTGTGAAAGGTCATGGATTAAAAAAATTTCCATTTTGAAAAAAAGACAAAGACAAAGGGACTTCAGAGATCTAATGAACACCCCTCACCTCTGTCATTTAACAAATGAGGTATCTTAGGTTTCAAAAGCTTACGAATTCTGCCCAAAGTCACACAGGATTAAAATCCAGGCCAGGGCTCATTTCAATGTTTTCTGCAGCCACTGCATTTCAGCAGCAAGCAATGCAGTGGCAGAGTTAGAGGGAAAAAGACTTTGGGGAAGTGCCTACTTCTTAGGGCTCTCCTGTCTCTCTCAGGTGCATGACTACCTACTTCCCTAGTCTGCTGCCAGGATATGACAGCCAGTATGAGGGTCACAGGACAGAGCCACCCCTTTGTCTTAACAAAGCAAGATGGAACAATTAAGAAAACAGTCTGACAACTCTTGGTTACAAAGCTGGCAAATGGTGATACTCAGGGAAACTAAATCCCTTAGCCATTTATGAATTATCCTTTAAAACTTGTTACATTTTGGGCGCCTGGGTGGCGCAGTCGGTTAAGCGTCCGACTTCAGCCAGGTCACGATCTCGCGGTCCGTGAGTTCGAGCCCCGCGTCAGGCTCTGGGCTGATGGCTCGGAGCCTGGAGCCTGTTTCCGATTCTGTGTCTCCCTCTCTCTCTGCCCCTCTCCCGCCCGTTCATGCTCTGTCTCTCTCTGTCCCAAAAATAAATAAAAAAAAAAAACATTAAAAAAATAAAAAAAAAATTTTAAAACTTGTTACATTTTAAGACATGCAAAAATTCTTTTAAGGTTTGACATTTGATACTACAGAGGCCTTGGGCCTGATTACTTCTTTACTGAGACAGGAAGGATTAAAAAGTATATTCCTAAAAAATAATAATAAAATTAAAAAATTAAAAGTATATTTATAATTAATTGTACATTTGAAACATGAAAATACACATCACAATTTTTCATGCTACAAATTCAAGAGATGAAACATGACAAAGATCTACCTGCCTGGTCGGTCATGAGTTCAAAATGGTTCAGAAACACTGCTTGTAGCAGATCTGGAATTTCTAAGACGTTTAATATGCTGCTGAGATGTGTTATAGGCATGTAAATGACAGTGCTGACATTGCCATGATTACCACATTTGACTCAGCATCATCATCTTCTAACCATATTTACCTCCTTAAGTGTTCATGAAGGTTGAAGTCATGACTATAAATTAATGAGTCTGGGTTCGTGTTCACTCATTATTTTATAGCTGCCCTATATCAAGTTTCCTGATAACGCTAATAACCTATAAATAAAATAGTGCTAAAAAAAGTATCAACTTATTACATTTGAAAAACTGGTAGTAAGAAAAGCCATTAGATTCTCAAAAGAAAAGTTATATGTAAATTAATTTCTTAAGAGAATATACATTACATAAGAACTTATAATATTTTTAGTGATTTGGTTTCCATATTTATTTAGAAAAGATATTGAAACTTGACTAAACTCCATATTGGATAGCAGCTAACATTATTTACTGCTAATGTGATTCTTGATTTTTCTTTTTCTTTTTCTTTCTTTTTCTTTTTCTTTTTATACAGATTCCTTTCTATCTACCTATTTACTTATATTTTTTTAGTTTTTGTTCTTTGAGAGAGAGTGAGCAGGGGAGAAGGGCAGAGGGAGAGAGAGAGAATCTTAAGTAGGCTCCATGCTCAGTGTGGAGCCTGATTTAGGGCTTGATCCCACACCCGTGGAATCCTGACCTGAGCCCAAATCAACAGTCAGATGCTCAACCAACTGAGCCACCCAGGCGCCCCTAAATCATGATTTTTCTATGCAACACAGATTTACTGAGCATATACAATGTGCTTTCTTCTTTCATTAGTCTCTCCCAATTCAGAAAAGACAACAAATTACTTACCATTTGTGTCCTGACATGTTTTCTTCTTCTTTTTTCTACTGTTGATGATTTGGGGAGAAGGGGCAGGGAAAAAGCATGAGAGGATAAGTTATATTATAACCTGAAATAAAACAAATGTTTAACAGTTAACACTATAATTATATGTTAATCTGACACACATAAAATCTTCCAATCCTAAACCATTAGTAAATATGGAAGTAACTCTAGTTTTTGTCCCCCACTTTCTTTGCCCTACTCAGGAAAATGGCCATCCTCAGGGGCAGAGCAAACCAACCCAACCCAACCACATTTGCCTACCAGTTTCTGGAAAGACTGGAGAGATTGTTACCTAAAGGAATGGCCTCTGTCCAGACACAGAATGCTGGCTGCCAGAGTGAATGCTCAGCACAGGAGTGCTTCTGGCTACTCCACAAAATCAACCCACCTGTTCTCCCTCTGCATCAGAAAGGGTCCTGGCAATCAATGCCCCTCAATGATTAATTTTTTTTAATGTTTTAAGGAAACCAAAATGAAAGTGTTAAAATTCCAGGCTTCAGGTGTAGGGACAGGAGAGAGGAAGGAAGACATTTTGCTGGAGTGTCTGGATGCCTCTGAAATGACAGCATCCAATAATCAGCATGTCTTTTCCTCCTGGAGGGCATCCAAGTTTTTGGACAAGATGCTTTGGGAATGACATTCATGATGAGTAAGCTTTGCCCTCTACTCAGTAAATCATGGAAAGGCCACTCACTTCTAGTCTTAACACCCACACAGCTTCCCTGCAAGTATGCATTTACTTTATTTAGCTTCAAGCTTCCAACAAAATTTCTCATGAAAAGGTACTGTTCAAGGAAACAAAATTATAGTCTTTCCTTGAGTCCAATTTCACCATGAACTATTAGGACAGTTGATACTTTTTCATTTTTAATTAACACTTAATTATTTTTAATTGTGGTAAAAAACAAAATTTATCCTCTTAACAATTTTTTAATGTGCATTACAGTATTGTTAACTATATGTATATTTGTTATATAACAGATCTCCAGAACTTTTTCATCTTGCATGACTGAAACTCTATACCCATTGAACCATTCCTCATTTCCTCCACTGCCCCCCCAACACTGGCAACCACCATTCTTCCTGTTTCTATGGGTTTCACTATCTTAGACACATCATATAAGTGAAATCATGCAGTATGTCATTTTTGTGACTGGTTTATTTTACTTAGCATAAGGGTGTCAAGGTTCATCCATGTTGTAACCTATGACAGGTTTTCCTTCTTTTTAAAGGTGGAATAATATTCCATTGTATGTACAAAGCTTATTTCTTTACCCATCCATCCACTGATGGACATTTAGGTTGCTTCCAGATTTTGGCTATGAATAATACTGCAATGAACAAGGGTGTCCAAATATCCAGGTTTTTTATATATACATATCCAGAAATGGGACTGATAGATCGTATGGTAGTTCTTTTTTTTTTTTTTAATGTTTTATTTTTGACAGAAAGCTTTTGCACACATGCACAAGAGAGGGGGAGGGGCAGAGAGACAGGGGGACAGAGGATCTGAGCAGGCTCTGTGCCAACAGTAGACAGCCTGATGCAGGGCTCTGTGCTGAGAGCCGAGAGCCTGATGTGGGGCTCCAACTCACAAACCGCGTGATCATGACCTGAGGCGAAGTCAGACACTTAACTGACTGATCCACCCAGGCACCCCTCATATTGTAGTTCTATTTTTGATTTTTTTTTTTTTTTTTTTTTTTTGGACAGAGAGAGACAGAGCATGAACGGGGGAGGGGCAGAGAGAGAGGGAGACACAGAATCGGAAACAGGCTCCAGGCTCCGAGCCATCAGCCCAGAGCCCGACGCGGGGCTCGAACTCACAGACCGCGAGATCGTGACCTGGCTGAAGTGGGACGCTTAACCGACTGCGCCACCCAGGCGCCCCCTATTTTTGATTTTTGAGGAACCTCCATACTTTTTTCCACAGTGACTGCACCATTGTAAAATCCTACCAACAGTACTCCAAGGTTTTCAGTTTCTCCATATCCTCCCCAACACCTGTTGTTTACCTTTTCTTTTTCTTCCTTCCTTTCTTTTCTTTCTTTCTTTCCTTCTTTCTCTCCTTCCTTCCTTCCTCCCTCCCTCCTTCTTTCTTCCTTTCTTCCTTCCTTCCTTCCTTCCTTCCTTCCTTCCTTCCTTCCTTCCTTCTTTCTTCTTTCTCTTTCTTTCCTTTCTTTCTTTCTTTCTTTCTTTCTTTCTTTCTTCTTTCTTTCTTTCTTGTGGTAGGAGTCACCCTAATGGATGTGAGGTGGTATCTCACTGTGATTTTGATTTACATTTCCCTGATCACTAGTGATGTTGAGCCTCTTTTCAATGCTTACTATCCATTTTCATATCTTCTTTAGACAAATGTCTATTCAAGTCCTTTGCCAGTTTTTCAATTGGACAATTATGTTATTGCATTGTAGGAGTCCTTTATATATTCTTTTTTTTTTTTTTTTAACGTTTATTTATTTTTGAGACAGAGAGAGACAGAGCATGAACGGGGGAGGGGCAGAGAGAGAAGGAGACACAGAATCGGAAACAGGCTCCAGGCTCTGAGCTGTCAGCACAGAGCCCGACGCGGGGCTCGAACTCATGGACCGCGAGATCATGACCCGAGCCGAAGTCGGATGCTTAACCGACTGAGCCACCCAGGCGCCCCTATATATTCTTAATATTAACCCTTTACAGTTTGCAAATACTTTCTCCTATTCGGTAGGTTGCCTTTTCACTGTTGTTTCCTTTGCTAAAACGTTTTCATTTTCAATTATTAAAGTATTTAACAATTTCTTTGTCATGTAATAATAGATAATAAAAATCACTGAGCAAAAGGGATGCCTGGCTGGCTCAGTCGGTGGAGCACGCAACTTTTGATCTCCTGTTGTAACTTTGAACTCCATGTTAGGTGTAGAGATTACTTAAAAATAAAAACTTTAAAAAAAATCACTGAGCACACTGCCCCTTCTACTTGGACTTTTAAGCTATTTCTGGATTATGATGCCAGTGTTCCTCAAGGTACTGTTTATAGGCCACGTACACTGGAATCTTCTGGGGTGTTAACAGGCAGATTCCTAGGCCTCATTCCTTTACCTAATGATCCAAAATCTCTGGGCAGTCTGGGAATCTGCATTTGTAACAGGCTTTGCAAGTGATTATGAAGCACATTAAGTCTGAATACCACAGCTAAATGGCATACAGGAAAAGCCCTTTCTGGAAATGGATCTTAACCTGAATTATAATATAGTACTACAGCAAAGAAATCATGGGTGGGAAAATCAGATCAACTCTACAGGGCATATCTAAATGTCTCATGAGAAGGCAGCTGTAGTCAGGACTCCCATCTCCAGCCCCATACACCAGGGACAATTAACACACATTTTAAGATTTCCGCACAAAATTCACCTCATCTTGCCCTACCACTTTCTAAATTCACAGCGTCAAAATCACTACTTTAAAAAATCATTATAATTCTCATCCATTCCTTCATTTCAGTTCAACAGTTTGGTTTATCTAACATGCACCACACATCTAATTATATGCACCAGGCACTGTCCTAGCCTCAAGAAACCTACAGTCTAGATCAGCTCTGTCCAGTAGAAATACACTATAAGCTACATATGTAATTTTAAATGATTGAATAGCCATGTTAAAAAGTAAAAAGAAACAGGGGTGCCTGGATGGCTCAGTCGTTAAGCGTCTGACTTCAGCTCAGGTCATGATCTCGCAGTTTGTGAGTTCAAGCCCCACGTTGGGCTCTGTGCTGACAGCTCAGAGCTTGGAGCCTGCTTCAGATTCTGTGTCTCTCTCTCTGCCCCTCCCCTGCTCATACTCTGTCTCTCAAATATAAATAAACATTAAAAATTTAAAAAAAAAGTAAAAAGAAACAGTAAAAAAGTTTTATTTTTTTTTTTTATTTTTTTTTTTTTTTAATTTTTTTTTTTTCAACGTTTTTTATTTTTATTTTTGGGACAGAGAGAGACAGAGCATGAACGGGGGAGGGGCAGAGAGAGAGGGAGACACAGAATCGGAAACAGGCTCCAGGCTCCGAGCCATCAGCCCAGAGCCTGACGCGGGGCTCGAACTCACGGACCGCGAGATCGTGACCTGGCTGAAGTCGGACGCTTAACCGACTGCGCCACCCAGGCGCCCCAGAAACAGTAAAAAAGTTTTAAATAATATATTTTATTCAACTCAATATATCTAAAATATTATTTCAACATATAATCAATAAGTAATTTACTGATATATTTTGCATCTGTGTTTTTGTACCATCTGAAATCTGGTGTGTATTTTACACTTACAGTACATCTCAATTGAGACTTGCCATATTAAGTGCTCAATGGCCACATGTGGTTATTAGTACAGTACTGGACAATGTAGGTTGAGCCATTAAGATAGACTTATAAACATAATGTCCAGATCCAGGAGACTCTTGAAATTTGCAAGGGACATATAAAAAGATCTTTGCGAACCCCCAAATTTGTAAAATCTGCTGTTAAAAAATCGTTTTCCCTATTAAACACTATAAAGTCTAAAATTAGCTAATACTACAATTTGATTCTGCAAAGGAGGCTGTATCTCCACTTCTGCCATGAGACACTTATGAAAGAAGTCCATAATGAATGGTATCATGTCTCAAGCATTTGAATGGCAGAGAGAATAGGGCACCTGGGTGGCTCAGTCAGTTGAGTGTCCGACTTCAGCTCAGGTCATGATCTCATGGTTCAGTTTATGAGTTTGAGCCCCACATTGGGTTCTGTGCTCAGAGCCTGGAGCCTGTTCTGGATTCTGTGTCTCCCTCTCTCTCTGTCCCTCCCCTGCTCATGCTCTGTCTCTAAAAAATAAACATTTTTTAAAAATGTTTTTTTAAATGAATGGCACAGAGAAGATTTCCCAAAGTTCTGCTTGTGGCCATACTGCTTTGGGAGATAAGCAAAGAAAAGGAAGCATCAAGCTGTTTATCGACTTTCCATGACATGAGTGCCATGAAAAGAAAAAGAAAAGCACAGACACTGTTAAATTCACAGGATATGACCATATGAATGTTTGTGTTTCACTAAACTCTATCCCCAAGGAAGGACAAAGCAGATGAGTCAATAAGAATTAAGACTTTCTCAAAGAAGTAGGGACCCAAGAGTTAACAGATCAATAAAAGGCAAATTCCTGGTGTTCCTGGCTGGCTAAGTGGGTAGAGCATGTGATTCTTGATCTGGGAGTTATGGGTTCAAGCCCCCCATTGGCCATTCAGCTTACTTAAAAAGACAGTAAGTTCCTAATTTTGATGTAACAACTCAGATGGTATGGGGATGGGTTAGTGAGGAGTGGCCTCTTTGTACTAAAGGGGAAAGATGTCTGTTCAAAGGCGGAAGTACTGCTGAGGTCAGTGCCTTCTCAGGTGACACAAAGCCTGCCAACCTAACCCTCCTAGACTTAACCAGGCTGTACCTTGAAGTAGTTTACCTCATGCCAGGCAGTAAGACCACAGCTGTTCTCAGCCACACCCATGTGGCTGAGAGGCCATTCTGCCTTGTGGGGAGAATTGGGGGAACGGGGATGAGGGATACTTCATTCGGTGTTTGTACCGGAGCTCTAGGCAATGATTCTGCTTATTTTTCCTTATTTTTTCCTCTTTTCTTACATGCTTGCTGTGGTGTCTTCAGTTTTAGTCACCCATGCATACAGGCTACAAATTGCGTTTTATTTCCTACAGCCATTGAAAAGCCATTTGGAACACAATAGATGGCCAATACCTAAGACAAAGTTTTTTCCAAATACTCCATGGTTCTCAGAATGCTAAAGCAAGCCTGTGTTAAACAAAGTTTGATGCATTGTTGCAAAGAAGAGGAGTTGGTTTGTCCTCAGATGCCTTAAACCCTTCTACTAGAGTCTCCTCCTTGGAAATCTAACATGGGGAAGTATTTTCATTCCACATAGGCTGGCTTCAGCCACAGTGAACATTTGTTCTGGCCCAGAATCCTTTTCTATGAGCTTATGGAGTTAGCTGATGGCACCTCCAATTACATTTGAGTTATGCAAAGAATTCAAAACTCTTCAGCCAACACTTAACAGAGTAAAGGTAAGATAGTAGTTACATTTCACTGTATCAGTACTTTGAATCTGGAAAAATATTACAATAAGCTTTCTCTTGAATCACATTTTCTAAGTGTGTTGTGTATCTTGTGCAGTTTTAAGTCTCAAATTACCTTTCCAACTTTAGCAGATTTTTCTCTTCCATCAGTGAGTAGTTTTTCTTTTAGATGGAGCACTAGTTGAAACTGAGTCCAGAATCCCTTTTCCCTGTATCTGTACTGAGCATATGGTGGATTCTCTTGAATTGTAGATCTGAGTCACTGCCAAATTTGTCTTTTCCCAACTTATTCAAAATTCCTATTTTCCAACTAAAAATCATCACTGAGAGCTCCTCAGTACTGCTGTGCACACCAGCATTTAGCTTTCTTTGGGAAGTGGGCCATTTTTCCCCCATAAGAAACACACTTTTCAAGTGATGTGGGTGCAAAGTGGTACATTTGCATCCTAGAGTAAAATCACGCATTCCCAAACACCAGCTTCATGGCACCACACATCACTGAACAAGTGCAAATCTGTTCACATCCCAACATTCCCGAAGCTAGGATATGTCCTACAATTGATACCTTGTCAACAGTCTGCCAGTCACTTTTTTTTTTCTTCACAGAACATAAAATGGTAAAAGGTCTCATGAGCAATGGTCTCTTATATTAGATGAAATAAAGAATAATTATTTAAAATAAATCTTCAGTTTGGGGTACCTGAGTGGCTCAGTCGGTAAGTGTCTGACTTCGGCTCAGGTCATGATCTCGCAGTTTGTGAGTCTGAGCCCCATGTCAGGCTCTGTGCTGGGAGCCTAGAGCCTGTTTCGGATTCTGTGTCTCCCTCTCTTTCTGTCCCTCTCCCCGCTTATGCTCTGTCTCTCTCTCAAAAGTAAATAAACTTTAAAATTAAACCTCAGTAAAAACACATCACTACATGCTACAGACTTTAGGGGCTATTTGTGTATAACCAAAAAGGAGAACCTGAAGTCAGGGAACGCCAGGTGTTACTGTGATGTAGAATGAGTGTCATGACAGAGGAAGTGTCCAGGGTTAGGTGAAAAAAAGGGAAGAGGAACCAGACCTGGCTTCTAAGGTGACCTCTGGGCTGAGTTTCTAACAATCAGTAGAGGCTGGCCAGATGAAGGGTAAGAGTGGGGGCAGCAGGAGTGGGTGGTGGGTAGGTGGTGGTAATTATTCCAGACAGAGGGAAAACAATGACCAAATTCCTGCACAGTAGAACTGCGTGGTGTGTGCATGCAACCATAAGTAGTTGTGCATTCCTAAAACTTAATGATGAGACATGGCTGAGGAGACATAGGGACCAATCTCTGAGGCCACCTTCTGTCCCTTTCAGCATCTAGATATATTCTATAGCCACTGGAGGGTAGACACTCACTGTGGTTTACTTCACATTGAGTGAGCACCTTCTATGTCCTGCCTTCACTTGAGAGGTCATCCTTACTATCCATAACAAATGCTGGAAGCCTGTGGAATGCCTCTTGAATTTAGCCTCCAACTACACAATCTATAATTTTCTGCCAATTCCATCTTCCCATTATTTCAGAGATTATTTTCATCTAGAAATATTACCAGTTTTCAATATCTTGCTTTGTCTTTGGTTTATTTCTCTGGTGCAGTCTCAGAATTAATGCACGTCATATAATTTAGAGCCTAGAGGGAGTTGAGAAACAATCAAATGAAGCCCCTTTCTTGCACACCATATAGAATTGTCGAATCACTATGTTACACACCTGAAAATAGTAATGCTATGTATCAATTACACTTCAATAATAAAAATTAAAACAAATGGAAAATCAAAGAATTAAAAACTAAATGAAATAACATGGGGACCTGTGATCCAGGGAGGTGACTAATGGGTCTGAGAAAACAAAGCCAAGGAGCTTCAGAGCCAAGGCTTCAATGAGGGCTCCTGATGGCTTGCCTAATGAAAACAATATAAATCTGTCAGAGGTTCTAGGGACTGAGTTAAAAAATAACTTAATGTTTGTACATTTCTGTTGCTCCAAGTCATTTTTCACCTTTTTTTTCCCCGGAGGATTATTTCTGGTCACTTTTTTTTATGTCAATGATTTTTATAATTTTCTACAAAGACAAGGAAGTGTATGTTTTAAGTATAAATGCTAAAACAGTTTCAGTAAAAACAGAAAAATGACTCCTCCAGACGTAATTAACTATATTATTTTTAAAACACATACTGATTCAATCACACTCACACATAGTTGAAAGATTCCTACAGAGGGTGGGAAGTCGAAGTAGCCTTCCATGCTTTCAAAAGCTAAATATTAATTAAAGTAACATCATTTTGGGGCCTGGATGGCTCAGTTGGTAGAGCATGTGACTCTTGATCTGAGGGTTATGATTTCGAGCCCCATGCTGGGTGCAAAGTTTACTTAATAAAAATATATATTAATAAAGTGATGTGATTTTGAGTAGCATTTACAGGTGTTTTTCCTGTCTCTCAGATATCACATAGCTTTTCTGTGCATATTTTGATAAAGTTATGATTACTTGAGCATTCTATGTAACTTTAAATGGGATTCTGTTTTTAGTTGAGTTTTGTGTCTCCTGCAAGTGATTTCTGACACTTCACAAATTTGCAAGTAAAAGTAAAACACAATCATGCTTCAATTTTGTGAGTCAGCAAACCTTATGAGAGGAAAATAGAATTCTTAACCTTTTTCAAGGCAGCTAAAAGATGAGTGAGTTTTTATTTAAGCCCTACACGTGCAAATTATTGTTAAAATCTGCATTTTCTGTTAGTGAACTGGAGTCTTAGGATGTTTTTAAATGATCATTGAATCCACATTGATATAGCTCAGATACTACATACAGGCATTAGTTAAGCTTAATGCTTCCCTAAACCTATTAAAACCACATTCCTAAAGTAAATTTTTTAATGTCAAAATATTTGTCTCCCAATACAAAGTAAAAGCCACTAAACCCATGATCATGCTGCACATGTGTGCCTTCTTCAAGTCACTTCACCTATCTTACCTCACTTTGCTTGTCTGTGGAACAGTAGACCAGGCTAGCTGACATGTCGGATGTCCTCAGTCACAAAAACTATAAAGCTGACTTTAATTAAGTTTAAAGACATTTATATCTAAGAGAAAGCTTCAAGATAATGAACACATCTTCCTTTTTAAAAATGAGCTAATTGAGGTTCTAAAAATGGGGAAGTTCTCAAGAAGGAAAGCTGGAATTGAAACACTAATCTCTTATTAGCAACCTGGTGCTCTCCTCAGCTTCTCCCTCTTTCCCAAGAGATATTTCTCAAAGGAAAATATCCAACACAGCATTTCATATTCTAAGAAACTAAAAAAAGAACAAGTCAAGATATTCTCTAAAAGACCATCATCTTCACCATTAATGTTAGTTTAAAATGTTATGTTCCCACAAAACAAACAAACCGCAAAACTCAAATGGCTCATTGGGGTGACTGGGTGATTCAGTCAGTTAAGCATCTAACTTAAGCTCAGGTCATGATCTCAGGGTTTGTGGGTTCAAGCCTTGTGTCAGGCTCTGCACTGACAGCTCAGAGCCTGGAGCCTGCTTCGGATTCTGTGTGTCTCTCTCTGCCCCTTCCCTGCTCTCTGTCTCTGTCTCTCTCAAAAATAATAAACATTAAAAAAAATAAGAAAAAGAAACCTCAAACAGCTCAGAAGGGGCATGAGTTAGATTTTGCTCATCTCTTATTTAAAGAACAGCTTGCAAAGGACAATCAATGGTGAATTTTCTGCTACAACAAAAAAACATGGCAGAAATAACAAAGAAGCTGGCATTTGAAAACAACAAACCTTAAAGAAATCCACAAGAACAAATAATATAAAATGGATTAAAAGAATAGAGACAGGAAAAGAAAAACTAGGTTGTCTTTGCTAGAGAAAAGATTTTTGAAAACCCTTGCTTATAAACTGTACTCACCTTTGATTTTATTTAGGTTGGTTTACATAACTTTCAAAGGTCAATTCAAATTTAGCATACAGATTTTAATCTCTAGTACTTATGGTAGTTTTTTCTCTAAAACCTTAACTTCAAAAGGTGAAATAGGAAGGAACACCAGAGTCAGATAAAGTTCGCAATCACCTTCTACAAAGAAATACTGTATACTCTTCAACTGCCAGCACAGAATATTATTAAATGATAGTAATACATGTTTTCCTTAAATTGTAGTTTAAAACTGCATTTTACAATTGGAAAACTCTTAACAATTTAAAAAAATTTTATAGAAGAATTATCTGAAATAAGTGTATCTTTTAACATTGTGTTGTCCAAATACAGTAGCCGCTAGCCACATATGGATATTGACACTTGAAAGATGGCTAGTCTGAATATAGGTATGCTTTTAGTCTACACTGGATTTTGAAGACTTAGTATATCCCCCAAATGGTAAAATGGCTCACTGATAAATCTACATTTTATTTATATTTAATATTTATATAAAGTATATATATTTTATATCAACACATTTGTATATATTCATATTTTTGATAAAAGCTGTATCAAAACATTATATGTAAATACCTACTTATACATTCTATTTGATATTTAATTATATTTTATATGTTATATGTGTATTTTTGTATTTTATGTTAAAATGATATTTTGAATATATTGGGTTAAATAAAATATATTTAGCCAAATTATGGAAAGAGCCTAAATGTCCATCAACTGATGAATGGATAAAGAAGTTGTGGTTTATATATACAATGGAATACTACTTGGCAATGAGAAAGAATGAAATGTGGCCTTTTGTAGCAACATGGATGGAACTGGAGAATGTCATGCTAAGTGAAATAAGTCATACAGAGAAAGACAGATACCATATGTTTTCACTCTTATGTGGATCCTGAGAAACTTAACAGAAGACTGTGGGGGAGGGGAAGGGAAAAAAAAAGTTAGAGAGGGAGAGAGCCAAACCATAAGAGACTCTTAAAAACTGAGAATAAACTGAGGGTTGATGGGGGGTGGGAGGGAGGGGAAAGTGGGTGATGGGCATTGAGGAGGGTACCTGTTGGGATAAGCACTGGGTGTTGCATGGAAACCAATTTGACAATAAATTTCATATTAAAAAAATCAAAAAATAAATAAAATAAAATATATTGTCTAATTTCACCTGTTCCCTTTTAGTTTTTTAAACATGTCAACTAGTACTTTTTAAATTGCATATGTGGCTGCTATTATATTTTCGCATACATCCTTGGTCTAAGACATTGAGCAAATTAGCAAAGAGTTAGAAATTAATTTCATAATTCAAGTCACCAACACTCTGTACAGATACAAATACCTTTAAATGGTTCTTTCTCCCTAGAAGCTCTGATAAGTATTGTCAGAAATGTCATTACAAAAATAAAATTTCATATATTTAAATATATATGTATATATACAAAGACTGTAGATGTGTGTATACAGACACACGTTTATACAGTCTTTTTAAATGACCTACATAGTGACTGCATCCACATTTTCATAATAAATTGCTTTAAAAAGGTCCAAATCTATGTATAAAATGTACTAATCTGTTTCAAATCAGATTCATGGAAATAAAAAGTAGATAAATTACTATAAGACCATCAAAAAAAATTCAAAAATGAAAAGATAGTCTCTCTCTCTCTCTACGTGTATATATATACATATGCCACATAAATATATACCTAAAAATATAAAGTGTATATACATATTTACAAATGAAATACATTATATATAATTCATATACAAATATATAGAAATATATGAATGGTTAATAATATTACAGGCATGATGGAAGTATGTGAATGTAGTGACCACAACTCTACGAAATTACACACAGGCATAATGTCAGCAACTGGAGTAATTAGGGAGACATTAATGTTTACAAAGCTCATTATTTAACATTAAATTTATAAGGTGAAGTACAGCATAGAGATGATCAAATAATTTCTTATGTTTTCACAGGATCACTGAAAGCTAGGAAGAATTTATAGATCATTTAGTATAATTTCCTGTTTTCGCAGGGGGAAAGAACTAAGGCTCAGGGCTGAACAAAATTTCCAAGGCACAAAGTAAACCTTTTTTGTTAGTCTTAAATTACCGAAATACGCACACACCAGCAAGTAGTTTAAAAATGTCTATGCTATGCACAGGTCCTGTAAACAGACTACCACAGCTCCTTTCTCTGGAAATGGCGTGTATTTAAGGACTTTTCTTAGTAAGGTTGCAGCTGCTAACTCATGTTTGGGTTTGGGCTGGCTTCAGAGCAAGGGATGAAGGCAGCCCAGGTAGGGGAGGGGGGAGAAGCAATGGGACCTTAAAATAAAAGTCAGGAGCAAAGAGAAGCAGACAGAAAAGAAGTTCTGTATTTTCACATGTCACAACCAACAGAGCCCCCCTTGCCTATACTGGGTCATCTAGCTGATGGTGAGAACTAGTCAAAGATCTCTTTTCCAGATTCTCTCTAGTTTCTTAGGGAGGAAACTTACAGGATTAAATAGCAGCAACACCCAGAGTGAATAAGGCACAAAACTGTTTTTTGTTTTTGATGAGGATCAGAAAAGACAGGGCCATGAGCATATACCTGGTAGTGTAGGTGGAATAACCAGGAAGTAGTCAAAGGGGCACAGGTCCAAGTCAGGAATGCAGAAAAAAGAGAAGCAGGAAGCAGAAAGGAGGGAGTGGTGTGGCACCAATGCAAAGTTTACCTACTTCACAATGATGCCTGTGCTGCCTATGTCAACAATGAGGAGGAAGCATTAGATACAAAGATACAAATCCTGGCCTTCAAGGAGCAGCAGGTGGAAGAAAACTCCCTAGAGTGACGACCCGTCTCCCTCCTCATTCACTGTAGGGAATCACAGCTCTTGGCATTGTGCTAGGCACCTCCTCTCATAGCCTCCACTCTTCTTGCACCACTGCTCATTTCTTTGGAACTATCCAGCATCATGACTATAACTACTGCTGTTTCCTTCTTTCTGTCTGGAAGGGACAGGTCTCACTCCCTCCGCCCTTTCTCACCTTGCTCAGATAGCTGAAGACAGAATTAGCTACTATTGTTGACTGGAGTGTTCCAGAAAGCAATGTGGAAGCTGAACATTGTGTATGACACAGCTTCACTCTGCAGCTTTCACAGTGCTTGCTGGAGTACTCTCTCTAGGAATTCCTCTTGGAGCCCTGATATGCCATGCTACGAGGCCATACAGAGACACTCCAGCAACAGTCAACAATTAGCCGTCTTTGCTGTACCTGCCCATCTATTATCCCTTCCCTTCAAGTTAATCAACCTCCCTTTCTGCCCTTAGCTCATATTCTTCAACCTCTTCCTCCAGTTACCATATCTTCCTTCTCTTCACTGAGTTCTTCTAAGCCCACATAGTCTGGTTCCCTTCTCTATCATGCTACAGAAAGTTTTTCACTAGGAACCCAATTTAAATGCTCATCTCACTTGACCTTTAGCTAAGCTCTCCTTCCTTGATTTCTCAGCAAACACTCTGCACTTTTGAGTCTTTTCTAATTTCTTTGTTAGCCCCTCTTTCTCTGTATCCACATTTCATAGATCAGTGATCTGGAAGGTTCCAACCTTGGTTGTCTTCTTTCGCACTTTACCTGCCTCTCTGGGTGATTTAATCCACTTCTGTGGCTTCAACCAACAGCTGTATATGTCAATGACATCAAAATTAAACACCTCTCCAGATGTCGCAGTAGGGAGATGGAAATATGGATCTGGTACTCTAGAGAGGTGTTTAAATTCCCTTCTCTGTATTGGAATCTTCACCTGGATGTCCCACAGGCATTTCAGATTCAGCACATCTACAATTGAACTTATCTCTCTCCATGTGCATCTCCAAATTGTTCTTTTGGCCTGTGGTCCCTATGTTAATTACCGGCACAAATCCCACTAAATGGTCTAAGCTGGAAATGTGACTTCTCTCTCATCTTTTGCAGCCAGTCTCCAAGTTCTCTCCAATCTACCTCCTAAAAAGCTATTTAAAAAAAAGTTTGTTTGGGGCGCCTGGGTGGCGCAGTCGGTTAAGCGTCCGACTTCAGCCGGGTCACTATCTCGCGGTCCGTGAGTTTGAGCCCCGCGTCGGGCTCTGGGCTGATGGCTCGGCGCCTGGAGCCTGTTTCCGATTCTGTGTCTCCCTCTCTCTCTGCCCCTCCCCCGTTCATGCTCTGTCTCTCTCTGTCCCAAAAATAAATAAAAAACGTTGAAAAAAAAAATTAAAAAAAAAAAAAGTTTGTTTGTTTGTTTAGAGAGTGAGTGAGCAGGGGAGGGGCAGAGAGAGAAGTCCAAGCAGGCTCTGCATTGACAGCCGGGCTCAACCTCATGAACCCTGAGATCATGACCTCAGCTGAAATCAAGAGTCAGAGCTTAACCGACTGAGCCACCCAGGTGCCCCCTTCCTAAAAAGCTATTAAATGCGTCTTCTCTTTTCTATGTTGACAGCCAGGACTTAGTCGAGGACTTCAGAGGCAACACTATACCTAAATCTGCCCACTCCAATCTTTTATACCCTGGTCTGAACTACTACTATAACATGCAGATCTAACCATGCTGCCTTCCCACTCCAAATGCTTTAATTGCTTTCTCTTGCTGCTAGAGAAATTCCAAAATTCTTAGCAAAAAAACCCAAATGCAAAATTCAAAAATTTTACTACACTCCACACAGAACTATTCCTTCAGACCATTTCAGAATACTAGAGCTTTCCTGAATACACTATGCTTCTTGGAGGCTTTATGAAGGTTCCTTTCCCTCAAAATGTCTTCCCCTCCTTTGTCCAACTGGCAACTTACAGTGTACTTCAAGCCTGTCCTCAAATGTCACTACCTCAGTGAAGGCTTTCCTAACTGAATACCCACCCTTGCACCCCCAGGGCCATCCCACTCCTGTCCTCGATTATAGTCCTTAACTGCCTCATGCTGCTGGTACCCCACACTCCCATTTTCCTGCACTGAGCTCATTACGTCTGCATTTCGGGCACTCCAATGCAAGTCCCTTGAGGGCAGGGACCCTAATGGGTTCATCTTTACCTTCTTACACAAAGCACAGTACCTGAAACACAGTAGGCCTTCAGAAAATATGTGCTGAACAAAGGGCAACAATTATGTGCTACCATTCGCAGAGTGCTTTACATGTGTGAAACACTTAACACCATTATCTCATGTGTGGACACAGCCACCATGGAGGGGATACCACCCCGTTTCGCAAGTGAGAAAAAACACTCAGAAAGTAAAACAATTTGCCCAACGTCAATAACTGATAAACTTAGGTTTGCTTTTGACTCTAAGCTCCTGTTTTTAACCATTCCATTCAATTCCTAGATGAAAGAGACTAGATAATGGGCTCCATTTCTATAAAAACAATGTCTCTTGGTTGCAGACTTAGGTGCTGTGTTAGTCCTAAATCCATTACCATCATGGTTCTTGTACACAAGAAAACCTTGATGATGGACTCCTAGTGGCTTTCAGGCTTCTCAACACTAAGAAGAGGGAGCACCGGGGCACCTGGGTGGCTCAGTCGGTTGAACGTCCAACTTTAGCTCAGGTCATGATCTCGCAGACTGTGAGTTTGAGCCCCACATCCGGCTCTGTGCTGACAACTCAGAGCCTGGAGCCTGCTTCAGATTCTGTGTCTCCCTCTCTCTCTGCCCCTGCCCCACTCATGCTTTGTCTTTCTTTCTCTCACAAATAAACAAACATTAAAAAAATTTTTTTAAAAAGAAGAGGAAGCACCATTTATTACAATTATCTCCTTGGTCTCTGGCTTAGGATGCACTTCTCTAGAAACATGCAGAGAAGGCTAGATTTCTCCTAAGTACCAATAGGTTTCAGACGTTGGTGTAACATTCATGCCCTATCCTGGGAACAGAGAAGTGGGTGTGAGAGATCATGATGGTGGCAAGTAATGGAATGGATTTTAATGGGTGTGCTGGAAGTAGCTGCAGGGCTCTGTAGTCCCTCCTTGTACAATACTCTCACCACTAGAACAACAGGACCTTTCCACTCCCAAATCTAGACTCTCAGGGTTGACAACATACCATTATGTACATGCTCAGTGATTCATCCCTGGACACACATACTTCTTGTTTCTGACCCCACAGTACGGTACTGCACTCAGTTATCCTTTTTGGTCATCCTCTTTTAATTGTACTTGTTTTCTGTTAAATGCATTCTAAAATTGACTTCTTCAATTTTCTCTAATTCTAATGACATTTTACTCTCAGTTCTCTATTTTCTAATACCTCCACCACCTCTACAAGTATCCAGCACACAACTGAAACCAGTCCTGTGCTTACCCTGATTAATTCATTTAATTCTGTCAACTCACAGATGATCAAAACTGCTCAAGGTCACTCAGCTAGTAAGGACACACATGTACACTGGGCTCCAGACATGAGGACTATTTGCCAGTATTCTCTTTGTAACCTGTTTACTGTGTTGGGAGCTCTCTGTCTCTACTCTCAACCTTTTTCACCTGCCAAATTCCTATTGGTTTTTTAAGGTTTAACTCAGGGGTCACCTCCTCCATGGATTTCTCAGGTTTTCTATATTTGTGTGTTCTCTCACTCTCTATCATCTGGGTAAGATGCCTTGGCCATGGGCTTCATCCCCTCCCTGTTTATGGTTAAGTGTAATTAGCAGACTCTTCTATCCCCCTTATTAGGCTGTAAACTCCTTCAGAGCAGGGCAGGGTCTGGGTCTTGACTTGGGATTCCCAGTACTAGCACAGTGTGTAACATATGGCATACACATAACAAATGTTGAGTAGTGACCCCACTTCCCTGCTTTGGCCATCTGCACTAGCAAGAAAAGACTTCTCATCATGAGCAAAGCCTTTTTCTCAGCTCTTCATGAACTCACTGTCTCACTAGGTTTACACTGGGACAAGGAGTTGCTATTAGTTGAGGAACTACCACTTCTCAGACACTGAGCTGTATGTTTTGTGCATTATCCTGACAGGTCAACAGCATCCTCACTTTATGGAGGAAACTCAAAATCAGTTATCCTATCCTGTATGACTGTCCATACAGTCAGACAGAAGGAATGCTTTGTTTAAAAGCATTATAAAATGCTGTTATGTACAGCCCTGTCCTGGAGAGATCCATTAGTATTTGAAATTACTTACACACATACGTACACACACATCTACTGTATCAATTTAGATGTTGGAGTAGTGAAAACATGGTTAACTAGGGTTTATAGAGGTTCAAGACAGTTCTACCATATGCATTCTCTAGGTAAATCATGCCTGTAGTCTTCAGTTTCTATCAGATAAAGAGGGATTGATTATAATACCTACTTAGTTCAAAGGGGTTGAATATAAAAAAAGATCATGTTTGCCAAAATGCTTTGTTAAACCAATGGTTGAAGGCCCATTTTAGAGCAATACGCTGGATGAAGAGTTTAGAGCAGTGTTTCTCAGAGTGGTGGCATCAGAGCCACATGAAGTGTTAACAGCAGATGGGAGAAGCCAGGCGAGGAGTCCACATTTAACAAGTTCCCAAATGATCCTATCGGACACAAAAGTTTGATAAATACCAGGTTAGGACAATGCTTCTCAAGCTTTAATGTACACATGAATCACTTGGAGATCTTGTTAAAATGCAGATTTGAATTCAGGGAGCCTGGGGGGTGGGGGGAGGGCAGGCTGAGATACCACATGTCTAACAAGCTCCCAGGGGAAGCCAATGTTACTGGTCTATGGATCACATTTGAGTGGCAGGGGGTTGGAAGATCTATTCCCACTGGAACAAATTAGCTTTGCTTTGTTCCTGGACCACAGATTGAATCTCCCAGCCTCGGGGAGTATTCCGGAAAGCCCAGGCTCTTAGTATTGCCAGAACACACTTGAACTGTTCAAAACTAAATTGGAACGCATTCCCTATCTCAGGAGAAGAGCAGTAGCATCCTCTCCAGACACAGACAGCACATAGGTTTAGCATGTAAAAGAATAAATCACTATTACTTGAGTCCTCTTTACTGTGCAAAGCACTTAAATATATTATTTCTAATTCTGACTACAACCCTACAAGGTCGATATTCTTGCTCTGTAGATAAGGAAATGATGACATCTATAGAGAGCATAAGTTACTTGCTCAAAGTCACATGGCTAGTTGGGGGTTGCAGCTGGGCTTCCAATCCTGCTCTTTTGGGATTCAAAGCCTATGTGCCCTCTGTACATCCTCCGTGATGCTAGCTAGGTATGATTGTGGTACAAAATGTGACAGCTTAGGGAAAAAGTGGGAAAAAACATTTTCTCCTCTATCAGTCTTTGAGTTCAAGGCTCTGCCAAGGCAGATTCCAGAAGGGGGTGAGGATGGGGATAGGGTTAATTAATTAGTGATCTGTAATACCTTATGAACAATAACATGCAGATTGCATCTTTGTCCATGGTCCCCATAAATCTGATAATACAGATGGAATAAAAAGGACATTTGTGACCAGTGCACTAATCCTAAACGTTGCCACCTACCCTCAGGCTTCTAGCTGTGGAACTCAACCAATAACAAGGAAAAGTTCTTTCTGATCCTTATGGCCTATCGACTTTTGCACCTTCTCTTATATGAGGCTTCTGTAACCCTGAACTTCACACCAATTCAGGTTGACCCTACCATGTCACTTCATGGTTGCCACACTTCCCTGCCTCTGATAAAACTGCTTGCACCTGAAAAAAAAAAAGGACTGTTTAGTCAAATATATTGAAAGTGCAGCAATCTTGAAGATTTTCTTTTGAATAACACAATCTTCTGTATTTGTCATAAGGTTGACACGTAGAGAAATGCATAGCAATAAAGATGCTCAGAGAAATCAGATACTCAAGTGTAGCAAATGGAGGAAAGACAGCTATGAATTAAACTCTCTAGGCATTTACCGTCCAGTGCCTTTACCATTTAATGACCCATGGGGGGGAGGATCCACACTCAGTTTTTTAAACCCCAGGTTGTGTAACTGTCATTTTCCAAACACATATCTTTAATGACAGAACTGTTTACCTATATAATGCAAAATAATACAACTGAAAAGCCACATCTCCTGTAATTATATACACGGTAATCTAAAACCAGACAGCGATATTTGAACTATTTAGAATTATAAACTGATTTTGCCCCTATTGTATTCTCTACACATGACGTTTCAAAAATAAAGACTGAAACCTAAAAACAAACTGGTTTGAAACCCACTTTAAAGTATTTTTAGACTGGTGTGTGTGATTTAAATAGAAGCTAAGAAACTGAGTCTGGAACACTGATCTCGTTTATAAGCATTTCTTATTTCACTCCCAAACCCCAGGAACAGTTCAGATCTCAGAAAATGTAAACCAAAGGTCCACAGAAACCAATTTGAGATTTTTCTGGAGAGACTACTGAAATGTTTGGACAGGAACATGTTTGCAATGAGTCATAATTTATAAGATCTTAATGGCCAATGCCTTCGGTGCCTTTCTTCTTACATGCAATATCATTCTCAAACCAGCTGGTGATACATTTTCCAGGCCCTAATGATTTTTATGAAGTTACCTGATCTGTTTCTAAGGTTGCTACCTAGCACCTTTTCTAGTGCTGATTTTGTCATGCTATCTAAACAGAAAAGAACCGGATTCTCTTTCTAAATTGCAAATCTCTCTAAACAGGCAGTTAATGTCTTTCCCCGGCCGAAGGACACAGTACTTTTAAGACCCCCAAGGAGAAGCTGAGGGGACTTGGGGACATAACAAGAAAAAAAAAAGTGGAAAAGGAAGGGAAGGGGCCTCTGGGCACAGGCAGACATAATAACAGGATATGTTCGCTTCTAGAGGAAGCAGGAGCTGCAATAGCCCGAGGGCAGGAAAGGCGGAGCCAGTAGCAACCTAAGGAAACCGGGCGCGCGAGGGTTTGCACGGACCTGGCCCACTTAGGGACTCGTGGTCCAGTCGGGTCCAAGGCTGGTGAGCACCTCACCCGCTGGAGACCAAGCTCAGGCCTCCTGGCACTAGTGGTTATAAAGAGGCACCCATCTGCTCCCTGCCACCTCCGCCAAAGATGGGCAATGGGGCGAAGAGCAAAGCAAACACCAGGCGCCGCGGCAGGTGAACTTGTCAACAAGTCAGCCCCAGACGCAAGTCCCTGCCCAGAAGGGACCTCGGGGTCCCGGGGCCGCAGCTGCTGGGAAGGCGAGGCACGGCGTGGGTGGAGTGGGCTGGCGTGGGTGGGGGTGCCGCGGGCGCTGGGGCAGGAGATGCGGCCCGCGCCCCGAACGCTTCCCTCCCGCTCCCCCGGGATTGACGCACGCTCTCATGGCGCGCGCATCCTCCAGACCTGCCCAGGCCCGAGGGAGGAGGCGGGGGAGGGGTAGGGGCTGTAGCGGTTCCCACACGCGGACCAGGGACTGGAGGAGGCAACCCGCCTGTCACCCGCCGCCCGCGGAGGGCACAGTTGGCGGCCCCAGGCTGGCGCCCCGACCTCCGCGGCTGCCGGGCGTCTCCCGCTGCAGCCTGCAGCCCGCCCGGCGCGCCCCCGCCCCGACCCCGGACGGCAGGTACCTCGGAGCCCCGGCCCCCGAGAGCCTCCTGGCCGCGGTCGGAGCGTCCCTCCAGCTCCCTCATCCGACGTCAGCGTCAGCAGAAGGCGAGGGAAGGGGCGGGGGGAGCGCAGGAACCGGCCCTTCCTGCGGCGGTCGCCGCCAGCCGGAATAGCAGCCGGCGGAGCCCGTGCGCGCCGCAGCGCAGCTCAGCGGCCGGGGGGAGCGGGCAGCCTCGCCTCCCAGCGAACGCCGGCGCCCTGGGCGCCGCCGCCTCGCCTCCCCTCCCTTCCTTTCTCCTCGGGAGACGCCTGACAGGGCGACCCCTCCCAGCAGGACCCTGGCATCCGGAGGAGCGAGGGGGCGAAGGCCTCACCTTTTGGGGGGCGGGTCCGGGATGAGGGGGGTGAACCTCCCTCTCTCTCTCCTCCCTGGGGACTTTCCTCGACCCCCATCTCCTGGGGTATCCCCCGCTCGGCTCTACCGCTCTGGGTGACCCCACCCCTGCTCTCCCGCAGGTGTTCCACGTGTCCATAGCGTTTACGTCACAATGACCTGGGCGACAGGTGGGAGCCGCAGCGAACGCCCCAGGGTTCCCTCTGCGCTGTGCATGGTGCGTCCTACTCACTTCCACGTAAGACTCGTGTGGCTTTAGAAAACAGGAGACTAAATGACTTCAGTGCCAAGAAAAGTTACAGGGGCCTTTATCTGGAAATCAACTTTGAGCTTAAAGGAGAAAGGCTTTGTGAAAAAAAACTGTGTATGTATATATATATATATAGATAGATAGATATCTATATATATCTATATATATCTATCTATATCTATCTATCTATATATGTATCTATATATAGATATATATTTATAGTAATTTCATCTTATCAAGAAAAAAAAAAACCAAGCTCTTGTGTTTAGAGTACCCTGCGTTGATCACACAAAGAGAAGGTGTTGCAATAGGTGCTTCCTAAAATTATGCTAAAAAGCAATCCCAATGTGTTATGTATGACTCAATCCCTGGTTATGTTATATATTTATAAATAAGTCCATAGAGTAGTCACTGGTTGAAACAATTTAACAATGGAATGGAAGATGGTTACTGACTAATGATGCACAGCTAATATGAACAGGCTACTATGTGTCAGGCATATGCTGTATACTTTACCTTTAATCCTTGCTGTAACCCGGTGCTGTAGGTGCAGTTATTATCCCTATGTGCAGATGAAGACACTGCCCAGAGTGCCTTTAAGGCGTTCAGCTCATAGCATATTCAGCAGGGAGTTGAATCCAGGGTTTTCTGAACCATGCATAAGAGGTTTAGCTTAATCTTAGGATAGAAAGGTGCCTAACCAAGGTAGATAGAGAAAAAAGTATAGGCGATGTTGACATTTAAATAGGAAGTAAAATGGTACAGCTCCAGAAATTTATATAACCTTAAAAGTTGACATTATTCTTTGGATATATTCTTCAGGGATTCTGTTTGTCATAGACAGATTTGAGTTCGTTCTAGTATGTCACAAAATACAAAGCTGAGAAAACATCAAATCCTTAATAAATGTTTACAAATAAGTACTGAATTAATATGATCTACAAAATAGCAAATTGTTGAAAAGCTGAAATTCAAGAGGAACTTTGGAAGAGGAAAACATAGTTCCTATATATTTGGCTTTTATAAGAAGCACTCAAAGTAACCCATTAACAACACAGACCAAATTATTTTTGCTGTTTGTATGAAGGAAAAAAAACACAAAACCCTTTAAAATAAGAAACAAAGTCTTCTTTGTGAAGACAAGACAATTAAGATGTTTTGTTTTAAAATATTTAATTCTAAGAACCATTAATGTGTAAAAACATATTATTTGGAATTTTAAAAAATATTATCTCTAACAGAATAAAGTGCTATTTCTAACATACTAGGTGCTCCATGAATGTTGGGTGAATGTATCAATCAGTTGTTTGAAACACTGGGAAATAGATCACAAAATTTCCTGACTCCCTAATGTTCTCCTTTCCACCAGTGGTGATTTACTAGTTACATGAAAATGTATTAGAAACCCTATTTATCAAAGGCTGGCTTTGTGGAAGATACTTAAATTTGTTACAAGAAAGCCAGTAGAACACGGGTTGATAGTGTATTCGCAGTATCTTCTCAAAATGCAGATAATTGGAACACAAGCTTTGGAGGAAATGAGTACAAAAGCTGATTTATGTAACTAATTACTCAGGTTTCTTTTACTTCTCTAAAGGCCAAGGTGAAAACTTGGGCGGTGACTCAAACAATGCAAGTGAAAAGTGGCTTTGAAGACAGTGTCTTAAGGTGAACAAATATGTTCTACAAGCAGTATCAGGTCAGCATGGCACTGAAATTCCTTGGGCTCCCAGAGAGTTTAAGGTAAATCTTTAAATGATTTTTTATCATTACTGTTGTCCTAACATTAGGATATTTCAGAAAGGAAATCATAAACTCATGCTCATTCTATATCACCACAATGAGGGTTTTTCCTTCTCATTAAAAAAAAAAAAAAATTGCTCCATCTATAAACTTCCATTTGTTTCTGGATATCCAGTTGTTTCAGTCTTACAAAGTACCTGAAACAATTTCTAAAAAAGAGAATGGCTATTGAATGATGGGATCTGAAATTAAGAAAAATTATACAGTAATATACATTTTGAAGAGTGTAACAGGATGACAAAAAAAACTTTTCCACAGAATAAATAAATACGTATTCAATTTAATGATTTTTTGAGAGGTTCCAAGGTTCAAGATGTGCTAATAGAACTACATGAATTAGGAATTGTGTTAGGCTGTCATTAACAGAGACCCAGAGTAGGAGTGGATTGAATGAGGTAAAGGTTTATTTTTTCTCACATTAAGGAAATTGGAAAGTAGTCTGGAGTTGGTGTGGCCTCTGATGGATCATCAGGGTTTTGACCTCCTCTCCTTTTATTTCATCATTCAAAGCAAAGCAATATTGCTTAAAGGTAAAATCCAGGCAAGGATGTGGAGAAGTAGAAACCTTCATGTGTTGCTGGTGGGAATGTAAAATGTTGCAGTTGCTGTAGGAAACCATCTAGCAGTTCCTCAAATGATTAAGCATAGAGTTACCAGATGGCCCAGCAATTCTACTCCAAGGTGTATCTTTCCAAGAGAAATGAAGGCCTCTGTCCACACAAAAACTTGCACACAAATGTCTATAGAAGCATTACTCAAAATAGTCAAAAGGTGGAAACAATCCAATTGTGCATCAGTAGATGAATGGGAAACAAAATGTATTATATCTGTATAATGGAATATAATTGGGCCATGAAAAGGAATGAAATACTGGTACATGCTGTAACTGGGATGAACCTTGAAAACACGCTAATTGAAGAAAGCCAGCCACAAAAGTCCATATATTATATGATTCCATTTTTGCAAAAGTCTAGGGTAGGGAAATCTACAGAGACAGGAAGTAGACTAACGATCATTTAGGGCATACACTTGTATAAGTGTATGTATGAATGTACGTATACAAACTGTTAGTCTACATATAATACAGTATATTTGAGTGGACTGTTGAAGTATATTTTTAGGTTGTATTTTTAATGTTCTGAGTGCCCCTTATGCTTTCAGCCAACGTGAGCAAATAGGGCAGAATGCCTTTCTTCCTTTTGGGAACCATAATGCAAATGAGTGCCTTACCACTCATCTGGACAGATAATTATAGTTTCCTACTTCTCCTTTTATTTTCTGACTCATCTTTGACAGCATCATATATACTTATGGTACCTGTTTTAGAGTCAGATGCTAAGATAGAGCTTAAGCTACTGTTTTTATCAATAATAATAATAATAAGAGCTATACATATAAATCTCTTCAAAGCTCAAATCATTAATAAGACAAAAATCACTTCTCCTGGAGTTGCTGGGAGATTAAAATTAGATAATCTGTAAGAATAAGCTTAGGAAAAACTGATGTTTTAAAAATTATTACTGGGGCGCCTGGGTGGCTCAGTTGGTTGAGCATCCAACTTCGGCTTGGGTCATGATCTTGCAGTTCATGAGTTCGAGCCCCACATCGAACTCTGTGCTGACAGCTCCGAGTCTGGAGTCTGCTTCGGATTGTGTCTCCTTCTCTCTCTGCCCTTCCCCCACTCGTGCGCGCGCTCTCTCTCTCTCTCTTTAAAAAATAAGTAAACATTAAAAAAATTTATTATCAAACATACTGTCTGATTTTATTGGTGATAGAAATTTAACTTAAACTAAATTTGATTGGCAAAAATGAAATAATTTATTCCCTGTATTGTGTAATACTTAAAGAGGAATTAGATGTACTCAACTAAGTATCTTGACCAATTTTGGTTTAATTTTTATCACCATTTGTGCTCTTTCATAGCAAAATAAAGCTTTTATACTCTCAGTAGAGCTAGTTATGTCTTCAAGCAAATTTGCGTGCGCATGTGAAAATAGAACAAATGTTTAATTAATAGCATTAACTTTTGTTAATTAAAATTAACTTCCTTTCCCTTCAAAATTAAGGCTTCAATGAAGAGAGGAGATTTATTTTACACCGAAGAGAAAGGTAATTATTTTCATTCCCATACCAGCTTAGATTTTTGGGTAAATAACACCCTGCCTCTTCACTCCCAGTATCATCCATTGGAACTTATGCAAGAATAATGCTGATGATGGGGCGCCTGGGTGGCGCAGTCGGTTAAGCGTCCGACTTCAGCCAGGTCACGATCTCGCGGTCCGTGAGTTCGAGCCCCGCGTCAGGCTCTGGGCTGATGGCTCGGAGCCTGGAGCCTGTTTCCGATTCTGTGTCTCCCTCTCTCTCTGCCCCTCCCCCGTTCATGCTCTGTCTCTCTCTGTCCCAAAAATAAATAAAAAACGTTGAAAAAAAAATTAAAAAAAAAAAAAAAAGAATAATGCTGATGATAACATCAAATGGGACATCTTACCCACTATTTTGTCTGTCATGTACCTTCTGGTATAATTCTGCTTTTGACTAGGAACTATGTTGCAGTTGGGGCAAACCTCAGCCCAGGGTTCAGAGCTCTGCCTCTGGTCTCATACATGAGACTATGTCCCCCAAGGCAGACATAGGGCTAATGACCCCTTAAAGGGTCACTGTCTGGTAAGGAATAGGATTTACCTGAAAGAATAGGATGGAACTTTCTAGGTCTTTGGTCTTCTCCTCCTCGCCAGAGGGACAATTTAAAAGAATCACTAAGAACCCTGGTGCAGATAATAAAGGTAATTCAGGTGAAGCATGGACTAAATGTTTGGTCTAATCATGAGGTTAAGAGGCTGATTTAGGACTATAAACCATATTTCCTAACTCCCAATCAGATGCACTTTTCCTCTTCTAGTTTTAACTCTGTCACTAACTTACTTTGGCAGAGATTGTTAATCATTTCCCAGTATTTTTTCTCCCCACACCCACGGTAATATAAATTTCAGCTGAGTATACATTGTTGCCCAGTTGTGGACTATATTTTCTAGCTTCCCTGGCTTCAAGGTATGGTCATGTGACCAGGCTCTAGCCAATAGAATATGACTGAAAGACACATATGTAACTTTTGGGTCATGCTGTTGAAAGAAACACACCCTCACCTTTATCTTGCCCCTTTCCCACTGGTTGGATCACCTTTGGCCATGAAGGTGAGGGCAATATATTGGTGATAGCAAGAAACTTGGATTCCTGACCACTTGATCTGCCACACTGCCCTGGTCCTCCTGCATGGGTTATTTTATGAGAAGGAAATAAAGTCCACTATTTTTTAAGCCACTATGTTTCTTGGATATTATTACAACCCAGCCTTTATCCTAATAAATTCGTCTACTCCATGATGTTGGATTAGATCTTCATTTTCCATGAAGTTTATATTCTAAAACAATGTTTCTCAATCTGTGGGTCACAGGACCTCAATTTGAGGGCCTTTGGTGTTAATACAAAGGATGTTATTGTATTTGGTGTTAATACAAAGGGATATGGATCTTTAACCAGTAACATCTGCAGACAAAACACCTGCTTCAGAAATAAAAATTGTGATTTTTGAAATACATATTACGTGATTATAAAACAAAAGTTTTTCAAAATTAGTGAATTTCTTGAAATGCAGGTAATGAGTCTTTTAGCTTTGTTCATTTGAAAAAGTCTATTTCACCTTTGTTTTTGAAGTACTTTTTCACTGGTAAAGAATGCCAGTTGACAGTTTTTTCTTCAGTACTTTAAAGATGTTGCTATGTTGTGTTCTAGCTTATATTGTTTCAGGCATGAAACAATATAAAATCTGTCATCTTTATCTTTGGTCCTCTGTGTCTTATTTTTGGCCACTTTTTAAGATTTTTTTTCCCTTATAACTAGTTTTACAAAACTTGATTACGATGTCCTTGGTATTATTTTTTTCTTATAGTTTTCGGTTTGTTGAGCTTCTCAGTGTCGTGGGTTTCTTGTTTAATTCGAACTGTGAAAAACTTCAACCATACCCAGAATAACCAACACAATATTTAAGGAGAGAAACAAAGTCAAAGGACTGACACTACCTGACTTCAAGACTTACTGTGTAGCTACAGTAATCAAGGTAGTGTGATACTGGCAAAAGAATAGACAACTGGAACAATGGAGCAGAAGAGAGAACCCAGAAGTAGAGACATGCAAATATAGTCATCTAAACTTTGATAAAGAAATAAAGGCAATTCAACGGAGAAAAACATAGTCTTTTCAACAAATGCTGTTGGAACAACTGGACATCTACGTGCCAAAAAATGCATCTAGACACAGACCTTTTATCTTTCACAAACATTAACTCAAAGTGGATGAAAAACCCAAATGTAAAACACAAAACTATAAACTCTCTAGAAGATAATGTAGGAAAAAATTTATTTAAACAACCTTAGGTATGGTGATGACTTCTTCGATAAAACACTAAAGGCACAATCCATAAAAGAAAAAAATGGGGTTGTATGGAAACCAATTTGACAATAAATTTCATATATTAAAAAAAAAGTATGGAAACCAATTTGACAATAAATTTCATATATTAAAAAATAAAAAAAATTTAAAAATGGGCAAATTGTACTTCATTAACCTCAAACACTTCTGCTAAATACACTGTCAAGAGAATGAGAAGACAAACCACACACTAGGAGAAAATATGTTCAGAGAACATCTGATGGGCGCACCTGTGTGCCTCAGTCGATTAGGCACCTGACTTCGGCTGAGGTCACGATCTCATGGTTCCTGAGTTCGAGCTCCACCTTGGGATCTGTGCTGACAGCTCTGAGCGTGGACCCTGCTTTGGATTCTGTGTCTCCCTCTCTCTGTTCCCTTACCCCGCACAAGCTCTGTCTCTCAAAAATAAATAAATGTTTAAAAAAATTAAACTATAAAGAACTTATCAAACTCACCACCCAAAACACAAATAATCCAGTGAAAAAATGGGCAAAAGACATGAATATACACTTTTCAAAAGAAGGTGTCCACATGGCTAACAGACACATGAAAAAATGCTCAGTATCACCATCATCAAGGAAATACAAATCAAAACCACAATGATATACCACCTCACACCAGTCGGAATGTCTAAAATTAATAACTCAAGCAACAACAGATGTTGGTGAGGATGTGGAGAAAGAGGATCTCTTTTGCATTGTTGGTGGGAATGTAAGCTGGTGCAGCCACTCTGGAAAACAGTATGGAGCTTCCTCAGAAAAGTAAAAATAGAACTACCCTACAACCCAGCAATTGCACTACTAGGTATTTCTCCAAAGAATACAAGTGTGCTGTTTCGAAGAGACACATGCACCTCAATGTTTATAGCAGTGCTATCAACAATAGCCAAAGTATGGAAAGAGCCCAAGTGTCCATTGACAGATGAATGGATAAAGAAGATATCCTATGTATATACAATGGAGTATTTTTTTTTTTAATTTTTTTTTTTCAACGTTTTTTATTTATTTTTGGGACAGAGAGAGACAGAGCATGAACGGGGGAGGGGCAGAGAGAGAGGGAGACACAGAATCGGAAACAGGCTCCAGGCTCCGAGCCATCAGCCCAGAGCCTGACGCGGGGCTCGAACTCACGGACCGCGAGATCGTGACCTGGCTGAAGTCGGACGCTTAACCGACTGCGCCACCCAGGCGCCCCTACAATGGAGTATTATTCGGCAATCAAAAAGAATGAAATCTTGCCATTTGCAACAACGTGGATGGAACTAGAGGGTATTATGCTAAGCGAAATTAGAAAAAGACACATATCATATGACTTCACTCATGTGGAATTTAAGATACAATATAGATGAACATAGGAGAAGGGAAGCAAAAATAATATAAAAACAGGGAGGGGGACAAAACACGAGACTCTCAAATATAGAGAAGAAACAGGGTTTCTGGAGGGGTTGTGAGTTGGAGGGTGGCTAAATGGTCAAGGGGCATTGAGGATGAGCACTGGGTGTTATATGTAGGGTTTGAATCCCTGTATTCTACTCCTGAAATCACTATTGCACTACATGCTAACTAACTTGGATGTAAATTTTTGAAAAATTAAAAAAAAATCTGATAACAGTCTTTTCCAAAATATACCAAAGAAATGTTAAAATTCAACAATAAGAAAATGAATGACTCAATAAATGGGCAAAAATTTTGAACAGACTCCTCACCAAAGATGATACAGAGATGCCAAATAAGCATTTTAAAAAGATGCTGAATATCCTATGTAATTAAGAAATTGCAAATTTAAACAATGAGATATCACTGCACATCTATTAGAATGTCTAAAATCCAAAACATTGAAAACATCAAATATTGGAGTGGATGTGGAACAAAAGGAATTCTCATTTATTGCTGGTGGGAATGCAAAATGGTACAGCCACTTTGGAAGACACTCTGGTAGTTTCTTACAAAACTAAACTTACTCTTACCGTAGAGTCCTACAATTACTTTTCTTACAATTACTTTACCCAAATGATTTGAAAACATGTCCACACAAAAACCTGCACGTGAATGTTTATAGCAGCTTTATTCACAATTGCCCCAAATTGAGAGCAACTAAGATGTCCTTCAATAGATGACTGGATAAGCAAACTGTAGTACATCCACACAGTAGAATATTAATCAGTGTTTAAAAAAATTGCTATCAAGACATGAAAAGACATGAAGAAACCTTAAAAGCATATTGCTAAATGAAAAAGCCAGTCCGTAAAGGCCACACTGTATGATTCCCGCTGTATGACATTTTGGAAAAGGCAAAACTATGGGGACAGTAAAAAAAAAAAAATCAGTTGCCAGGGATTTGGGTGGAAGGAGGGAGAGATAAATGTTTTTTCCTAATATCCAATATTTTGAGAGGCATTTGTTTTAGTTATTTTAGAGGGACTATAAATCTGGTCACTATTATTCCATCGTGATCAGAAGCCCCTTTATTAATGATTTAATAGTAACCTTGCATTATGTATTTTCTTGACCAATATATATTATATATATTACTGCTATTTTGTGGGGGATAATCTAGGAATTTTTTTTTTTTATATTGAAGAACAGTCCTTACAAATGCTCCAACTGAAAGGGCGGGGACAAGCAATTCATAAAAGAAGAAATTAAAATAGTAAAAATGAAAAATATACTCATTTTCAATAAATTTTTTTCAACTTAAAACATTTTCACCAATCATACTGGCAGACATGATAATGCTCAGGCTTGATAGGGATATGGGAAGTGGACACTGACATACTCTCATAAACAGGATAGAAGCCAAAATTTTACGCACCTTAATGGGGGGCAGTTTGGCAATTTATACAATATATTAATTGTGCATTTTGTGACACTGCATTTCCACTTTTAGGATATTTTCTCTGAAGAAATTATTAGTTGAGTGTACAAAAGTGAGCATATGAAGATGAGCATCACAACACTGTTCATAATGTTAAATTCTGAAAGCAGTAAATTGTCCATCTAAAGGAAGGATTAGTTAATTAATTATACATTTAGTACATTTACATATTGGAATGCTGACAGCTATTAAGAAGAATGAGGTCAAAGTATTTTTTTAATATGATTTATTTTCAAGTTGGCTAACATACAGAGTATACAGTATGCTCTTGGTTTTGGGGGTAGATTCCCGTGATTCATTGCTCACATACAATACCCGGTGCTCATCCCAAGAAGTGCCCTCCTCAATGTCCATCACCCATTTTCCTCTCTCCCCCACACCCTCCATCAACCCTCAGTTCTCTGTATTTAAGAATCTCTTATGGTTTGCCTCCTTCCCTCTCTGTTTGAAACTATTTTTCCCCTTCCCTTCCCCCATGGTCTTCTGTTAAGTTTCTTAAGATCCACATATGAGTGAAAACATATGAAATCTGTCTTTCTCTGGCTGACTTATTTCACTTAGCATAATACCCTCCAATTTCATCCATGTTGCTGCACATGGTAGGATTTCATTCTTTCTCATTGCCAAGTAGTATTCCATTGTATATATAAACCACATTTTCTTTATCCATTCTTCAGTTAATGGATATTTAGGCTCTTTCCATAATTTGGCTGTGGTTGAAAGCACTGCTATAAACATCGGGGTGCATGTGCCCCTATGAATCAGCACTCCTGTATCCTTTAAATAAATTCCTAGTAGTGCTATTGATGGGTAATAGGGTAGTTCTATTTTTAATTTTTTGAGGAATCCCCACACTGTTTTCCAGAGCGGCTGCAGAGGTCGAGGTATTTTTAAATGAAAATAGCTGCTTGCACAACACCATGTGAAATATGATGCTATTTAAGTAAATATTTTATGTTAACTATATATTTACACTCACTAAAATGTTAACAGGCTGTCTCGAGGGAGTGATCTCTTTTTGGATGTAGTTGGAGGTGGGGGTTTTCACTTATACTCTTTAGTAATATTTGGCTTTTTTGAAGTGTACATATAGCATTTTACAATTTGCAAAATTAGGATGATTTAAATTTTGACACTAGAAAAAATGGTTCTTACATTTGCAAATATTTGGAAATACTGGTTTATCTAACACTGATTTGTATTCTAAAATTCCTTTTTGATTTAATATTTTATTCCAATCTCTGGACTAACCTTGAGATTCTTCCAAGTGCTAGATAGAAGTCCATGCCTTCTTTCTCCTTGCTGCTGCCACATGACAAAGGTGAATTGCTTAGGTAAAGCTTGGTTGCTTCCTGATTGGGGTGGTGGGGTGCATACACTGGCTCAAATTCTTCTTTTTTTCCCTCATATTTCAAGTGACTTTATTGCTGGGTGACAATCTTGGGCTGGTTATGGGAAACATGCATATAGGCATTTGGAGTTGGAAAGCTAGAAGTGGTTCTAGTAACTTCTCTGGGGGATCAGAGGTTGTTCAGATTTGAGTGGAAAGGGAGGATCATGAATTGACTTTACATTAAAGATCTTTTCCTCCAGAGCTCTTTCTCTTACTTATCTCTGCAGGCTTAAAAACCTCAAAATTATTTTGAATTCCTTTCTAGTAGTTTGCTGCATGTCTTCAATTAGTCGCTAAATCCCTGTTCATTACAGGTTTATGATTCATAACAAGAAACTACAGTTTCTTTTCTAGTGTCTCTCAGCTGTTCTGTCCATTTTTCTCAGTTTTATCTCCATTGCCTTTCCAACTCTGGCTGTTTCTTATCTGGAAATTAAAAATTTCTTTCCATCCAGGATTGTATATTTAGACCAATACTAAGTCAGTTAAGATTGTTACAATATAAGTGTTTTAAGTACTTAATTTTGCATCTAACCTGAGATGTGTGTGCATGTGTGTGCATGTGTGTGTGTGGATGTGGGTGTGTGATTGTGTGGGTTGGTGGGTTATGGTGGCTTGGGATGGGGAGGGTGGATGTGTAAGGTAAGAAAAGACAGAACCTATGCCTTAGAATTACACTTTTTAAGTATGACGTTAATTAAACTCTATTATCATAGTCTGGCTTCATTCCCAGCTACAAAATCTTCCAAAGGTTACATCAAAATCAAATGCCTGATCAAGCAATTCAACACCTTTATCAGTCCTAATTTGCCTTGCTCACCTGCCAACATTGATTTCCGCTTGTCCTCTCTTGTTCATACCCCCTACATCAACACTCCCACCCACCCCTGGATGCATTCACACAAGAATGACCACTGTCACCAGGTGCCAAGGCCAGACTTGCCCTGAAGGTGTTCCTCGGCTCCCAGTTGGGAGGGTCCAGTAACTCCTGGCACTCCTGTTTTCACTACTACCACTTCTACCACAACACTGTCTTGTAAGAGTTCTTATTAAATGCTTCCTAAAGCAATCTGAAATGAAAATTGTCTTAATTAGGAAAATAAAGACTATTGGACTGAAAACCCAGAGCCAGTTCAAGCAGTTTGCATTTTCGCACAAGAGACGTACACAGGCAGTCAGACCTTTGATGGCAAGGACTCTGCCTTCTTCATTTGTGTGTCCCTTAGCACATCTGCCAGCATGCCTCAGATGTACAGTCTTAGGTGTTCTGTGAAAATCTGTTGAATTCATGGATGATTTGTATACAAATGGACCCTTTGTAGGTGGAGTGGCCAGTTATTTCCCTTGGTTTCATTTTGTTAAAGCCTCTCCATTAATTCTTAGCCATTTTTAATACCTAACTTTGACATTCAATACTAATATTTTATAATATTGATACTGTGTAATATTCTTTAATACAGTTTTTCCCACTCTTATTTTGTCCTACAAATCACGTAAGCACTTGTACTATAAACTGTAAATATTTGTGTCCCCCCAAATTCATGAGTTGAAGCCTAATTCTTAATGTGATATTTCGAGGTGAAGCCTTTGAGAGCTGATTCAGAGTCCTTATAAAAAACACCCCAGAGAACTCTCTCTCTGTGTGAAGACACAGAAGACAGCTGTCTACAAACCAGAAGGCAGGCTCTCACCAGACACTGAACCTGCCAGGACCTTGACATTGGACTCCTCCACCTCCAGAACTGTGATAAATAGATTTCTGTTGTTTATAAGCCTCCCAGTTTATGGTATTCTGTTGTGCAGCCCAAACAGACTAAGACAAACTTGGGAAATGTGCATATTCTCCAGGACCTTTCCAAATCTATGGCATCAGAAAATTCTGTGGAAGGTCCTAAGAATCTTGATGTTTAAACTCAACTTAGTGACTCTTATGGCCAGAGAAATTTGGAAACTGCCTTATTGAGAAATTCAGTAGTCTTAGTTAAGGTTAATTATTGTCTTTGGTCTTTATGCCAAATACAATTCCATGAACATTAACTTGACATTAAAATGCCTAAACTCCAATCTTGTTAATTACCATCTGAGTGGTTTGGGGCTAGTACAGTGTTTTCCCAAATTTGTCTGCAAATTAGATTCACAGGGGCTCTTTTAAAAATGCCAAAATCTGGGTCATACCCAAGACAAATTAAATCTCATTCTCTCAGGCTGTGATACAGGCATTAGTATTTTTTGACTCATATATACTAGTAAATTAGTATTTATCTCCCAACATGCACACAAGTTTGGGAACCACTAGACTAATCAGTTACCCTCTCTAAGCCTCTATAGACAATAACTCTCATTCTAAAATGTTATTAGGAATTAATCTAATTAATGCATGTGAATATATCTTATAAATGATAAAACACTATATATACCCAATTCATTATATTTAAGGCTTCAAAGCATTTTTTTGGCTCCTAAGTATTTTGAATAAAGGTTAACAAATTTGCGGATAAGAACTTTTATATTTTCTGTATACCACTTTTTTATGCTTGTGACTGTGATTGCCAGTTCAATAGTTTAGTTTGGTAGATTCACCTTGCAAAGGAAACCACCATTCAAAAAACTGTCCTTAGAATTTAGGTACATTCCCATCAGGTGGCAGTAGTCTGTCTGGGGTCCTGGTTTAAAGCAGTGGTTCTCAGCTCTCACTGCAAATCAAAATCTTTCTTGGCTTGGGTTTATCCCCAAAGATTTTGATTCAGTAGGTCTGAGTGGGACTCTAGCTTCTGTAGGTTTATCAAGATCAACACATCATTCTAATGACTTGTTGCTAACCATGGTGAGTTTGTTATTTCTGTTTAGGCCTTCTGTTCTATCTACTAGATTTAGTCATAAATGTTCTACTTTTTTCAATGTTAGAAATATCTCTTCATCATGTAGAGCAGAAAACAATTTTAGAATAGCTTAAAAATCATTTGAATCCATATGGATATGATTTCTTATTACTACTACCATTCAGTCTTTATTATATAATCTTACAATTTTTATTTAAAATGTGTCCTGGCCTTGATATATAAGCAAACCTTCTCAATGTCTGTGATCACTAGTTCCCTTTTTAAAAAGTCAGAAAATGTATGGTTCCCCTGCTGGTCTGGAATCTGTGACTCTAGGGCAGTGGTTCTTAAATATCAGTGGGCATGTGGAACACTGAGGATCTCGTTAACAGTGTACACCCCGTCCAGACCTAGTGAATTAACCTTTCGGTTGAGTTCCAGGATTCTGAATTTTAAGTTATCTCCCTCTGTTATTGTGATGCACACTAAATTTTGAGAACTGTTGGCTCTATGGAATCAGAGGCTGGGGGGTGGGCTGGGTAGCTTTGGTATGGTAGAGAATACTAAGGGAGGCCTCATAGGATCCAGATGCAAAACTCTGTAAGGCATTTTTGTGTTCTCTCCTTGCCTTCCTGTGCCTCATCTTAGTACAAGTAGTGGTAAGTGACTATGTTGTTATTCAGTGACCCTAAGGAGAGTCACCAGGCATTGGTTGGTAGTGGTCCACAACCTCTGGAGTTCCCCAGGTGAAATTGGAAACTGATCCTCATGTACAGAGGGCAAGGAGAGACTGAGGAGAGTAGCAGACTACTCCAGATTGGTAGATGACAGTTTTAATAAGCAAGGGAACTTATATATGAGGCTTGTCTTGGGTGACAGCATCACAAGTAAACCTTCATACCCGCCTACCAGAATCTTGAGTGTATATAGAGGCCTTCACTGGATTCAGTCATATATACCACCCAGATAGGCTCAACACATTGCTCTCTCAAGGCCATATCCTTGAAATGGCTCCCACTATGGGAAGAGTGGGCAAAACTTACATTCCAAAGATGGGAGGGGGTAAAGAGGCTGAGATTTCCTGGGTCCAGCTCCCAGGTGAACTGGTGGTCATGTCCTCTTGATTACTTCCTCTGATAGTTAATAAATTTGAAGTGGTAAGTCCTATCAATTTTTGTTGTCAATCCAAGCATGGAGCCTGCATCGAGGAAAATGCAGCAAATACTTATGGGTTTTGTATTGAGAAAATACTCCTTTTCCTTCTTTCTCTGTTTTCTTTTTTTTTTTTTTTTAAGGTGGGGGTGAATAGCCCCTATTGGAAAGATAATGGGGTAGAGAGGAGGAGTGACACAGAAGAAAGTCCAATTTTCTCCTTAGAGTGGCTGTAAGATGTTCTAGATGTTCTCCATTCTCCTTTCCTTCCTCAACTTGACTTTTTCCCATCTATAATCTTTCTTCCCTGGTTTGTTGGATTGTGGTCTGCTCTTGAAGAAACACCATCTAGAACAGACCTAGGCACCAAAAACAAAAACAAACCAAAAACCCACTATATCTGAAACCACCCAACTCATCTTTAAATTGCACTAATAGCATATTTGATCATTCACTTGGGTTATTTTTACTGTTATGTATAATTGTATTTGACCCATATTTTGTTTCATGACTATGCTTTTATTTTTGTTTGCTTTCCTTTACTAGCATTTTGTACATCCGAAGACTTCATTTGCCTTTTATTTCAGATAAACTGTGTATTTTCTGCAAAGCAAGCAGTAAATGATTTTCCACTAAGATATGTTGGATTGGTATGAGCACATGATAAGGACGGATCATTGGATTTTCATATTTGATATTTTATGTCTAAAAGAAACTTGTGAATTGTTAATCAATTTTTATGTTAAATCAGTATTTAATAAGCATTAGCCTCAGCAGAACTTGAAGCCAATAGAGTCTTAAGGTGACTTTTTTAAAAAGTTAGATTATAATAAAAGCAGGCAAATTGATTAGTCTTTTTCAAAACCTTTGCAGCTCTCTGTCCACTTCCCATCTACTTCCTGCTCCCATAAACAAGTTGTGCTTTTTATTGTGTTTTGAAAATCACTAACCACAATGGCTACATCAGTGCTGCTTAAATAAGAGCTATGATCTTAGCTGTGCCATCTCTACCTTTGTTTAAACAGTATTACTTCTCACATAAGTTATGGCAATTGCCCCCTTCTTCTGGAAGGAAACTACCCCTCTAATCCATTCACTAGCCTCAGCCTAAGGTCCTCTTTCTAAGGTACAAATTTAATTATTTCTCTCTTTTGTTTAGATTTTTCTGTCGGCTCCTTGTGCAGTGGTTACCAGAACCTATCGTTCTGTCCATTCAGAACTATTCCTTTATTCATCGAAATTAAGTGGGATTCTTAAATTTAATATTAGAGGACATAATTTTGTGCCAGTTCTTCCTGGGGAGTGGAAGCTAAGAGAGAAGCTCAAGAGCTGTCAGTGGTCATGTTTTCACCATGTGCAGGAATCCAGTCAATAGCAAGAAAGAATGAAGCCCAGGGAGGGGAGAAGAAGAGATTCCCCCAGGGGGGAATGAAGCCATGGGGAGAAGAAGAGATGAGAGATAGGGAGCAATCTGCTGGTGGTATTCAAAGCCCTGATTCAAATTGTCCCCAATCCTTGTCGTTCCAGAAGCTGATTGTCATTAATCCTGTCCTTCCAGAAGCTGGTTGTTCCAACCCTCCTTACATCACATGAAACACCCCTGTACCTTCCTATAAAGTTCCCACTTTTACCTAAGCCAGTTAGAAATAAGTTTTTGTCACTTGCAAACAAAGGATCTAGATGAGAATAGCCTATGAGGTCTTTCATGATATGGTCCCAAGCTTCTCAATTCCATCTTCACAAAACCCTCAGGAAGATACTCAGCTGCAAGTAACAGAACACAGACAAATAGATTTAAATAATAAAGGCATTCCTTTCTCTCTCACACCTGGAAGTGTAGACAAAGACAGAGATAGTTCCAGAGATGGTTTATCAGTTTGAGCAAATGATAATGCTATAGTCAGCTCTGCAGTTCTTGGGGTCTTTTCCTTGATCAAGGAAGAAAGCAGCTCCAGACAGTCTTTAAGACCTATGTGAGCATTCCAGGCAAGGAAGAAGGTGGCAATCGCCTTCTCCTTAGGAGGGTCTGTTTTGAGCCTGGAAGGGAAGTTCAGCTGACTTCTCCTTGGATCTCCTTGGCCAAAACTGGGCCACATGCCCAACCCCAGACTCATGATTGTGAAGTGAAAATTACTCTGACCCATTCCCTAACTGTCCTTACTTCAATGGATCTGTGTCAATTATATGAGATTCAGTTAACAGAGAAAGGAAAATGGAACGGTAGCATAGTCAAGGAAACATGTCTACCACACATATTTCCATTATCCTCCCCTGTCCTTCCCCTGCCACCATTGCTACCATTATCCCAATTTTAAGAGCCAGCCTTATCAAACTGTCTTCAACCAAACATCCTGTGCTCTCTGTGGTTTCTTTGGCCTCTGTGGGCCTTTGCTCATAACCTTTGCTCTGCCCACAACATATTCTCCATCCTTCATTTAATAGTTTCTTGGTTTTTGTGGGTCCTTCTCCCTTCAGGCCTCAGCTTAGATATCACTTCCTGTGGAAAGTCTTCGTTGACCCCCAGTTCCATAGCACCCTCCTGTTAGTCCTTTCATAGTATCTGTGGGATCATATGGTAATTTTCTATTTATATATTTTCTACTAGACCGTAAACTCTTTGATGGCTTATTGACTGGGTCTTATTTCTCTATGGTTTCACACAGAGCCTGCACATAGTAGATGATCACTAAATACTTGTAGAAGTAAAAGAACTGAAGCATTTTTTGAGGGCACTCAAAATCAACTTATGTTAAAATTGCTTTAAAAAGGCTCATAATAACATAGGTGTTAATTTTTTTCTGATTTTTGTTAAAGGGAATAAATAAAAGAGTGATTTGTTTAAAAAAATTCCTGATAGACCTTTGCATTTAAAAAGTCATGGCTGTGATGGCTTTGAAAGAGCATGGCAAAGGATGATTTTCCACTTAGGGCAATATTCATTCTGTTTGTCTCACATAAGAGCTAAAGATTCAAAAGCTCTTAATCAAAAGCTGCTTGGGATGCTCTCTTTGCCCCCCCCCCCCAACGTGTGTGTGTGTGTGTGTGTGTGTGTGTGTGTGTGTGTGTGTGTCTCAAAATAAATAAACTTAAAAAATAATTTAAAAAAGAAATGTCTTCACCTCTAGGTCCTATGTTGGGACCTAGGTCCTAGGTCCCATTAAGAGCTTTTGATCGATCCTTACATGATTTTTCTTTTTTTAATTTATTTTTTTAATGTTTTTATTTATTTTTGAGACAGAGAGAGACAGAAAGAGAGAGAGAGAGAGAGAGAGAGAGCGTGAGTGAGCATGAGTGGGGGAGGGGCAGAGAGAGAGGGAGACATAGACTCTAAAGCAGGTTCCAGGCTCTGAGCTGTCAGCACAGAGCCCAACTCGGGTCTTGAGCCCACAAACTGCGAGATCATGACCCAAGCTGAAGTTGGACACTTAACCAACTAAGCCACCCAGGCACCCCTTACTTGGTTTTTAAAATGGGCAGATTTCTGCATATGGATTCATGACATAGAAACTAAATGTAGCTATGTGATAAACTTACTTCCTTACTTGAATTTTATAAGATGTTATTTTACTCGGCCACTTCTTGCTCCTATTTTATTATGAAAAAGCAATATGACATGACAAGGCGTTTTCTATCCTTTTTGTCAGTAGATGAAGTTTAAATAAGGAAGGAAAGAATTAAATGAAGAGAAAAATAATCACCACATTTGATTAATATAATAGAGCAGCACTTTGAAATCTTAGCATTTTTAAGTTAAACATTGAGTTTATAATTTGTATGAGGTAGTGAAACATTCATTTACAAATTTTAAAGAATTTTCCAGGCACAGTGAGTCGGGGCCTCTTTGAATTTTAGACATAGTATTGACCTTTTGGGTATCACCTTTTCCTGGGTGGCCACCCAAAAGCTGCCAGTTTGGAGAGGGACCCAAAGGGCAAGGGGGCTTTCCAATTAGCTCAGTCTGCAGTCAGTGCTGCTGGAAGAGTCTGTGGCCCTTCCTAAAGCTGCGTGGAGTCCATGACAAGCCCCAAGAAGGCCACCACAAAGGAGACCCTTTGTGTTTGGGAAAATGCAAAGGCCTCTTTAGCAGATGACCCTTCATTTTGAGAAATGACTCCTGGCTTGTGGCTAGACTCATGTAGAGACTGAATCATTCCACCATCTGGCATAACACAGCCATGGTACCTTGATGCCTGATACGACGTGGTGCTGTCTCAGACACTTGGCCATAAAGCCAGCCATTCCCAGGAGTACTCCACATCAAGTGGATTGAGAAAGAAGAGAAACTTGTGAGGCTGAGCCTATGAGAAGCCTGAAGACACAGGTAAATTATATGAACAGGCAGTTGTACTCTTATGTTACTTTCTTCCTTAAGCCCATGGGGAGTTTCCTATGCCTAGTGGATCAGGGATAGAGTAACTTGAGCCTGCTGTACAGATGGTTTTGCATGATATGCTGGCACCAGACAGATGAGAGGAAGTGCTGCTGTTCTTCAGGGTGGCCAAGCACTACAATTGGGAAGGAAATGCTTACAAGAGTTAAATTTTTGAGCAGAAATTTTATTATCCACTGTGCCTAGAAGGAAACATTTTAGTGTCTACTTTACCTGAGGTCAGGATCTATAGTAATTCTTGAGCTAATTATTTAGCTGAAAGGTAACTTCCAAAATCTGCAATATACAAAGCAACTGGAATCTAGCATTGAGACTGAGGCTAAAGACCCCCTGTTGTGCCAGACATTTACCCTTTCATTGCTGGATTATGGGGAGGTCAGAGATGTCTCTGAGGGAAGGGCCAGAGTGACTTGGGCAATGATGGATATACTGAGGCAGGAACCTTCAGATGGTTGCAATATTTTAGAGCTGGTTAAGGCTGAATGAATACATACTAGGTCATTTTTAGTCCTGATCTGAGTGTATGGTCAAGAACTTGGAAGAGTCAAGATGGTAGAACTGCTGGCAATGAGGCTTTAGGGAAGGGTGGATGGACCATTCAGAATGGACCCAGAGCGAGAATATCTGTGTCTATGTGATGCCCACTAAAAGGCCATCATCGCAGAAGAGATTCTTAGTACCAGGAGAAAAAAATGATTCATTTTGTGGGAGTTAGTCATCCTCCTCCTCAAGCCAATCTATTGGTTCATGGGCAAACTCAATATTTAACTTCATAACAAGACTGATCATATACTGTTAGTAACAATGACTAGCAATAAACTTCTAGGGGACCTGGTCTACTGCCCTGTGGCAGATAAATTCTTTTCAGTTAAAAAGGCCGCTTCATCATGGAAGAACAATAACTTATCATCACTGCAACAGTCTTTCTGGATTTGGATTTGCTTTCCCTGTTTATATGCCTTTATAAGCATCACAGGATTCCATACATAGCTTTTAATTGATGAACTCATGCACTGCCAACAAGGCAATAAGCTACTAACTGCCTGGCCTTACTGCATAAATATCCTATCATCCTGATGAAGCTAGGCCTCACTGGAAGGACCTATTGGGAATTTAACCATAACAGCATCTAAGTAGTAGTACCTTGTGATATTGGTATGCTGTTGTAGGATATAGAACATGAGTAGAACTAGTGACCAATACATCTGATATTGTTTTCACAGCTGGAATGCAACCTAGGACCTAGAGGTGAAGATATTTCTTTTTTAAATTATTTTTTAAGTTTATTTATTTTGAGACACACACACACACACACACACACACACACACACACACACACACACGTGAGGAGGGAGGGGCAAAGAGAGCATCCCAGGCAGGCTCTGCACTGTCAGCACAGAGCCCGACACCGGGTTCGATCCCACAAACTGTGAGATCATGACCTGAGCTGAAATCAAGAGTCAGACACTTAAATGACTGAGCCACCCAGGGGCCCCAGGGTGAAGACTTTTCCAACAATTATACCTACTCTTTCACTTTCAGAAGTTTTGTTTTCTTTAACTCTTTTAGTCTAAGTATTTCAGTACTTAATGGAAGAATGTTTCATCCAAGGGTTAAAAAAAATGTAGGTTTTCTTGAATTAGGAGCTGAGACTACCACCTGGGCATGTTGGATTCCTTGTGCAATTGGGGCAAAGATCCTTGGCAAGCTGTGGTGCTGGCTGAAAGCCAGGAGAACTTGGAACGAGCAGAGGAGGAATCTGTCTCATATGTCAGCAGCAGTCTTGTGAATGCCTGCAGAGTGGAAGACTGCAGCTTGCACCAGTATTTCCTTGCTAAGTATGCTATTTATTCTCATGTTTCCTTCTAAAATGAGAATTATAATAATTATTTTTTTCTTTTATTTCCTCTTTCTTTCTTCCAGGGGTATATCATGCTATCCAGGAAATGGTTCAGTTTATCATGTAGTTCATGTAGAATGAAATGGGATTCTGACAGAATTGAAGAGGAATGGACATAACCCAGAGGTCCTGGACTTGAAGGCCAACATCTCCCTTCTGTGCACAGTGGCTGGAAATAGCTTTGGTTATTCCCCATTGCAGTTGTGTGGGATTTAGTTGGATCATGTGTTATGAGTGGTTTTCTGGGATATAGAGAAAAAAGGGTGTGTGTGTGTGTGTTGAGCAGCCAGAAGGTGAATTATAGTACATCTCTTTGGGGTAGCTAGATGGTCCACTATGAGTTTCTCCTCTCTCACAGAGATTATTCTTTTGCACACAGACATAGGCCGTAGGAGATTAGATCTGTGCTGATCCTGTCTACCTGGCCACCAGTACCTGTCTGGAGTTGTCCCCTATGTTCTATATCCCAATTATTAAAATTTGAAATGGTGAGACAGAGAGATGGGATGCCATGATCCAAAGCACGTTAGTGGCAAATTCTGGAGAGAGATCTGTAAACTCCTTGAGGCCCTGGAACCTCCCCACTTCTTGTCCTTTTAAGACTTTGCCCTTTATGCCTGCCTTGGATTTCATGAAATGTTTTAGAATGCTTCCCATAATCTTCCCTTTTTGACTAAGTTAGAGTTGTTTTATGTTTGTTATAATCAGAGGACATTAGTTAACAAATACAGAAAGCAAGGACAATCTATGTATACAGTGATCCTACATGGAGTTGCTCAATTTTAACTAAAAATCATCTAAGTATTTGTGAAAAAGAAAACTACAGGAAGAAAAGAAGACTTCTAAGCTAATCTCTTCCTTCATGGGGTTACACTACTCTCTCTCTTTCCTTATGTCTCTGGGAAAAAACTCAGTGTTAATTACTGGAAAATTATATTTATTTTTTTAAAACTAAATTTTGTATCTACAGAGGACATGGCATGGGGAAGGATGAAAACCAGCCATCTGGAATGACCAGTTCTTTACAGGAATCCTAGTGTAGTTAGTCTAGAGAGAGAATGAAGTCAAATGGAGAGGAAGTAAAGATACAGTAGTTCCCCCTTATCTGTGGTTTCCCTTAAGTGGTTTCAGTACCCAAGGTCAACCATGTGGCCCTGGAGGGTGATAATCCTCCTTCTGACATGTAGTCAGGAGGGCATTAGTACACCAACACTGTGTCATGATGCCTTCATCATTCACCTCACTTCATGTCCTCACACAGGCATTTTATCATCCAATGTGATCACAAGAAGGGTGAGTACAGTACCATAAGATATTTTGAGACAGACACCACATTCACATAACTTTTATTGCAGTATATTATTAAGATGGCTCTATTTTATCATTATTGTTGTTAATCTCTTTACCTAATTTATAAAAATTTTTTAACTATTTACTTTTGAGAGAGAGACAGAGCACAAGTGGGGGAAGGGCAGAGAGAGAGGGAGGCACAGAATCTGAAGCAGCCTCCAGGCTCTGAGCTGTTAGCACAGAGCCCGACATGGGGGCTCGAACTCATGAAAGGTGAGATCATGACCTGAACCAAAGTCAGATGCCACCCAGGTGCCCCATTTACTCTACCTAATTTATAAATTAAACTTTATCATAGGTATGTATGTATAGGAGAAAACGTAGTAGAGTCAGGGTTTGGTACTGTCCTCAGTGGCATTGGGGGTCTTGGAATATATCCCCTGTGGATAAGGAAAGCTACTGTACATAGGCTTGGAGTAATGGCCAAACAAATGTAAATACAGCAGCTAGATGAAATCCTGCAGTGCTAAATTCCTCTTATTTGTACCATTTTACTAATCTCCCTGCCCCTGGGACAAAGATAGATGTTGTAGTCACTGCAGGCCATAAAGAAACTTGCCAAATAAACACAATTATATATTGATGGGTGGCGATAGATATATTGTTCAATAATGTCACCTCTTCCTGTTTATTTTCATACACTGGTCTTTTCAGCTTTCTCCTCATTGAAATCAAATACTCTCTATTATATATTAATGCAGCATTTCTCAAACTTTAGCAACCCTGACAATTACCTAAGGGATGTTAGTTAAAATGAAGATCCTGGGTCTGCCTGTCAGGGGTTTGAAGTTATTAGGTTTAAGGTAGGATCCAGGAAGCTCTACTTTTAATAAGAATCAGTTTAAAAAAAAAATTTTATGTTTATTTTTGAGAGAGAGAGAGAGAGAGAGACAGAGAGAGACAGAGCACAAGTGGGGGAGGGGCGGAGAGAGGGGGACACAAGGAATCCGAAGTAGGCTCCAGGCTCTGTGCTGACAACTCAGCAAGACCCAAACTCACAAACCATGAGATCATGACCTGAGCCAATGTCGGATGCTTAACTGACTGAGCTACCCAGGTGCCCCAAGGACCAGGATTTTTAAATGCATTTGGTCATTGGTTGACCATAAAAATTATTTGTCAAACTAAGACACTTCTGAGTGAAGTGAGTTGCTACTAATAATTACTCTGGAAGGATAGGTGCAAACCAGCACTATCCCAGGCAGTCCTTGAGATGGCCAGTCATTGATCACATTTGAGAAACACTGGTAAATGAAATTAAATTTCTGTCATAGCGATTCAAACATCACAATAAAACTGATTGTAGTATGAATGTCTTTGATATACACACATTATATACATGTATGTATATGTATATATGTATACATATAATATGTATGTTATACATAGCATATATGTTATATGTAGTATACTATATATGTCTTGTTTTTAGGCCTCAGGAAAAAAATAGATGGAAGTCCATTTATTTTTCAGATGGGGGGTTGCCTGACTGCTGTACCCCAGAAATTTCATATAACCTTTGGTAGGCTTGTTTGCCCAATGATTTTGAGATAGTTCAAGTACTTTTATTTATTTATTTATTTATTTTTATTTAAAAAAAAATTTTTTTTTAACGTTTATTTTTGAGACAGAGAGAGACAGAGCATGAACGGGGGAGGGGCAGAGAGAGAGGGAGACACAGAATCGGAAACAGGCTCCAGGCTCTGAGCCATCTGCCCAGAGCCTGACGCGGGGCTCGAACTCACGGACCGTGAGATCGTGACCTGAGCCGAAGTCGGACGCTTAACCAACTGAGCCACCCAGGCGCCCCAGTTCAAGTACTTTTATTTATTTATTTGGTTTTTTTTTCAACGTTTTTTATTTATTTTTGGGACAGAGAGAGACAGAGCATGAACGGGGGAGGGGCAGAGAGAGAGGGAGACACAGAATCGGAAACAGGCTCCAGGCTCCGAGCCATCAGCCCAGAGCCTGACGCGGGGCTCTAACTCGCGGACCGCGAGATCGTGACCTGGCTGAAGTCGGACGCTTAGCCGACTGCGCCACCCAGGCGCCCCTCAAGTACTTTTTTTTTTTAAATGTATTTTATTTTATTTTTGGGACAGAGAGAGACAGAGCATGAGCGGGTGAGGGGCAGAGAGAGAGGGAGACACAGAATCGGAAACAGGCTCCAGGCTCCGAGCCATCAGCCCAGAGCCTGACGCGGGGCTCGAACTCACGGACCGCGAGATCGCGACCTGGCTGAAGTCGGACGCTCAACCGACTGCGCCACCCAGGTGCCCCTCAAGTACTTTTAAATCACAGAATTCTTTTTGTTTTCTCCTCCCCTTACTCTTCTATCTGTCCATCCTTTCCCTCTTTATCTTCCCTCCCTCACCCATTTATTTACTAGATATTCATTGAGCAATCCAGAAGAATGAGAAAGTCAGAGGCTGGAAGAACACAGCCATGGGCCTTCATTCCTCTTACTATAAAAAAAAAAAAATCCATATCCTCTAACAGAGCCCAGCTCCTGGAACTGGTATGATTTGTTACTGTTCTAGATCCAATTTTAGCCCAACATCATTAAAAATAAACCGAACAAATAAGAAACCATGTGTTTTATTTTAATGCTAGTTAACCAATTCAACGAGAAACACTTTAACCTTGAAAATTTAAAGGACTATGGGGCGCCTGGGTGGCGCAGTCGGTTGAGCATCCGACTTCAGCCAGGTCACGATCTCGCGGTCCGTGAGTTCGAGCCCCGCGTCAGGCTCTGGGCTGATGGCTCGGAGCCTGGAGCCTGTTTCCGATTCTGTGTCTCCCTCTCTCTCTGCCCCTCCCCCGTTCATGCTCTGTCTCTCTCTGTCCCAAAAATAAATAAAAAAAAAAAAAAAAAAAAAAAAAAAAAAAAAAAGAAAATTTAAAGGACTAGTTACTCCAAAGTATTTTAAGTGATGTTACATTGTAAATAGAAAATTATGTCTCTTTCTTCTGGCATGATTGTCATTGTGTTTAGAGTCACTATTGTAGGCAAAGATAAGGTTTCACTTTGTTCTTTTCCAGTTAATTTTGGGTTTCTATTGTAGGGAACATGTCAAGAAGTGTGTCAGAAGAGTAGGTACATGCTGAAGAGGAGGAAGGCATTAACTATCTCATATGAGTAATAAGAAATGGTATTTGCTGCAGAAGGAAATTACACTCATGATGACATGGACAAGTTAATGTTCCTTTTAAAATCCCTGACCTTTTGAATTGTTCGCCTCATAGAAAATGATACCCCTCCCCAAATTTTAAAGTTAGAAGTTCTAGGGAGCTTGGAAGAGCTTTACAACATTTACTTCTCTCTTTTATCAGAAAGAAAAGGGATTTACATAGGCAGATAATATCATCATTCTTTGATCTTTGTTGATGCTGTATCATCTGATAGATGTTTTTAGAGTCTTGGAGCAACATGAAGCACATTGATGGAGAGATACATACTTTTTAAACAAGTCATTTTTTTCTTTGACCTTTCATCTTTCATATACTAACTACTATAAACACAATTTAAAAATTATAAGTTGAAATTCTTTACTTAGATTTAGCTCTCCTTAAGGAATTCAACAAGAGGCAAATGTCAACTCTAAAAAAAACTTTTCTTAAGTGTAGGCTGTGTTATGGTGTGCATACTTTCTATAAAATAAATGCCACTTTCAGCTTCTGTTAACCCACATTATGCCAGGAAATTTCCTAATGGTTCTTGTAGACATTTTCTCTCTCTCTATAAACCTATTACTGTGAAACTAGTTCCTTCCTGACTTATGTTTCTCTGCTATTGCATTACTAATATTTATTGTGTTAGAGTAATTTCTCTTTATAAATTAATTTTCCTTCTCTTCTTAATTTTTTTCCATGCTGTTAATTTTTTTAAATTTATACTAGCATTTTTATTATGAATTCCTTTCCTTTAAAGAGGCATTCATACTTAAATTAGGTTTATTCTGTTTGTAAAACTTAATTAAAATTTCCTGCTTTCTCAAGATATTAAACCTGTAATTGTTCTTGGATTTTGATATTTCTATTCAAATCAATAATGGAGAATGAAAATATTCACACATTAGTCTAAATGATTTTCCTCCACATTTCTATCTTTCTAGCAGCTACTTGAACATTATTTATTTTACCATCTTTGGGATCTCCGAATAAAAAAACATGTTCTTCTATTTCCTGTATGTAAAGAAAGTTATTCTATAATTCTTCATATATGTACTTATATGTCCCACATTTGTGTTGTCTTCTCAATGTCCATTCATTCAGCCAGACATTTGTTTGTTTATCATTATTATTTTTATTTTTAAGAGAGAGAGAGCACGAGCAGGGGAGAGGGGCAGAGGAAGAGAGAGAGAGAACCCCAAACAGGCTCTGTGCTGATGAGTGTGGAGCCTGTCTTGGGGCTTGATTCCATGACTCTGGGATCATGACCTGAGCCAAAATCAAGAATCAGACATTTAACGGACAGAGCCACCCAGGTGCCCCGGGACACTTATTTAACATCTATCATGGGCCAGACATTGTGTTAGGTTACATGTATTTGAATTGTTTCTTTGCAATTGCAATGTTTTTTGTTTGTTTGTTTGTTTGTTTGGTTGGTTGGTTTTTTTGGGGGGGAGATTTTATAGTTCTAATGCTGCATACAAAAAGTATGGTTAAAACAAATTCTCTTGGGGCGCCTGGGTGGTGCAGTCGGTTAAGCGGCCGACTTCAGCCAGGTCACGATCTCGCGGTCCGTGAGTTCGAGCCCCGCGTCGGGCTCTGTGCTGACAGCTCGGAGCCTGGAGCCTGTTTCCGATTCTGTGTCTCCCTCTCTCTCTGCCCCTCCCCCGTTCATACTCTGTCTCTCTCTGTCCCAAAAATAAATAAAAAACGTTGAAAAAAAAATTCAAAAAAAATTCTCTTACTTTAATTTTAAACCTAATATTCTTATTTGGTTGATTGAAAGATAGTGCATTTATAGATCTAAAAGATATGACTATTAAATAATTACAATAGTAGTTCTGATAATTCTAAAACTTCCCAATGAAATCATCTGTGTATAGTCTCTGTGCATGTGTAAAATTTTATTGACAGCTGCAAAAAAATTACAGAAAACTTGATGACTTTTATTGGCAATAATTTTATTTACAATGGCAAATTAAATACAGGTGAATATAAGCTGTAACTTAATATCATTAATTATGTACCAACTTGGTCAAATGATTAATTTCAGTTAACATAAAAGAAGCTAGATACATGAAAAATTCCTGGCAGTCACGTTAAAATTATTCTATTAGTTAAAAATTCACCTTTTGCAAACAAAGTTTTGTTTCTGAATCTTTATAGATTACTCTATGAGAAAAGAATCAGGAGAAATAGGAAATACGTTTAAAATGGACATTTTGCTCAGATGATTTAATTAATTGGAAGTCATTTCTATTAGCCAGCTCTGTTGAGGCAGGATCATTTGAGCAGAAGATACTGCATAAAGCAACTAAAAGCACTGGCATCTTGGAACAGCTGTGGAGAAATTCTTGACTTCGGCCTCTGCTGCATTCAGTATCCACATTTTGCCGGATTGAACCCAGGATTGGCCAGCATTTTATGACTTGTGATATTGTGATTTATAATAAGAAATATTCATTTGGTCTTTGTCCCCATTTCTTGCACAGCGTTCCTAAAACGCTTCTAGTTTCCTAAATGATGAGAACAATAAAGGTGTCTTTTGTTATGTGAATGAGGTGACTTTTCAAAAGTACCTGAGATTGGGCACTGGTTGCCAGAAGAGCCAACTCTGTGATTAGATGGCTGGAACTTTCAGTCCCATCCCCCAACCTCCTGGGAGGGGAGAGGGGCTAGGCTTGGATCAATTGCCAAAGGCCAATGATTACATCAATCATATCTATGTAATGAAGCAGCCTCTATATAAATATCCAAAAACAGTAGGGTTGGGAGAACTTCTGGGCTGGTGAACACAGGAAGATTTGGGGCAAGCAGTGCCTCAGGAGAGAGCATGGAGACTCCGTGCCCTTTCCCCTTACCCTGTGCTGTGCATATCTGCCATCTGGCTGTTCCTGAGTTATATCCCTGTCAATAAGCCAGTGATCTAGTAAGCGAAATATTTCTCTGAGTCTGTGAGCTGCTCCAGAAAATTAATTGAATCTAAGAAAGGGGTGGTAGGAACCTCTGGTTTGTAGACACTGTGACTGGCATCCACATTGAAGGGGCAGGGCAATCTTGTAGGACTGAGCCCTTAACCTGTGGGATCTGATGCTACTTCCAGGTAGTATCAGAATTAAGTTGTAGGACACCCAGTTGGTGTCCTCAGCATTTGCTTGGTGGTCAGAATTGGTCTCGGAACCAGATTAGACTCTTATTTTTAAAAGCCTGAGTTATAGGTACTCCTGAGAGGTTAGTTAGTATATGCAGGTGCAAGATAACTTCTCTCTAGTGACCTAAAGATGCACTGGTCTGATGAGACATGAACTAAATCTCACAGAGAAAAGTTGTCAATTTCGGTAGATGCTAGACCTGATAGGTCAAATGAACTTGAGAATCGAAGTCTCCATTTAGCCTACTATTAGGAAGACAATAAGATGTGTGTGTGTGTGTGTGTGTGTGTGTGTGTGTGTGTGTGTGTGTGTGTGTGTGAGAGAGAGAGAGAGAGAGAGAGAGAGAAAGGGAGAGAGAATGAGACACAGAGAAAGAATGAGGGAATGGGAGAATGTTTATAGCTTATCATAACTAACTTGGTTTTTGCCCTTCCTGAGGGCTTTTTCTTTAGCTTTTCTCCTTGCAAACCTCCCATTTCCCCCTTGTTTTATTTTTAGTGACAGTTCCATGAATTCAGGAGGCCCTAACTAGATAGAACGTTGATCATTACCTCTGCCACTACATAAAAGGAAATTTAATCTCTGTCCTTTTTATATGCCAGCTTCAACCAACAGAGAAGGGGATCCCAGCATTTTTTCTCCACGAAGGGAGATACTTGGGATAGAGATTTTTTGGCTTCTAACCCCTTGCTTAGTTTTCTGTCCCAGAAGTTCAAATGACTACTCTGATTGGTTAGGCTCTCATGCTGATTAAGCCATATTTTTACTGCTGGGCAGTGTCTCCATGTGGAAGGCCAAAGTCACGTTTGGTGTGTGTTGTTTTGCTCTCTCATCTACTTTCTTAATCCATAGTCCAGAGTGGTAAGAGAGCCAGACCCTTTTTCCCAGTGTGAGAAGTAGCCCAGCCATGTTCCCACTGTGTTTTCTTTCCTCAGAATGGCAGCCTGATATGCTAGCAAGGAACAAGACAGCTTGGCATCAGGCAAGGGGACAAGGTGTCCTTCCTTGTTAAACCCTGGTACTTCCTTTACCCTTGTACTGAAGGGGGTTTTGTGCTGGTCTCTTCTCTCACTGCATTGTAATAACCCCCCTCTGATAAGAGAAGTGAAATGGATAGCAGTTTAGCGTGGAAGAAAATTACTTAGGTCTTCTGGCCTAAGCTGTGTCCTCCAATCTAGTATTCTTTAGAGATATATCCCAGAGTACTGGCTACTTGTCAAGATTTATCAAGCTGTACTTTATTACCTAATCTGCACATATACGTTTACTCTCTGGGTAGGAAATACCAAAGTAACGGGCAGATAAGTGGTACCTGGGCCTCACAGTTGGCTTTCATTTCATTATTTCAAATAGAATTTAAATTTAAATGATACTCATAATTATTTTAGTCTTTTACATGCTGGATGTTTTGTTCTAATAATGTGAAAGCCTATCATTAACTTTTACTGGGCCCTTTTTATAAAGTCTGTTTTATTAGTTTAATCTCTATTAGAGGGAAAACATAAAACACACACACACACACACACAGTCACAATTAATTCCAGAATCTTGGGGATATAGGAATGTCTACACCAAATTCTAGGTCAATTCAGTCTCCTTGATTAAGAAAATACTGACTGAATTCCCGTTCTGAGCCAGGCAGAATGCTGGGGATGCAAGGGGACTCACCTGAATCATAAGCAAGGATGGAAATTTATTTATGCTAGATTGAAAGTTTGTAGTGATTTACGGAATAACCGAAAAACCCTGTTGTCAGCTAAATAGGATAAAAGACAACTCTGAGCCTTGTATAAACACTTGATCGTCTGTTTCTGCGTGCTTATTTCCTAAAACTCAAAGATGTGGCACAATCCAAAAGAAGCCTCAGGCTCTGCTACTGCATCCCACCTAAGGGTCTCCTAACTCTTCTGCTTGGTTGGATTTCTTGCCAATCACTATTCTGATAGTAATACCCATCTTCTCTCTGTAGTCTGTAACTCTTGTCTAAAATAGGTTTATTTATCTTTGTGGTCACCAGTGTTCCTGGGACTTAAAATATTTTCTTTTTCAAAGGGTACCTCCTTTCTGATATTCAGTTTTCACTTGCATTTCCTACCTTTATTGTTAAAAGCATCTGTAAAGTTTACAGGTTATATCTTTTTGTTTTTAGTAGTTTTTTTTAAGATAGTTTTTCCCTCCTCAGAAGGTAGAGGTTATAAAGTCACTTGTAATTATGGCTAAATCAATTTCTAAACCAATACCTAAAATAGTGTTCTAGCTCCCTACGGGCTATTGGCATTGGTTTTCTTTGTTTGATCCATGTGTGGCTTTGGTTTGGTAAGAATTTGAAGTACATGTGCATGTAAAAGTACCTAATATAAGCAACTTATCCTTGAGGAGGATTAAACAAAATGCCCCATGTGAGGTCACCAGTGCTATGTTTAATGGTCTTGCTCGGGAAGAATCATGGCATCCATAGCTCAATAGCATGGAGGTTCAGATGATAATTAGGAAAGGCCACTTCTCACCAACTGGAGTTTAAAAATGTTTTCAGGCATCCCATTCTAAATTAGTCTATTATTGGAGCTTTTTTTCTAGAAAATAAAATGAGAAAATACTGAACATAAATATGACCTGATGTATATGCCTGTCATTTTCTACTCAAAATATGTTTTGTTATGAAGACAACTGTATATAAGAATTTTTATATGTCTAGTCCTCAGATACTTGATATTGATCCATTTCTATTGCCATTGTGAATGGATGAACTTTTTAAAACCTTTAAAAAAATTTTTTTAAGTTTATTTATTTTGAGAGAGAGAGTGTGCATGAGAGTGGGGGAAGGTCAGAGAGAGAGGGAGAGAGACAGAACCCCAAGCAGGCTCTGCACTGTCAGTGCAGAGTCTGACTCCGGGCTTGAACTCATGAACTGTAAGATCATGACCTGAGCTGAAATCAAGAGTCGGACAGTTAACTGACTGGGCCACCCAGGCACCTCTAGAATTTTTTCTTAATGAGGCTTATTTCTAGTTGGATATATTGGGATTATATCTAATGCTTGCTAAGTGCTCAATAGATTATTTGATGAATGTATGAATGAATGTACAAATGAACTTGAAAGTAGAAAAATAAAACTAATTCTGTGCTTTGTCTCCATGAATAATTTATAGAACTAGACAATTTGTATTAGTCTCAGAGGTTGAATCTAGTAAGGACAGGGATAAGGTTTAAGCACATCCAGAACAATACATGTAGGGTGAGGGTGAGGTCATGAGAAATGTACAGTGCATTATTGAGGACTTATTCTATACCCACACTATGCTACAAACTTCCACAGTTGTTATCCTCTCTAAATCACACAATAGCCTTATAGACGAGGCGTTACTTGCCTTATTTTATAAGGGAAGGTATTAGTGGCTCCACAAGTTAGGTAACTACCCAAAATTACATAGCCTACAAGTGGTAGAACCAAGATTTAAACTTTTAAAACCATAGCTAGTGATCTTATGAGGATGGCCATCTTATGAGGATGGGCTTGTCTGGATTTCAATGTTGTTCTGTTGAAACACAATGGAATCCCCACAGCTGTAAGGTGAGTTCAAGCATGAGAAAGAATAAAGAAATATTGCATAAAGATTTCGTTTGGCAGGGAACTATAGGGATTTAGAAATACAAAATAGCCTAAAAGATATGAATTCCAGACCAATTCATTTCATTTACTCATTTATGATATATTTATTCATTCAGTAAATATTAATTTGGTATTCTTCAAGTACAATGAGCCCATACTACCCACACCTGACTTGTCTTGGGTGCCTCTCTGGTACCATGTTGCATTTTCTTTGGCTTTCCAAAGTGAACCTTCATTTGCAGGTTTTATCCTTGAATCCACTCACTGACACTTAGATGATAATTTCCTTCTTGATTTGCAGCCAGGGGCATCCCAGTTAGTGAGAGAGGCTGGTGTAAAGGGGTATGAGGAGCCAAAGGAGGTAATATTTCTCCATTTCTGCTGATAAGGCCACCCAAGCAAGTTTTCCTGAGGCTATGGTAATCTGGAAGTCTGTCTCTCACTTATTATCTGCAGAATCTAGAAGTTCTGTGGCCATATTGCTAAGATAAGTTAATGAGAGTATATTACTCAATAACAGATGCTGATCTGTCTAATCTTTCTTTGGTATTGGAAGGTGTCCTAGAACATCAGTTGTTAGAAGTAGGTTTTCTTGTCACTTGTGCAACCACTTGCATGTGCATTAAGTACCTGAGGTAACAGGTGAAATACCTAAATCAGTTTAAAAGTCAACCAGTTAACTGTGAGTATAACAGAAATAGAATGAGCTTTGAAAATGCCAAAGTTCTATAACATATTTGTTGCTATTGGGAGTCCTTCATGATGACTTCAATGGATGGTTACGTCACAATTAGTAGATATTCAAATATCACAAAGACTTCCTTATGGGCAGCAGAGTGGCATAAGGCAGTGCTTCTGAAACTGTAATATGCGTATAAATCCCCTGAGGATCTCCTTAAAATGCAGGTTCTGATTCAGCAAGTCTAGGGTGAAGCTTGAGATTCTGCATTTATAAAAAACTCCCAGTGTTGCTGTTGCTGCTGCTGGTTCATGGACCACACTTTGTAGCATGGATGTAAACTTGAGAGTATTATCATCCTGCAATTCATGGGAATTTATGAAACATTATATTTTAAAATATACACATGCATGTGTTGCAGGATTCATGGTATGTAATCAAATTATTTTTGTCTTTCTGCCCCTTTAAAATTCATTCAGGGGGCGCCTGGGTGGCGCAGTCGGTTAAGCGTCCGACTTCAGCCAGGTCACGATCTCGCGGTCCGTGAGTTCGAGCCCCGCGTCAGGCTCTGGGCTGATGGCTCGGAGCCTGGAGCCTGTTTCCGATTCTGTGTCTCCCTCTCTCTCTGCCCCTCCCCTGTTCATGCTCTGTCTCTCTCTGTCCCAAAAATAAATAAAAAAACGTTGAAAAAAAATTAAAAAAAAAAAAAATAAAATTCATTCAGTAATCACTAGTTCCCTTGGATGAAAATTTCTCCAGACCCTGTGACTTTTCTTCTCATGCTTAGGTCATAGATCATCCCACTGTCAATTAAGATCACGAACCAGGCTCAATTCAATAATTAGATTTGGGGGCCCAAGATATTAACCAAGCTCTGCCCTTAATTTAACAGGAAAACCTCCTTTGGCCCAGCCTGGGACTGTTTTCCCTGCAGTCTCCCCTGGAAAGAGGCTCTCATTAGACTTTCTCTATATAGCCATTTTGGGCCTTTTGGTTTAAAGCAGATTTTTTTCCTCATGGAGTACTTTTGTGGCATCTTTCCAGGTGCTGGAGATCTCCTTCTTCTAGTGCCCCTGTTGCTGGCTGGCTGAGCTATTTGGAATTCTGGTAGCCACTTGCTCCTCCTGCTTTGTATTCTGCAAATTTGTCCTCACCTCCAGCTTCTTGCTACTGGGCCAAACTCTAATCAGCTGCCTACCTCTGGTCCACACGAAACATGCTAGTGTCCTGTTGCCTGAAGAACTCTGGGAATGAGGTGGATCTGCCTCCAGAGCAGTTATCCAGGCATCCCTAGTCCTCTAGATCCCTTGAGTAGAAAGCAAATGGCAGGCCTGGGGTCCCCAAAGTACAGGGGTGCACCATTCAGGATGGCCAAGTGGACCTATCTGAATCCTTAATATAGAGTGGGGTGGTGGACTATTAATAAGGCAACAGCTCTTTTAAGAGTGTTCCCTTCACAGATATCCCTTCTCCTTTCTTTTCAATTCTTTCATATTCTCAAAGTAGGCCAGAGGGTTCAGAAGTCATGGAATAGATTCTCAGAAGAAATTTCCTTTGAAATTCTTTATATGGTAGTTTGGCCCTTCACTTTTAAGTGTCACTCTTGTTATTGTAACAGAATGTCAAGGACCTAAGTTTCTCAAGTGCTACATACCCTGAGGTGGGGGGGGGGATACATTTCCCCCATTTTGCAGGTGAAGATATTGAAGCACAAAGAGATTAAGTAAAAAATGCTGGTGTGAACATAAGAAGTTTTGCTCCTGAGTTGGTAGTCTTAATTCCTCTGGTAGAATACTTTCAAATATTTGAAGGCAATATAATGTTTTATCCAAAGGAGAAGGTTAAAAAGCAAGTGGTAATTCAGACCTGCAGAGTGAAATCTTTGGATAACATTTTTGGCTGTAGGTATTAATTATCATTGTCTTAAAAGACATGTATGTGGATTGTATTTCCTAAAGTGTGTTCCATGAATCCACGATTCCTTCAACCATTCAACATACTGCATCTTACACAGGACAGGGCATTCTGTCCCTTTTGAAAATTTACAGTCTATTACCATTATAAATTCTAGGAAATCCTATAGAAAAGTCTATTTAACCCCAAATTATTTGATATTAGGTTTTTTTAGTTTGCCTTTTTTTTTTTTTTTTTTTTGGTAACACCAAAATTGTTTGGAAGCTCCAGAAAATTGGCTTTTGGGAATTTTGTAATGGATCCATTGATTAATTAAGAGATGCATGAAGGTGCATCTACTGATTCCATGTTCTTCTTCCTTTGGTTGTAAAGAATGTTTAATCTGCAGTTATGTTTTGCAGTAATTTGAAAGATTTCCTCAAGCACATTTTAATTCCTATTTGCAACTAAGCCCCTTTATTAAATAACATTGAAAATAACAGTAAGAGTGTTAACATCCATTTGTGTAAAATGAAAACGGTACAGTGACTGTCAACCTTGTCTGCCTCATAACTACCTGGGAAGCTTTTAAATATCTGATGCTCAGATCACATCCCAGGCCAATTAAAGCAAGAATCTCTGGGAGTAGAACCCAAGTATCCATCCTTCCCACAGTCATATGATTTGACCTTCCCACAGTCATACGATAAATAATCTAGATACTTAGGTGTACTCCAACTAGCTCTCTGAAAGGAAGAGTAAATAATCTACTACCAACAGATATAGTCTGGTCAAAATAAAATGGTTAAAACATGTAAGATTTTCTCTTTTTTAAAAAACTAAATGCATGCTATTTAACATTTCCACATTATGGCAATTACAAAGATATTCCTTATTGAGGTTTTGTAATTTATGATCTTTGATGTTAGCCCCCTCTTCATTTGGCTCTCATTTGTCAATTTTATATTTCCAAACTGCACTCTACTGAAAATAACGAAATTAGATCAATATAGTTATGTTAATGGATGTAATATGCAGCTCATTTGAAAGAGAATGGCAATACATATTTTCATAAGTTCTACATTACTCAACTCATTGACCAGAAATGTGTTAATGATATAATACTGGTATTTTGAATGTCTGAGAGTTCCGTTGATGGCACCTTAGAGATAAAAAACCTACTTAACGTGCATGAACTAGAATGAATGACTGCACTGAATATATTTAAATTATCTTTAATGTCCTGTTTTTAGCAGCACATTTTATTCAAACTCATTGACTATTACTCCTGGAACTTAAATAAATCAACTGTGCATTTTTGTTCATCTTGGCTCACACAATTCCATGTCATTTTGTTTGAATAGTGAGTTTAATTTTGTTTGCCAAATAAAAGAAAAACAAAATCATGGGGCTATAAAAAACACAATGCCAGAATCATGTGATTTAATAAGAACAAGCCAGGGGTAAATTCTTACTTGGTATTTTCTTCCTTCCAATCTCAGACACACACTTCATTGCTTTCCCCTTTGGCCTTTGCTCTTATCATGTATTGTTTCTTGTTTCAAGATTTACATTTGTAGTGGGAAAACCAATACTGATGGTTTCTATGTAGTGAGGAACTGCCAAGATATCTTTGCAGTATCTTTAGGAAACAGAAATCTATCCGATGTTTTCTCCCTGAGAAGGCAGTAGTCATGAGATGGAAGGAGGTAGGAATTTAAAAGAATTGTTTGTTGGAATATTTGAATGAGGGTGAGGATACAGAAGGAGTCTTGTTGGACAGAAAATGGATTTGTATAAATGGCAGACTACTTGTCAATCTATAGAGAAGCTAAGGATTAGCAACAAAAGATATTAACTTAAACTTTATATTAATCAAAAAATAGAGAAACTAAGGAATCCTGGATACACCCATACATTGAAAAAATCATTTGTAAATTTCAGAATATGAACTGCCTTCCTAGGGACTATTATCTAAATATCATCTGCCTAAAAAGAACAAATTTTAATTGGACCTCGATTGGCAAGTTCTTCCCCACTCCTTTTCCCTTTGTGAAGATGTTTCAACAGGCAGTATGGGAGAGTGCAGTTTTAAAAAGGGAAACGGTGAGCAAACACTGTTACCTGAATCTTACCCCTGTGACACAGACAACTGTTTTCATAGATTTCTTCCTAATTGTAGTTTACTAGTCTAAAGGGCATTACTGAGCTGGTTTCATTTATTTTTTCTATTTAATAAAAATACATGAAAGCACGAGAAAGGAAGTTTGAAGTTGCTAGAATGAGTTCTAATTTCTCCATAAATAGTTTGGAACTAACTGGAGCCTGTTTCAACAATTGTCAAGGTGAGATGCCATCTAATGTTGCAGAGATCCAAAACTATGAATTAGCCTAGAGCTAGATAGAGCACATTTGCTTAAACCAATGGTGACACCTGGTGGCTGGATATGCTAATGACTTTTTTAGATGCCTTCAAGTTTTCCCAGAGCTTGGTAAGGCTGGTTTTTTAAAATGGCTGCCTTTTCATTGAGATAATGGTCCAAGGGCCAAATGGAGGTCTTCTAGTTCAGATTTTGTCTCTCTAATTTATTTTTTATATTATCAGTTTTTTTTTAATTATGATTAAGGAGGTGAATAAACAACATATTTTTCAGTGAATGATAATTTGGTAATCTTTTAAATGCAGTACTATAAACAGAGCTCTTGTGTCTTACCCGTCCCCGGGCGTGGAGGATTATGCGGCTGTCATACAATTGTCTCCATTAGTGCAGGCTGTTAAAAAGCAAACTGAAGGGGCGCCTGGGTGGCTCAGTTGGTTAAGCGTCCGACTTCGGCTCAGGTCACGATCTCACGGTCCGTGAGTTCGAGCCCCGCGTCGGGCTCTGGGCAGATGGCTCAGAGCCTGGAGCCTGTTTCCGATTCTGTGTCTCCCTCTCTCTCTGCCCCTCCCCCGTTCATGCTCTGTCTCTCTCTGTCTCAAAAGTAAACGTTAAAAAAAAATTTAAAAAAAAAAAAAAAAAAAAGCAAACTGAAGCATATTAAAAATTTTAAGAGTTTATTTGTGCAAAAATCAATTTGAATCGTAAGATTTCAGCCAGGACAAACAGTAACGATTCCTGGCAGTATTGAACAACCCTGTGGATGCAAAAGGTGTTCCCAAAGAGGGTACAAAAGATAATATCCTCTCAAGATCCAGAGTCTCTACCAAAGATAACCCAGGGGGGGGAAAAATCCTCAGTTCCACTGAGATCTGGCAATAGTTAGTAGGACCCTAGAAGCAAGTGGAGTGCAACCCACATTTGTCAGCTGTATCTAGTTGCAAATGGGAGGCAACATTTCTGTTTGGCCATATTTTGGGGGGCCCCCAACCTGATGGCTGACAAACCAAGTTCTCATGACAGAAAATGAGGCAAATAAGGTAATAGCTGTTCTGAGGAAGGATTAACAACCAATGTGCACTTGAGAGCAAACTGACCAGTCACAATGCAAAGATTTTTTTTCCCTGCCAATCTGAATTTGTAAAAGAATGATATGATGGGTGCCTGGGTGGCTCCATTGGTTAAGCTTCAGACCTCAGCTCAAGTCACGATCTCCTGGTTCTTGGGTTTGAGCCCCACCGTTGGGCTCTGTGGTGGCAGCTCAGAGCCTGGAGCCTGCTTCACATTCTGTGTCTCCTCTCTCTCTGCCCCTCCCCTGCTGGCGCTCTGTCTCTCTCTCAAAAATAAACATTAATAAAGATAAAGAAGGACATGAAATTTTACCTTCCTTTCTCGATCAGGCACCACAAATAGACATCTGGGAGAGCTGACTGGTAAGAATACTTACTCTTCTGCTGGCTTCTGCCAGTTTTCCAAGGATCCTGGCTGCAGGCTTTGGAGGGAGTGGGATGTCCTGGTCACCAGAACCTGTAGAGGAGGAAAAATAATTTTTCCTCTACTTTTACAGTGAGTACCTGGCTGAGACACCTTTATCTCTATGGCACCTCAAGACTTATCTAGGTTTAAGGTTCTCCACTGGCCACTGAATTTAAAGATAATGGTTGGTAAGGTTATCCTGCTTGTTCAGCCTTAAAATTTTGTTCACCTGAGGCCTCATACTAGACTCAGTTCAGTTTAAGTTGGATCCAGCCTGACTTCAGACCTAATCCGGTTTCGAAGAGAGGCCCAGTCCGTGAATGCACCTGGTCCGGTTTCCAGGTGGGACCCAGGCCGTCCCTGAACCCGGTCCAGTTTCCAAGTGGGACCCAGGCCGTCCCTGGACCCGGTCCGGTTCCGAAGTGGGACCCAGACTGTCCCTGAACCAGGTCCGGTTTCCAAGTGGGACCCAGGCCGTTCCTAGAGCTCACCTGGTTTCCAAGTGGGACCCAGGCCGTTTCTGGAGCCGGTCCGGTTTCCAAGTGGGACCCAGGCCGTCCCTGAACCCGGTCCGGTTTCCAAGTGGGACCCAGGCCGTCCCTGGACCCGGTCCAGTTTCCAAGTGGGACCCAGGCCGTCCCTGGACCCGGTCCAGTTTCCAAGTGGGACCCAGACCGTCCCTGGACCCGGTCCGGTTCCGAAGTGGGACCCAGACTGTCCCTGAACCAGGTCCGGTTTCCAAGTGGGACCCAGGCCGTTCCTAGAGCTCACCTGGTTTCCAAGTGGGACCCAGGCCGTTTCTGGAGCCGGTCCTGTTTCCAAGTGGGACCCAGGCCGTCCCTGAACCCGGTCCGGTTTCCAAGTGGGACCCAGGCCGTTCCTAGAGCTCACCTGGTTTCCAAGTGGGACCCAGGCCGTTTCTGGAGCCGGTCCGGTTTCCAAGTGGGACCCAGGCCGTCCCTGGAGCCGGTCCGGTTTCCAAGTGGGACCCAGGCCGTCCCTGGACCCGGTCCGGTTTCCAAGTGGGACCCAGGCCGTCCCTGGACCCGGTCCGGTTTCCAAGTGGGACCCAGGCCGTCCCTGGACCAGGTCCGGTTTCCAAGTGGGACCCAGGCCGTTCCTAGAGCTCACCCGGTTCCCAAGTGGGACCCCGGCCCTACCCGGAGCCGGTCTGGTTTCCAAGTTTGATGCAGACTGGCTCCAGCTGGTTCTTTGACCTCCAAGTCTGAAGGCTCCTGACAGAAGCTGTCCTAGAGGGACTTACCCTGTCCTCCAGAGACAGCAAGAACGCTGCACCTTCAAGGAGCTCAACAGGTACCTGTGTCCTGGGGCTCCTGGGGTTGTTGGGAGTCTCCTTCAGGTCCCTCTTCTGACCTGGAGCTGGTAAAAGATAAACTGAGGCGCGTTACAAATTTTAATAGTTTATTTGAGCAAAAATGGATTCAAATCAGACAGCTTCCAATCTAGCCGATAGAAGGGAGCTCCAAGGAGCAGCACAAACTGAAAGATTTTTATACGTGGAGGGCACGGGAACCAGGAATTTATACCAAGCAGAAAGGCTTTGGCTCTGGCACGATCGCTTCCCCCCCACCCCCCCCCCCCCCCGTGCTGATCCGGTAATTCCTGATTGACTGGTTTAAGAATGCATTCCTGGGAGAGCCTAAAGTGTAAGTAAGTGAAGTTTTGGTTTGGTTCCTTCCGGACAGCTCTTAGTTTCTACACAGGAATGAATGAGTGAGCAATGCTCAATATTCCTGCCTCCCCCCATCCCCTACCCCCCTCACCCCCACCATTTAATAGCCACAGTTTATGGTGTGTGGAATCTTGAAATTCCCCTAGTGCAGAGTGACCACCACCTCCAGCTTTGTCCTTCTCCATGCTATCTGGTTTATTCTGAATTCCCTCCTTTTCCAGTCTCGGTCTTAGTGGTCTGTTTTTTATTTTGTTTTGTTTTCATACATTTAACATTTACAGTGATCGTCCCTATTAATCTGTCTATTGCTGTTTTTTCCCCCATGATCTAAGATAAGAAACTTGAAACTCAGCACATTTGAAGAAATTTCCGTGAAGTGTGCGTCTTCACAACATGTCCAAATGGTCTTAAGTCTGGAAGGGTGAGACCCTCCCTACCCAATTCCTCCTCTTCAGCTCCTTCTTAACTACTGTCTGTAGTTTTAGGATTGTTTGTGGACAAGAAAGTGGATCCAACAAGAGAGAATGTGGAGAGCGTCTCTTTCCTCTATACCCTTGTCCACTGTGGCTTATGAAACAGGAAGTAGAGTTATAGGCAGGTGTGTATTCAGTTTAGTTTCCCCCAGGAACACTGACAGCTGGTTCAAACAGAAATCTGAATTATTTGTAAGAGACTGTAGCAAAATATTTACTTTAGGAACTCTTGCCATTTTAGGCCAGAATCATTTATAGTGTCTATTATTTAGAGCTGCAGTTGGCTTTACTATCATTTATTCATTCGTAAATTGAGTCAGTGAGCCTTTAATTCTGCAGATACTGTAGGAATGAACCAGATTAGGTTATATTCTTAAGCAATTTAGAAGTCACAGTTAATTTGATAGACTTAACCATTGTACTTTTAAAATATTGCTTCCTCATTTGTGTTCCCCTATATAGTCTAGGAGAGGATGAATTCTGGAACACACAGCAGTGGCATAGAGGATGGCCTGTTACTGCTTCCCAAATTCTGGGGTATGCATGTGCCAGCACAGGTGCCTGTCACACAGTAGATGTTCTGTGTATAGTTATGTAATTGTTGTATAATTGTTAAACTGACTGCCTGAGTGAATATGATGATGCCATCGGCATGCTTGAAATCTTCTAAGGGCCTCATGTTGTGCAAACAATAAAGTCCCGTCTTTGACCTTCAAGCCCTGCTTATCTTTCAAACCTCCCTCATGTAGCCCCATCTGCACTGGTGGATTTTTTTTTTTTATTTACAAAATTTTTTTTCAATGTTTTGTTTTTGAGAGAGAGAGAGACAGACCATGAGTGGGGGAGGGACAGAGAGAGAGGGAGACACAGAATCTGAAGCAGGCTGCAGGCTCTGAAGTCATGAACCATGAGATCATCACCTGAGTTGAAGTTGGACGCTTAACTGACTGAGCCACCCAGGTGCCTCTGCACTGGTGTGTTTAAAATCTCTCCTATATGAGAACTTTTGCACATATTTTCCCTCTGTCTGGAATACTCTTTTCTCTGTCCTTCTTTGGGTCCCAGTTCAAATGTCTTGTTCTCAGAAAGGCCTTCACTGACTTCCCTATTTGACTTTTTTAAAGTTTATTTATTTTGACAGAGAGAGAGAGCATGCATGAGCTAGTGGAGAGGGACAGAGAGAGGGAGAGAGAGGATCCCAAGCAGGCTTCATGCTGTCAGCGCAGAGCCCTACGAGCCCGAAGTGGGGTTCAAACCGTGAGATCATGACCTGAACTGAAATCAAGAGTCAGCTGCTTAACCTAGACTGAGCCACCCAGGTGCCCCTGACCTCCCTATTTAAGTAGGTTCCTCTACTATTCTCCATGTCAGAACCTTGTTTGTTGCTGGTGTTGCATTTACCTCAATTTTCAATAATTTAATATTTAATATAGTTTAAAAATATTATTTGCTTTTTTCCCCCAGACTGCTAGCTCAGGGCCTGCCTATTGTAGATACTACAGAGAGAGCAATACAGCGATAGGGCAATGCATAAGTAACCATGAAGTGAGAGTACTATGTGCCTTTTTCAAATGGTTGGAGTGAATATATGGGTAAAACCAATTTTTTTCTTTGCAGTATAGACCTCAGATTTTTCTCTAATCGTCTGGGGTTAAGTGTTCTGTAATCTTCTGAAGGGTTAACGAAATTTTTCTGAGTCTGTGGGTCACATATTTCTGGTTTCCTTTTTTTGTAGATAATCTCTCAGCTTTTATAGGCTTCACTTTGTAGAAGCAAACATACTGTTACTTTGTTGTGGCAACCTGGACGGACTAAGACACCATGTTCTCATGTGCTGCACTGACATCTCCAGCCCCCATCATCTCTGGCCTAGACTATTCCTGCCCTCCTACATTTGCTCTTTCACATTGCAGCCAGAGTGAACTTTATAAATAAATCAGTTCTGTAGTCTGTCCTAGTTACTATCCTGGCCATGTTATGTACAGGCATGTGTGATGATATGTTCTGAAATCTCTCTGGGTCTCAGTTTCCTCAGTTTACTATCCAAAAAATAAGGATAGTAAAGCATCTATCTTATAGACTTGTTACAAATTTTTTTAAATGTTTATTTTTGAGAGAGAGAGAGAGACAGGATGTGAGTGGGGGAGGGCAGAGAGAGAGGGAGAGCCAGAATCCGAAGGAGGCTCCAGGATCTTAGCTGTTAGCACAGAACCTGAAGCAGGGCTTGAACTCACAGACTGTGATATCATGACCTGAGCCAAAGTTGGACACATAACTGACTGCGCCACCCAGGCTCCCCTCGGCTTGTTTAAATGATTAAGTGAGGGGCGCCTGGGTGGCGCAGTCTGTTAGGTGTCCAACTCTTGATCTCCGCTCAGGTCATGATCTTGCCATTCGTGAGTTCAAGCCCCACATCAGGCTCTGTGCTGATGATGTGGAGCCTACTTGGGGTTCTGTCTCTCTTTTTCTCTGACCCTCCCCCGTTTGTACTCTCTCTCTCAAAATAAATAAATAAACTTAATAAATGATTAAATGAGTGCATATTTGTGAAACACAGTAGTCTAAGTACATAGCACTATATCTGAAGTTTTAAGATATAAGAAAACTCCCACTGCTTCTCATTACACTTAAGTAAAATCCAGACTCTTTACCATGAATCTCTAAGGCTCTACATTATCTTGTTTCCTGCCTCCCTCTTCACACTGGCTGCTTATGACTTCTCCTTGCTCACTCTTTAGCCACATGGACCTTTCTTCTGCCTTCTGGTTTTAAAACCTGCTTTTACCATAGCCTGGAATATTTTTCCTCCAGATCTGTGTTTACTTCTGTCCTTGCCAATTGAGATCTCTATTAAAACATGGCCTCTTCTAAGAAACCTTTCCTGACCACCTTATCCTTCACACACCCCTAATTGTACTCTATCCCTGTATCGCTGTTGTTTTTTCCTTAACAGTTGCCATAATTATGTTGTAAATTGGTTTATTTACCTGTTTACTTCCTGTCCCCCAAACTCCTAAGATATCTCCATGATATCAAGCACTTTGTCTGTCTGGTTTACCTTTGTTTTCCCAGCATATAGAACAGTGCCTGGCACCTAGTAGGTGCTTCACCAATATTTGTCAGATGAATTGCCAAACAGTCTCATAAATGCACTTCTCCATATGGTAGAGTTATTGCCATTTCATTATTCTTGGCTAATGCACGAAATCTATGGAATAAACTAATCTTCTTAAATTAACTATAAGCACTTAGCTGGGATTAAGCAAATTCTAAACTTACATGATTATAGTACAAGGAATTGCTTTGACCTCTCATAGTTGCATGTTTAAGGGATTTTTTTTTTTGTATCTTCAATGCCCTGAGTTAATTAAATAGGTCTGTAGTGTAATTTTTTTCAGTTGATACCACTTTTATTAAACCATTATGTAAAGATAGTATCTCTGGTCTTCCCTGATAGATGCGATTTAAGTTCCTTGGGATAGTTGAAGAAGATAAAGAAGAAAGGAAATAAGACTGGGGTGTTCTCTCAAGACTTAGAGCCTAACACACTTTGAGGAATGTAACTTCTGATTCATGTCACATTTTATCAGTTTGGTAAGAATGGGGAATAGTGATAGCCCACTGCAGCATTGCATACAAAATTATAGAGGAATATGGAGGAGGGAGACATTCATTCTGACTGGATGGGTCTTTGGACATAATAGTGGTGAGATTAATTAGAATAAATGAGATAATCATGAGTCCTCCACCTCAAATTCTACAGTGTGGCACTGAGATAGCAATATTAGCATCATGTATGTACTTGAAGGGCTTTCTACAGTGAACTCTGTATTTTTGGAAAAAATTCAATGCCTATAAATAATCATAATCTTTTAGAGTTTTGCTTTGGTTTTAGTTTCTTATTTCTATAGCTACACTTTGTGTTTTTTTAAATGTATTTATTTATTTATTTATTTATTCATGTATGTATTTTTTTATTTAGAGAAAGAGTGTGGGCAGGGGAGGGGCAGAGAGAGAGAATGCCAGGTAGGCTCCATGCTGTCGGCTCAGACCCCAACATGGGGCTCAATCCCACGAACTGCGAGATCATCACTTGAACCAAAATCAAGAGTCAGCCACGTAAACGACTGCCCCCCAGGTGGAATGAAACTCATCACTTGGTGGAAAATGAAAGGTAGAAATCTGATGGTTTGTTTTTAGGTAGTGTTACAATGTTCCTGCTTCAAACCCATTTCCTCAGATTGGTGTCATCATATTATCTTGCCATCAGAATGGCTGCATTAAAGCAGCTTTATCAATAGATCATACCCTCAAAATAAAGAGCAGGCACATTACCTCAATACAAGAGTAGTTGTTATACCATCTGCCCTTGCAAATATGCCTCCATGACATTCATGCCAATTAAATCAAGTGCATTAGAAGTCAGCAATGACTTAATTCCATGTCTGGCACATTAACAGCTGTGTGTTTACATATCAGTTATGAGAATAGGAGTACTAAACTATAGAAGTAATCTGGGTGGCACTTTCTAAACAACGTAGATCAATTTAAAGTGGATTCACTGTAGCAAGTTATGTATAGTGGAATAGTAACATCAAACCTGTAATTAATGTCCACAAAAGGAGCGGTACATGACAAGAGTAAAATATCTAGATTGAATTATTAAAATTCTTCAGATGAATCAATTCAGTTAACATTTATTTGAGTGCCTACTGTGTATTAGGCACTGGGGGTAGAGCAGTGAACAAAACAGACAACAAATTTCCCCACCTTTATGGAGCTCTCCTTTCTGCTAGAGGCTCAGTTAAAACACTGAGAGTTAAATTTGTCGTGTGTTAGAAAGTGATAAGTTCTAGGAAGAAACATAATGCAGGAAAGGAGATTTCACTTCTGTCAGCAAATTCTGATGGTTTTATTTGTAAAATATATTCAGAATCCAAGCACTTTTGCCACTTCCACCTGCTCAGGCCAACCCACTAAGATTATATCAAGGGCAGAATAATGCAGTAGCCTCCAGATTGATCACTCTGTTTTAACGTGGCCCTTCACAGTTTATTGTTAATACAGCTTCCAGAATCATCCTGCTAAAAAGAAAACTTAGATAATTTATGTCCTCTAAACTCTCCAATGGTCACCCAAAGTAAATGGTCAAGTCTTTATAATGCTATCAAATCCCTGAATTATCTGGCCTTTGCTTTCTCTTTAGGTTCATCTCTTCTTAATCTTTCCTCTTCTCCAGCCCTCCTGGACTACATGCTGTTCCTTGAATACTGCATCTCCTGCTTTAGGGCCTGTGTTGTTGCTGTCTCTCTGCCTAGAAATCATTGTATTTATTCTTTTTCTTTGGACATCATGATTCTCAAGTCACCTCTGGTCCTTACAGGAAACAGTCCATTCAAATTGGGTAATTTGAAGAGAGTTTTGCGGATGTATGAGCAGGGTGTGGGAAAAGCGCTGAGTGCAGTGCCATCGAGAACCAGGGGTGAGGTGAGGGGACTGAGTTATCAGGACATAGACATGGTGAGGCTATGTGAACAGGGCTGCCAAGGCCTTTGGTGGGAAGATGCAGCTAGCCTGGGGGGACCCCTCAGGGAGGGAGGTGGAGGAATAACTACCCTGACCTCACTGCTCAGCATTGGAACCCACTGGAAGCCAGTGGATAAGGCAGCCTTGTTAGCTTTCTGGCAATACAGTAAACAACAATATCCTTTTTCATCTCTCATACTAGGAAAGACGAAAAGATCAACAATATATAGTTTGTCAAACAAAACAAAGCAAAACAGAACTTCTTCTGCAAAGAAGATTATAGGGGCTTCTCTGTGTGCGTTTGTGTTTGCACCCTCCACTCCCTCCACCTGTTGTGATTTTTTATGGATGGGCCACATGGTGATTTAAGATGCGTTTAGCATTTGGTAGTTTTGGATCAGCCTATTTAATTCAGACATTCTTTATCCTCTATTGTCCTCCCCTCTCAACAAGCCTATTAGGTGCCAAGAACTATGTTAGAAGTTGTTGGGAAGACAGGCTTGTTTCGGAAGAACTTACGATGTAGTTAGGGACATAGGACAAACCCATGATAGTGAGCAAATCAAGATGATAGATGGTTATGCATGTGGTAGGATGGAGTTCCAAAGATGACTGTCATTGAGGACTTGGTGCAGTGGGGAGTTTCTTTGGAGGGGACAGTGTAGGGGAGCTGTACTGTGAAGTTCCGTGGGGGAGAAAGGGAAGCCTTCTAGGTGACCAGACTAAGCACAAATGTGATATTTGGAGTCCAGATATCTGGGGCACTGGCCAGAACAAATATTACCCAGTAAGCAAGATGGAACCAGAGATGATCTCAAATCTCATTAGGGGAAAATGTTATAGAGCAGGTCACTGGGGAATGAGGTAGGTTTACTTTTTCATTTGTTGCCCTAACAAATCTGGAAGAAACATCATGGAAGAAATAAGAAAAATTCCTAATGTTGACTTTCTTGATTAACATAGAATCTTTAAAGGTGACCAAGTGAATCTAATAATTTTTGTTGGTTTTTCTAACTGCTGAAATGCAAAAAAGATGTGGACTTAGAATCGAAATAATGAGATTGGTGGATTTACATAAATTAATATGGTTATAGGAATTTAATTGATTCAAACACCTTCCTGAGACTGAATAGTTAATTAACTGATAGCTAAAATAAAAATAGAAATTCACAGTATCACTGCACTCAGGGATATGGAAACAATTGTGATGTATTACAAGAGTGGGATTTTTAAATAAGTCTTTACAGGGGTGCCTGGGTGGCTCAGTCAGTTAAGCGTCCGACTTCAGCTTAGGTCATGATCTCACACTTCATGAGTTCGAGCCCCGCATCAGGCTCTGTGCTGACAGCTCAGAGCCTGGAGCCTTGGGTTCTATGTCTCCCTCTCTCTCTGCCTCTCCCTGCTCATGCTCTGTCTCTGTCTCAAAAAGAAGTAAAAACATTACAAAAAAAAATTAAATAAGTCTTTACAAATAATTGTCTGTAAACAATTGCTTTGTAAACAATTGACCATTGACCAAATGCATTAATATCATATGTTATTCATGTAAAGTAAGTTCTCTACTTTTCTGTGTTTTGTGTTCTCAGGGTTTCTTTCTATAAAGAAATGTCAGTGCCCTTACTTTGTGCTTTCTTAAATTTCTTTTTGGCTGAATTCAAAAATGCTTCTTTTTTTCCATCTGTGCCATTAGTTGATTTATCAAGTCTACCAGCCTGTGTTTCGAAGAAAGAATGAAGTTTACAAACTGGGGGTTAACCCCATCACAATCTCCAACAAATGCAGAGGGTGGAAAGAAAAGAACCTTTGTTTAGAGACTTCTATCTACCAAGTCCTTTTATATGTGTAAATTTACTGCTATTCTTTATATGTGTGATCTTAGCTGCTATTCATAGCAACCTAGATGGAGAGTTAATATATCATCTCCATTTTAAAATGTGAGGAAACTGAAGCTCGTAGAGGATAATTGACTAATGTCAGACAGTTTTGAAGTGATAGATCTGGGGTCTGGACCAGGGACCATCCAGTTCTTTATCCCAAATCTCACTATCTTTATTTTAATATAATCTAACTTTGCTGAATTAATTCTTAGAAGCTCACAACACTTTTTTAAAAAATGTTTCTTTATTTTGAGAGAGAGGGAGAGCAGGGGAGGGGCAGAGAGAGAGAGAGAGAGAGAGAGAAAACCCCGAGCAGGCTCTGCACTGTCAGTGCAGCTCCAACATGCGGCTCCGTCTCCAAAACTGTGATATCATGACCTGAGCCGAAATCAAGAGTTGGCTGCTTAACCCAGGTATTTCATACAACACTTTTTATTAGAATGTCACAAATACTTCATAGACAATGATGCCTCTTATCTCAAGGAATACTAAAGCCATGCAAAACTATGGAACTACATATATTTCCTATTCTCAGACTCAGAAAGGAATTAGGGCTAATGCCTAGGTTTTCTGAAATCATCTAGAAAGTGAGAAGGAAATGACAGAATACAATAAGGGGAAATTCACCTTCTTCCATTCTTTTTCTCAATTTCTTTTTCCTTTGAGAGCCTCAATTTTTTTTTTTTTGGTTATGATTAATAAGCTTATCAGCTTCTGTGTATGTTACAAATTTTTGATATGGGAAGCGTGAAGCAGGCAAAGGAGAGTTTCAACTTTCCCTGGGAAGAGATTTATTCTGGTCAGCCGGTGAATCAAGTCTCTAAATCTTTTCATGTTTGAGTACTGAGTGCCTGGTCTGAGCTGACCATAGTGCAGAGGTTCTGGAAGATACTAGGGAAGATAAAGATACGGCCCCTGCCCTCAAGTTGTTTCATGCTAGGTAAGGCTTAAGACAATGCACATGAACATCCTCAAGTTTTTTGTATGTGTTTGGAAACATGGTATTATAAAAAACAAAAACAACGTCAAGTGTTACTAGAGAAGAAAGGGAAATAAATGGGATGGTATAGGATGGTGAGGTTTTTTTCTCTGTTTTTCTTTTTGCTCTTTATAACTTTTAAAAAAAATAGTGAAATATATCAAGTAAACCATAGGTAAAGCATAAGCATGTAGCTTAATGAATTACTATAAAACAATATTCACGTGAAAACTACCCAGATCAAGAAATATGTACAACATACTTCTTTCTTATCAAAGCCCTTTTCCTGCTCCAGAGGAGATCCTTACCATGATCTTTGTAGTTAGCATCTCCTTGCTTAATTTTACTTTATAGTGTTATCTATGAAGAATGCATTACCAAATACTATGAAGGCTTATTTACTTCTTTTAACCCACTTTTGAGCTTTATATAAATGAAATCGTACAGTAAGTACTCTTATGTGTATGTTTTATTTCAACAGTATGTTTCTGAGATTCAACTATGATGATGTGTACCGTGGTTCATTAATTTTCATTGCTGCATAATATTCCACAATGTTTTGTGCTGTTGATGGGCACTTTAAAAGATTTTGGAGTTATTATGAATAATGATGTTATAGAACATTCTTGTATGTGTATTTGAGCCCAGAGTGCACATTTTTGTTGTGTATGTATCTAGGGGTTTATCTCTAGGTCATAGGATATTTGTATTATCAACTTTATTAACAGTGCTGTTATTTTCTAGTTGTACTAATTGATACTGTCATCAGCAATGTTTGGCAGTTTTCATTCATCAGCATCCTTATAAACACTTGACATTAAATTTAAAAAAAATTTAGCCATTCCATTGTCAAGTTAGTCGTATCATGTTGTGGATTCAATTTACATTTCCAAGGTTACATAATGAGGTAGGGGTGTTTTCCAATATTTACTTTTATTCATTTGGATTTTCTCTTTTTGTGCAGTGCTCTTTTAAGGCTTTTGTGCATTTTTAAGCAGGTTGTCTTTTTCTTATTGATTTATAAAAGTTTTTTTTTTATATAATATGAATCTTATATTTGTTGATTATAGTTGCTACAATTAGTGTTTTCCCTCATCCCATGGCTTGCCTTTCACTTACTTAAGGCATCTTTATTTATTTTATTTATTTATTTTTATTTATTTATTTAATATATGAAATTTACTGTCAAATTGGTTTCCATACTACACCCAGTGCTCATCCCAAAAGGTGCACTTAAGGCCTCTTTAGATGAACAGAGTTCGTAATTGAATACAGTAGGATTTACTAAGATTTTTGGTTCTCTTTTTTCTTTTTCTTTAAATTCTTTTGTTATTTCTGTCCTTTGTATAATAATTTTCTATCCACAATCATAAGGATATTCTGCTATATTATTTTCTAAAAGCATTATTATTTTGCCTTTTACACTTAGGTCTGTAACAGATTTGAAATCAATTTTTGTGTGGTGTGAGATGGGGTCCAATTTTATTTTTTTCCATATGTTGAATTGTCCAAACACTATTTATGGAAAACATGGTCCCATTCTCACTGCTCTGAAGTGGTACTTTTGTCATAAAGTGTTTATTTATATATGAGGGTCTGTTTCTATTCTCTCTGTTCTACGTTGATTTGGGTATTCTTCCGTCAATGTAACGATCCCTTCATTACCTTAGTTTTATGTCAAGTGTTGATATCCAGCAGAACAAATCTTCCCACACCTTGTTCTTTCCTTTTTGGAATGTCTAGAATATAGATTATTCTTAGACTTTAGCTTTTCCATTTAAATCTTAGAATCAGCCTGTCAGAACACACACACACAGACACAGACACAGGCACACACACACATACACAGAAACTGTTGGTATTTTGATTGAGGTTGTGTTGAGCCTATAGATCATTTTGAAAATTAAATCTATACAACATTGATCCTTCTAAGCTATGAACATAGTAGATAATCTCTATTTCTTTAGGTTTTTCATTTTGTTCAGCAAAGTTTCATAGTTTCTTCCATAGAGATTTGCATATCTCTAGTTAGTTTTATTCCTTAGGTACTTGATATTTTTTGTTGCTTTTTCAATGATATTAAAATTTTTTTGTAATGTTTTATTTTATTTTTGAGAGAGAGAGAGACTGAGTACAAGTGGGGGAAGGGCAGAGAGAGAGGGAGACACAGAATCTGAAATAGGTTCCAGGCTCTGAGCTGTCAGCACAGAGCCCCATGCGGGGCTCGAACCCACAAACTGTGAGATTATGACCTGAGCCGAAGTCGGATACTTAACCAACTGAGCCACCCAGGTGCCCCTACTTTTTCAATGATATTTAAAAAATTGTTTTAAATAAATATTTTTAGCAAACTATGACATCTAAACAGAAAAGTGCCCCAAACACAAGTAATGCAACTGAACGATCACAAAAATATACCCTGGTTACCATTACTTGGATCAAGAAACAGAACATTACCCATACCCCAAAAGCCATCCACATGCCCTTCCCAGTTAGATCTTCTCTCTTCTGCAAAGTTATCTGCTAATCTGATTTCTGACACCGTAGGTTAGATTTGCACATTTTTGAATTTTATGTAAATAGAAGTATACAGTATACATACTTTTTTGCTTGGCTTTGCCTCAACAATATATTTGTGATATTCATCCATGTTCTTGCATGTAGCAATAGTTTCTCTTTGCTTGTAGTTCAGACTTACCCTACCTAATAACGGTTCAGCTAACAACTCTTCATTACAATAGGCTCATGAAAATTTATTCCACTTTTTTTGAATAACTCCGTTTTATTCAGCATAATGACTTTTTCAACCCCTGGCATACTAAATGAATATGCTCTGGGGAGTGGAGTGTTGTTTTAACATTATAATTTCAGGCAGATACATTCACCCAAATTTTCAAACAATTGTTCAGACTCAAAAAATGTCATGTGGAACAAATTCTAATTGTGTGCTATATCTGCATGAACGCAAAATGTGTTATTTTTTTGGCACACCATGACTACTCACTCATACTGCTGTGTGAATGTTGTATTTCTACTTGCTTTCAAGAGATCTCATGTTTAGCCTTTATTTTCTTCTGTGTTTTATTGTGCTATTATTTTGTTTATAGGTGCAGTTTGAGTGTAAAATCCCATCCTCCCCCCTACAATTTAAAAAGTTGTTATAAAAAATGGTACAGAAAGAAGAAAAAGAATGAATACAATTAACTTTATATCACATTACATTTTACATGCAGACAATTTGCTTTTAAATTATTGGTCATCGGGGCACCTGGATGGTTCAGTCAATTGAGCGTCTCTTAATTTTGGCTCAGGTCATGATCCCAGGGTCATGAGATTGAGCCCTGTGTTGGGCTCTGTGTTGACAGAGCAGAGCCCACTTGGGATTCTCCCTCTCCCTCCCTCTCTCTGCCACTCTCCTGCTTGTGCTGGCTCTCTCTCAAAACAAGTAAACATTAAAAAAATTGAAAATATTGGTTATTACTTTTATAAATATGTTTTCTTTATTCATTTGATATATTTTCTATCTATAAATATTATTTGAATCTTTATGGTTGGAATAAAATGCATCAGTTTTTTAAAATTACAACTAATAAAAATATTTTTCTTTGAATGTTTTTGATTTAGTAGCTATGATAGTGTATTTATAATAATAAATGTGTATTTGGTCTTCTTCCATTGTTCTTGGCCTATAGCTCCTAAAGCCCTTGGAATTTCCTAAGTAATGGAAGCCATAAAGGTGTCTTTTGTTATGTTAATGAGGTGACTTTGGGACCTCTTCTAAGGATGGGCTGGTTGCCGGGAGAACCACCCAGGTGATTGGAGCGTTGGAACTTTCAGTTCATCCCTCTGACCTCTGGGGAGCAGGGAGGGGTTGATTTGATGGCCAATAGCCAATTATTTAGTTGATCATGACTCTGTAATGAAGCCTCCATAAAAATTCCAAAGGACAGGGTGTGGAGAGCTTTAAGGCTGGTGAATATGTGGAGATTGGGGGAGAGAGGCTTGTCTGGAGAAGGCATGGACAACTCAGTACTCTTTCCCCATACCTTGTTCTGTGCATCTCTCTCATCTGGAATTCAGGATAGAATTCCATTCTGAATTTTATCCTTTTATAGCAAACTGGTAATCTGGTAAGTAAAAAGCTTCTTCTCTGAGTTCTGTGAGCCACTCTAGCACATTAATGGAACCCAAAGAGCAGGTCGTTGGAACCTCCAATCTATATCCAGTGTGGTGCAGAAGCATTGTGGTAACCTGGACATACAACTGGTGTCTGAAGGTGATATGTGTGTGTGTGTGTGTGTGTGTGTGTGTGTGTGTGTGTGTGTAGTCTTGTAGGACTGACCCTTAAATCTGTGAGATCTGATGCGATCTCCAGGTAGGTAGTGTCACAATTGAGTTGAATTGTAGAACACCCAGCTGGTGTCTTGAGAATGGCGAAACTCCCTTCCACACTTTGGAATTGGTGAGCAGAGTCAATAGTGGCAGTGTTTTCAGGAAGGAATTAGAGGATTCAGCAAAGGATAGGTATACTTTATTGTATGATTATACCACAAGTTATTTACCCATTCTGTTGTTGATAAGTATTTTTGGCTGTTTTTCTATTTCTGGTATTTAAGAACAATGCTTCTAGAAATATCCTATAAAAGATGTTTGGTGTACATATACTCATGTTTCTGTTGGGTACAAACTTAGGAGTCATTTTTCTCGGTCACATGTATATGTGCAACTTTAATAGATAATGCCAAAGAGTTTTCAAAACTGCTTGTGCCAAATTGCATTACTACAACCAGTGTATGAGAATTACGGTTGCTCCAATCTTTGCAAACACTAGTTACCGTCAGTCTTTTAAGTTTTATCCATTTCTGTAGAGTCATGATACTCCATTGTTGTTTTAACTTGCACTTCCCTGATTATTAAAAAGTTGAGCACCTTTTCATATGTCTATTGGCCGTTTGGTATTCTGTTTTGTGATGTATTTGAGTCTTTTGCCATTTGTCTGGCATATATATTGACTTGTAGGCATTTCTTATGCATTCTAGATACTGGCCCTTTGTCTGTTATGATGTTGCAAGTATGTGCTCTTATCACATGACCTGTCTTTTCACTCTATTAGTGCATCTTTTGATAAACAGAAATGGTTAATTTTATTGAATTCTAGTGTATCAATCTTCACTTTATGGCTAGTGTTTTTCGGTATTGTTAAATAAATCTTTGCCTACTTCAAGGTCACAAAGTTGTTTTCTGTGTTGTCTTTGGGATGCTTGATTGTCTCACCTTTCATGGTTAGATCTACAATCCACCTGGAATTGATTTTTTTGTATGATGTGAAGTAAGGGTCAAGTTTCATTGTTTTCCATATGGATATCCAATTGACTCAGTATCATTTTTTGAAAATATAACCCTTTCCCACTGCTCTACAGTGGCAGATTTGTCATAAATCAAGTGACCATATATGCATTTTTTTATTCTGGGCTCTTTACACCTCCATATATCTATTTATTATTTTATCAGTAGCACACTGGCTTAATTTCAATAACTTTATAATAAGCCTTGATAATTGGTAGAGTGAATCCTCCAACTTTGTCTTCTTTACGTTTGTCTTGGTTGTTCTTTGTTGCATTTTATAAAAACTTGAGTGTCAGGTTGTCAGCTCTCTCTCTGTCTCTCTCTCTCTCTGTCTCTCTCTCTCTCTCTCTCTCTCTCTCTCTCTCACACACACACACACACACACAGAGTTGGACTTTTGATTGAGATTGCACTGAAAATATAGTTTAATTTGAAGAGAATTAATATGGTACATCCTTTCATTTATTTGAACGTTTAATTTCTTTCAATAGTATATTATCATTTTTTATAAAAGTTTTGTATATGTTTTATTAGATTTATTTCTAAATATTTGACCTGTAGATGCTGTTATACATGATATTGTTTCAAAAACTTCATTTTCCAGTTGTTTGATGCTGGCATAAGGAAATATAACTGATTTTGGTTTGATAGCCAGTGACCTTGCTAAATTCACTTTGTAATTCTAAGAAATTATTTGTAGATTCTTTTGAATTCTCTACATTCTCAGTCATATTGTCTGTGAATAAGGACAGCTTTATTTCTTTGAAATTTCCCTTATTCCAAGGGTGTAGGTTTTTTACGGCTTAGAGCAGAGGGTGGTTTAACAACTTCCCTGACCTTGATGGGCCTTGAACTCTACTTTTGTCTCTCTAGCCCCTCTGTGGGGGCTGCTGTTCATTGTGCAGCTCAGCCTCTCAGCTACCCCTTCCAGTTAAAATGTTAACAGGCAGGAGCAGCCCACTTTCTCTGGGTTCTCTCCCTTTTGGCCTGGTTATTCCTCATGCTCTTGTTAGCTCTTTGATGCTTTTAAGAATCTGTTTTGAAAACATTTCATCCAGCATTTCCCAATTTTTCTTCAGGGGAAATATTGGTATTGATTACCATGTCTGCTATTATTAAAAGCAATGGTTCATTAGGTGTCTTTCTGAGCTAGCCTTGGGAAAGAAAGGGTGCTGAGCCTGAAAACTAAATTATGATGTTTGTTTAGGAGGAGACGGGTGAGTCATGGGTGCAGGGGGCTGACAGAGCCAGGTCAGAATGACCTGCTGGCTTTGGCTGTGCTCTGAGATTGCAGTGATCATGGACAAAGACAAAATTGTAGAACTCTGTGTACTGGGGAATGGACGGGTGTAAGGACTACTCCCAGGTGCACATAGAAAGTTCTTTCCTATCTGTGCCAAGCACAGTGATTGGTGTTTACCCAGAGCTGCTGCTTTCTCAAGCATCCATTTTTATTTTCAATTCTTGGGACTATAATGGCATGTGGGAATCAGTTCAAGGAAGTAAATTGAGTTCTAAATTGATTAGTTCAGACAAGTAGGTGTGGTCATGGCAGAGAAAGCCTTTTACATGTTCAGGCACCAGAGATGCCATTTTTTGAGTAGGTTTATTTGTTATAAAGCATTTTCGAAGTCAAATCCACAAATATTAGCATATAGAAATATATCTGTTCTGTAGAAATTTACTTGAAATGGTATTTATTACACTGAATCTGAACTATAGTAATTCTAGGCTGGATTTTCCCTGGATAATACGTTATTCCAGTGAGATTCCATCTGAAAACTGATATAAATCCTTGAGGTGAGGAGTCTGTCCTAGAAGAGGGCTGCACCTGGGTTGTACACTGTTACTGAGCTTTCCTGAAATGTTGTTTCTCCCTTTGCCATATACTTTTTGCCTGCTGGAATAATATACTATTTCATTAGGACACATTACCTCTTAGAAAAAATTCCATACACATACACACAAAAGATAAAATCTATCCTTCACTGGTTATAGAGCTGAAGGATCAGCAATCAATTTAAATTTTCACATAAAAATGGCTTAAGGCCTCTGGGAGTCTCTGGTTCCAACATTCATCCAGCTTTAGTTGATTCAGGGACACTGGAATGCCAGGAGTCAGCTTTTTCTATTTCTTTGTTCTTTAAGAGTCTGGGACCTTATATGTTCTTCATTAGCTGTTATGAAAACATAGTTGTTTACTACATCAGCATTTCCCATAAGGTGGTGTTTTGCAATGTTATTTGAGGCAGAATTTTAAGAAAAATATTTTTAATAAAACTTACCTATTCTAAAGTAAGAAACAGTCTGGCTTGGGTTACACTAATCCCACAGACAAAAATATCTGGATGAACTGCCACAGCTAATATTTTTAAAGTGAGATCTAAGCTGGGGCACCTGGGTGGTTCAGTTGGTTAAGCGTCGGACTTTGCCTCAGGTCATAATCTCACAGTTTGTGAGTTCGGGCTGCATTGGGCTCTGTGCTGACATCTCAGAGCCTGGAGTCTGCTTCAGATTCTGTGTCTCCCTTTTTCTCTGCCCCTCCCCTACTCTCGCTCTGTCTCTCTCTCTCTCTCAAAAAAAAGTAAACATTAAAAAAAAGTGAGGTCCAATTTGAAGTCTGTCCATCCTTTTAGGACTCTTGACTAGAACCTACGCTTTGTACCTAAATATTGGAAAGGAATCATTAATCAATAGTTATCAATGCAATAAAAAATAGTACATCCAGAATACAGAAAAAATCCTTTCAGATCATAAGAGCAATTTTAATTAAACTGTCAGGTTTAAGTTGCAGGTATACCGCAGCAGCAACAATTTAAAAAGCCACAAAGCACCCAGACACTTAACTTGTAAAAGTATCCCGTTCCCTTCCCCCACAAAAATTGCTGAAATGGACAAAACCCTGAATGGGGTTGATCTTGTGCACAGCACTGTTGACTGAGAGAGACCCCTCTGTTTTACGTGGTGGTGAATACACATAAATAACACTGGAGCACAGAAGAAAACAGAATGCACTTATATTTCTAATTGGTTTCAAAGTGTTTAACATGTTGTGGGCTTGAAAAACAATGATTGTGCAGCCACATTTTATGCTCTTGGCTTGATATTTCAGTATAAGTAGAAAAATCCTGGATGTTTGTTTTGTTTGCTATTACTACTTGCAGAGAGTATTCCCAAATACGGGTTTTTGGCAAAGAAAACTGGACTGATGTTATCAGAAGGGAGAGAGACAAGATTGTCACATTAAAGTGACTTAAGTGGCAATCAAAACAATAAAAAGCACTGGCATAGAACCTTGAAAATCAAACTTTAGAGAAATGTGAATAAGGCACAAAGTAGTGGTGAAAAATCCTAAATTACAGTTTTTTTGGAATAACACTATGTGCAATGTCAAAATATGACAAACATTACTGCTGTCCTACTTTGAGATACCTTGAGGCAGTACTTTGGGATAGCATTCATTTTAATTGAAACCAAGTTTTTAAGGTTTATATCCCCTGTAATGTATGGAGACATACTTCTTCAACACATGATTAAATTAGCTCCATTTGAAAGGAAAGAAAAGGGGGGAAGACAAGGATTAGATATTCAGGTACTAAGTAAGGAAAATAAGGAAACAACAGCTCCAAAACCCATATAAGTACCGATAGTTTTCAGGATTATAAACCATTACTTCAGACACTTAGACAACTAACTAGTATTTCCATTACTTCACACTGCCATCCAACTGTTTCTTGGCTAGTCCTGGGCAAAGTGAAATTTGGGCACCCAAATTCTTCCATCACCATGAAATTCCCACTTGCGTGAAGGATGCCTTACTACGTAAGATTGGAACAGGGGTGAGGAGGCTGGAGGGACTCTTCTCTGACAGTTCCTGGGGATAGATGACCAAGGCATAGTTCTTCAAAATTTCCATCTTGCAGAGGGTCGGGGGAGCCAAATAATGTTAGCAATAATTGTAAACACATGATACTGGTCACTCACTACAAAAGAGGTTTGTACAAAATTGAGATGTGAGATAGAGAAGGAGTAGGATAGAGGGTAGGGCCAGGGAAGGAATAGGGAGAGCCCAGAAAGTGCTGCCCTTGAGTTAAATACCTAAGGATGAGTGGGAGTTCAGCAGGCAAAGAGGTAAGAGAAGATGCTCTGAGAGGCAAGTACATCATGGACCTGGGAGTGTTTAATGGATCTGAGCCACATGTAAAGCACCAAGTGTGCTACCAAGTGGTGAGAGGACTGGAGAGAATGCAGACTGAGGATGACGGGCTCAGGATTTGCCTGTTGTCCTGTTAGTCCAGAAGGGCACATGGAAGCCTTCTGAATAGGAGCATAAAATGTTTCCATTTGCTCTTCAAGAAGACCATTCAGTCTGCTTTGTTGTCAGCTGATTGGAGGAAGGAATGCTGTTTTGGGAGGCGATTGCCAGAAACCAGGATTTAGACCGGACCGAGTTTTGGTATAAAAAAGTATGAAGATAACTCTGAGATTGTAGACGGGAGTTGTGGTAGTTTGGTTCACTAGGACAGGGAACGTAGGTTTGGGGAGGAAGGTAACTGAGTTTTGGACTTGCTGTATTTGTGGTAAATGACAGTGTAGAGGACAGGTAGGGGATGGCACGTGTTGACATTGACCTCAAAGGCAGAGGAATATTCATCCATGTAGGCCTACAGAGTACCTCTCTGGGAGGCATTCATCTCCTGTATTCAAGCCCTTTCCACTCTGTGGCCAGTACCAACCCTAGTACTGCATTGAATGTGGATTTTAAAAGAAAAATGTCCCTTGGAAGTATAATGGGCTGCCAGTCACTCTTAACCTCATGGCAAATAATAATTAGCAATTAACTAAGCTGATCTTAGATTTGGAGGAAACGGGAGGAACTAGTTTGGGGATGTGGAGGAAATTGCAGTTAATGGGATAATGGCCACTGGGCATCTGGGGGTGCCTGATGCCACCCAAATTAGGAGGTTAGGGTGAAGAAGTGACACCTTCCAGTAGAAGCAAGTCCCGATAGAGAGGTGGGAGAGCCCAGTTATAACACTTTGGAATTTTTCCCTACAGCGTCCTGTTTGTGCTACTGCTAACAGTTTCCATCAACTGGAGGACAGTTGAAGAAACCTGACATATATATCCTAAGTGCTTTTGATTTAATTTTTTGATGTTTATTCATTTTTGAGAGAAAGAGAGAGAAAAAGGGAGAGATCAAGCGCATGAGCAGGGGAGGGAGGAGAGAGAGAGGGAGACACAGAATCCAAAGCAGGCTCCAGGCTCTGAGCTGTCAGCAGAGAGCCTGATGCAGGGCTCGAATTCACAGACTGTGAGATCATGACCTTGGCTGAAGTTGGACACTTAACCAACTGAGCCACCCAGGCAAACCCTAATTTAAAGTAGATGTCATCATATCTGTGAGCCCACTTTACAGATGAAAAACCTCAGACTTAGAAAGTTGAATAGTTGATAAATGGCAGAGCCAGATCTCTGCCTACAAAGTCCATAATCTCTTTCTACTCTATCCTATTGGATCCTGAGAGAAAGAAGAAAGAAAATAGGATGAGCATGGTGTTAAAGGGAAAGAATGGGTAACATTATTCTAATGTGTTGGATGGATGTAGGTCCTCAGAGAAGATGTTCCCATGACTTCTTGTTGCAGTGCCTGTATTTAGACCTTTCCCCAGATCTTTAGATCTCTAAGCAGGGCCCTGAAGATTGCCTTTGAAATAAGCCAGATCTGAAAATCATTATTTTACTTTCTCAAGACATCAGTTAATCACTGGTTACAAAAGCTTTCCATCCAGTGGCTTTGCTTCCCAAATTATCTAACATGGTGGGAACATATTGACAACACTCTGTTTTGAGAATATGTAGATGGGAGTTTTATAATTTTAAATGTGCTTAAATTTCATGATCTCATTTAGTTTTTAAATCAATCCTATGAGATAACTTTGTTTTCCTGGTGTCAGAGCTGAGGAAATGGAAGATCCGAGAGGTTAAGTGACTTACTCGGATTTGCACAGCTAGTAAGAGTTGATGCCATTACTAGAAAATGAGAGACTTTTGGCTTATTAGCAACATTCTTTCCACAGTGCTACACAAATGTGAATGTGTGTGTATAGATTTATACAGAAAGAGAGAGAAGGAGGGGGAAAGGGGAGGATATATAATAGAGAAGAGGAATGCAAAATAGGATTCCATAAAAATCTAGGGAACAGGGAACTGACCATTTCTTTGCTTCACATGCATCACTTATGTCTTTCAGATATCCATCCTTCTGTTTTGTCTTTTTTCAAAGATCCCTAGGCTCTTGAGAGATTTCAGTGAAGCGTCCCTTGATGTAGCCCCACAGGCTGTCACTGAAGGGTCTTGAGGTTGAGAAGTTAATGCCCAGAAGCCCACTATAGTGCAGTCAAGCACAGTGCCAGAGTTACAGTGTCCTTGCTGGTAGTGAGCTGAGCTTGCTCGCTCCATTGTCTAAAACAGACCCAGGGTGTGGTGCTATTTGATGCAAATGACAGCGGCTTTAAATGGCATGCCTCTAAGGGTGACTCTGGGCTGGGGATCCACTTTGGCACAAGCATCACTGATTAGATTTTGAGTTTTCCCTTTGAGGGCTACCGCTGTTCAGCACAGGATGCAGGCAGGCCTCAATACCCCTTGGATCACAATTCCTTCCACTCATCACCTTTTGTGGGTAACAGTCAAAGTGTCTCAGTTTTTAAAGTGCAAGGCTGAATCATTACTGAGTAATGGAGCCACCAGACCTGTCCAAGGCTCTCCTATGGCACTTCTGCACTTCTCAGGAAATATTTGTGTCTGCTGCTTGACCATTATTGAGGAAAGATTGAGTGGTTGTTGTTCTGTCTTTGGAGAGGACCAAAGATGGCACCCCGGCATACCTAGAAAGCTCATTTATACCTTTTTTTTTTTTTTTTTGGTTGTTTGCCTGCCATTGCTGTTGAAGGCAAACTAATTAGTTCCATCCAGAAATATCCACCTAAATCTGTACTAGCCAAGTCAAAATACCTTCAGAATACAGCTTTCATAGTACAGAGAGAACACAGATCTTAATGTCTCTTTCCCCTTGAATACTATAATTTAAAAACAAAAAGCTTTCAGTCACATATACAAAGCAAATTTTTCACAAAGTCTGTCAAAGTATTAAATGCATAAGTAATAGCAAAATAGCTAAAACTCTGCACTTGCAGCAGAGTCAGGGTCATTACTTTTGATGAATATTTTCCTTTTTAAGAGACAATGATAATATAAGTAAGCAGTCCAAAGAGGATATTTAAAACATATTCATATATTGCCTTTTGTTAAGATCTTTAACCCTGGAAAATCATGTCCATAATCATAGCTCATTATCTTAATTAGATCTGTTCTACATTATCTCACAATTTATTCTCATTACTTCATAGGTGATCAGCCTTTTGAAAAGAATGTGAGCAGAATTTTCTGATTTTTATTGTTGATAGTGTCTGTCTTCTCTTTCAAACTCTATTTAGATCTTTGGGGTGTTATAATGGTGATGCTATATTTAATTAAAAATTACATTAGAAAGATATTAATATTCATTCTGATGAATGAACATGGGATTAACTCAAGAATTAAAATCTCTATAATGGCTAATGAGGTGAACTATGCTGTGCTGCCCATAAAAACAGAGATAAATCATCTAAATGACTGAAAATATGGTTTTTCTTCCTATTGTCATGCTTTGTGTACAAGCAACAGACCTCTTCAGTAACAAGTTACTTCAACATGTGCTTGTCTTTAAAAGTGTAGATGCCACCTCATTTTCTTGACCTACCGCCCTACCCTTAAGCTCCAACACCTTAAAGGGGATCAAGATTACATTGCCAGAAAGCTATCTCTTTCCTCTTCCTCTGTCCCTCACATTCAACTTGGAAGCAAAAGAATTGGCTGTGTTTCTTTTTTTAAAGTTTTTTTTAATGTTTATTTTTGAGAGAGAGACAGAGTGTTAAGTGGGGTAGGAGCAGAGGGAGAGGGAGACACAGAATCAGAAACAGGCTCCAGGTTCTGAGCTGTCAGCACAGAGCCCGATGCGGGGCTTGAACTCAAGAACCATGAGACCATGACCTGAGCTGAAGTTGGATGCTTACCGACAGGGCCACCTAGGCGCCCCAAGAATTAGCTGTGTTTCTAATGGCTTGTCAGTTCACTGGGGTTATAATCTTTTAAGATGGGAAATAAGGACTGCACTTTGAATTTTCTGGTTTGTAGTATAGATCCTGGAGAAAAGCTACAGCTGAGGAAGGCAGAATTGTAGATGTTTATGCAAAATAGGAATGCAAAATTGCAAAATTAAGATTATTAGCCACTGCTTGTCAATAGCAGTTCTCTTAAGACCATACGCTGTTGAGGCAAATATAGATGTTGTTGGGCAAGTGCTGGGACTCTCTGGAGCAGGTTGGTTCTGTAGGGAGGGATAGTTATGTGACAGGGTAGGTAATGAGACTTATGGAATTTCACTGTGAGAGAGGTCTTAAGCACTATACTCATGGGTTAGAAGGCAAATTTCAGCGCAGCAGGACAAGGTCTCAGTGAGGGATCACAGCTAAAAGACCAACAGTCTTCCTTGGCTACTGTTGATGTTTTTCTAGATAATCATTTCATGGCATATGTGGTGGGTAAAAAAATGAACAAAACCAAAATTCTTTTGTGTCCTAAAGGTGTCCTTGGAAGAGAAGGTAGTACAGTGTCTTTGAAAGAACTCTGAGCTGAATCAAAAGTAAATTCTAGCCCTCCTTCGCCTATGAGAAATTAATCAAATTGCATAACCTCTCTGGACCTCACATTCCTTCTCTCAGATATTAGGAGGTTGGAGTAGACAATGATCACTGAGATCCTTCCAACTTTAGCTTTCTGGAAAGCTTATGGAGAGCATAGGACCAAGTTTCTCTCATAAAAACCATACCATGATAAAAACAGTAACACAGATGCAGTGGATTGATTGCAAAAATGGCCCCAGTCATTACCCTCTCAGAAGTTGCCACCCTTGCAATTGATTTTGCAGATTTTCCCTAAGAAGTAGAATCTATATCTGCACCCCTTGAATATGACCTGGCCTTGTGATTTGCTTTGACATGTAGAAGGGGTGGTACTGATGGTGTTCCAGGTCCATTTCTAAGTCTCAAGAATTTTTGTGTTCTTGGGGCACCTGGGTGGCTTAGTGGGTTAAGCATCTAACTTCGGCTCAGGTCATAATCTCATGGTCTGTGAGTTCCAGCCCTGCATCGGGCTCTCTGCTGTCAGCGCAGCTCCTGCTTCAGATCTTCTGTCTCTCCCTCTCTCTGCCCCTCCCCTGCTTGTGCACCTGCACGGTCTCTCAAACATAAACATAAAAAAAAAAGAAAAAAGTTTTGTGCTCTTTTGCGTGCGCACATTCTCTCTCTCTGTTTCTGTCCCTCTCTGTCTCTGTCTCTCTCATTCTTTTGGACTCCTACCTCCATAATGAGGACAAGTCTGGTTTAATTCACTGGGAGGGCTGTTAGAAACACGGAGGAAAGCTGAAGCATTCAGCCAAGGCCAACTAGTTTAGCATGTCTGCAGCTAACCTGTTAGTTGACCACAGACACATGAGTGAGCCTAGATGAGATAAACCAAGCCCAGCCCAGTTTACCAAAGCTGCTCCATCCATCTGGACTTGTGAGAAATAACAAATGGTTCTTATATTATGCCAATAAGTTTTTGTATGTTTTTATACAATAAAAGCTGATACATGAGACTTCCCTAGCTGTACCCCCCACTCATTCACCCAAGAATTCAGTTCTTGGTAAAGTCCTTTCATCTGAACCTGACTATTTCTTGGGGTCCTTAGGCAATGTTTTATAAGCGTTCATGAAAAGTCTGGTGATCAGCCAAATCGCATCCACGGGATCCCACCCGTATTTCTGCTGGATACTGCTGTTCCATCTGGGCAGGTTGAAACTGTGCTGGTGGCAGCTTTTGCTTCTACCTTCTACTGCCTGGTGCTCTGGCTTTGAAAAGATGTGCTTCAAGGTGCCAAAGCTTTGTTGAGGGAGAGTGGCAAAGTTGCAGAAATGCCTTTCTCCTCATTTTGTGTTATTCCCTATTACATGGTTATCAAAGCTACATCAGTACACATACTGTCTTAAGTTTAAGTTAAATAAATTTCAGGTTTTATTTATAGCCCTCCGTCTACCTAGTGCTTAGAAACTGTGATAGGAAAGAAATGAGTGAAGATGCCATGTTATACCCAGAATGCTTCTCCCCTTCAAAACGAAGACTTTGCATAAGAGAGTCTTAAAAACTGAGAACAAACTGAGGGTTGATGGGGGGAGGGAGGGAGGGGAGGGTGGGTGATGGGTATTGAGGAGGGCACCTTTTGGGATGAGCACTGGGTGTTGTATGGAAACCGATTTGACAATAAATTTCATATATTAAAAAAACAAAAACAAAATGAAGACTTTGTTGTTGGAGGAACTTTGTCATACCCAACTCTTCCGTACCTAAGGATGAGTTCTTTTCTGGGAGGCTCCTTTGAACTTCCCAGAAATACAATTCTGTAAGTTTGCCACAACATTATATGAGACATACCCAGATTTATTCAAATCCTGCCCAGGATGAAGCTGGGATATCTCATTGCAGTTGTTTTGGTATTTGCCTCCTGTATCCAGAGAGAGGAGCACTGGGAGCCAACAGGTAGTTAAGTGTAACTTACACATTGGCTGGTTCTCATTGCAGTGCATCTGTGTTTGCACATAATGTCTTAATATTTCCAGTTCACTTTAACCCAGACACAAAACCTTCTGAAACTCATCCTTCTCTGTTAATTTACACCAGGAAAATTGGTCATCAGCATAGACCCCACTAAAAATGTTGTGGGAGAATGAGGATGGGGTTTCTATTGCATAATATGTTAGTTAATCTAATTTAGGCTATGCTGTGATAATAACCCCTGAATGTTAGTGACTCTACACAAATAATACATATTTATCCTTCATGTAGAATCTGATGCTCTCTTTCATCCTTTTTTTCCAGATTATTGGGGTATAATCGACATATACCGTTGTGTAACTTTAAGATATACAGTATGTCAGTTTGATAAACTTATATATTGGAAAATGATTACCATCATAGCCAACACCTTCACCATGTCATAAAATTACTAGTTATTTTTTTTATAGTGAAAACATTTAAGATTTACTATCTTAATGACTTTCAAACATATAGAGAGTATTATTAACTATAATCACTACACTGCTCCTCTATGTATAGCTATACCATTTGGATCATATAACCTCTCCAAGGTCACCAGAGCAGTGATAGGGAAAGAACTAGAGACAATTTTGTTGAGAAGTTACCTATTCCTTTTGCTCACCCTCCACTGGCATAATCTGGTTGCATGATCCCACTTAGATAGGTGGATGGGGGCTTGGAAATAGAGAAACACAGGAATAATAAGTAGGCACCCAAAATTTCTCCCCTCTCTGCCTATCTAGTCATCAAATTTCCAATTACTGCCATTTTCACGTACATAGGACATCTTAAACCAAATTCAGGGGAGACACCCCAAATTCCAGTCCAGTCACTACATCAACCTCTGTGGAATATATGGACTTCTGGGCCTTGTCCATGTGAAGCTCTTCTTGATTGGTGACCTATGAAATGAAAAGAAAATCATATAAATTTCCCCCTTTACTGGATATACATTGGTGGAAATGGGCAGAATAACTATGGTAAGCATTCTCCCTTGGAAAAGGGAAGATAAGGGACACATAGCAATGATGATGAAAATCCACTGGGAAGACATAATAAAGTCTTCTTTATCCTGAGGGTGGTGAGTATTCCTGAATTAGGCCTTAGTTCTGAGTCTTGGAGTTCTTTCATTCATTGTACTTCATGGCTGCAAGCTGTATTCTTTGAGATGTTCTTCTTTTTTATTATTCTCTTAAGCCACCTCTGAAATGGGTATTAGGGAACATGGCCTCCTTGAGAGCTGCACAATTTTCTCAGTGACCTTCTTTCTTATGGAACATGGGGGACCCAAGAGTTGCAAGTCTCAAAATATCAATTTTTTTTAAATGCAGATTCGTGGTTTCTTTGGCAGTATAGTTCCCTCGCAAACATACTAGAATTCTGATGTACTTACTTTCAGTATGCTCTATGTGCTACTAATCACACCTAAAGTTCTTTTCTAGACAGAATTCTAAAAATCTGCTGTTTCAGTGCTTCCCACTTCTGTGAATTTCTCTGTCAATTGTATGGTAACTACCATGAAGATGTCTGAACTGGTGGGAAATTCACATACTTAATCGCATTTTTGTCCTGAGTCATTTCATCCAAGAGGAAAGTTTCACAGTGATTTTGTTGCCTAGTTTTCTGAGATCCCTAGTTTTATTGTTTGGGTTCTAGAAGTGGTCATTTTTTTCAATTTGCAAGTCTCAGTATTCCTCAACTATTCCCATCTCTTTCCTTTGTTTGCAACCAGCCAGGGTTTTCCTGAGTATATTTTATCCTTGTCATCTTTTGTCAAATATAGCCAACATTTGCTTTTAACATTGTTACCCTAAATCAGTGGGCTCAGAAGCACATGGTGTACCTCTCAAATTACCACAGGAAATAATTTTACCAAATGCTTTCCCACTACATAAAATGGATTGGCATTTTCCTGCCTCTGACATTGGATTCCTTACTGTCCTCAGTCTAACTGCTAAGCCATTGCTACATATTTTAAGTTTCTTTGCTATGGCCTAGATATATCACTGGTACAATTTCTGAATTTGTTGCTTAGAATATGCTAGAAAATTCTAGAGTATGTCAGGCTAGAATATGCTGTGGAAACAAATATCCCCACACCAACCTAGTTGTTGGACACAGTGAAGTTTTATTTCTTCTTCATCTCATGTCTTCAGGATCCTGTCTTATTTTGCTATAGACCATGGTTATAAGCTACCTTCACATCAGATAGGTATACATTGTGAGGAAAATGGGAAAAAAAGTTCAGGATGATATTTTAGCAAACTTGGATTACATGTCAGTAGTATTGTTCAGGTATATTTATTTGTGTATTCATTCAACATGATTAGGAAAGTTTACAGTGCTTAAATCATTGGTTTTCCTCCATTGTGAAGAGCAATGGATAAGAATAGGGAGAGGAAGATATTTTATCAGATTTACCCGATTGAAAATTAGCAGAACGTTTGTGCTGGTGGACATATAAAATTAAATCTCCTTTAAGTTACAATGATATTCAGATTGTTTCGCAAGGATAACTAAATTGCCATTGCACTTTCTTCTGGTGGCTTACTGATGGAAAACAAACACAGATGTTGTTATTTGTTCTATAGGGCTTTTTGTTTTATAGCTTATTTGTTTTACAGTTTTTAGCAACCTTGAGAGGTAGGCATGGCTGGTGTAACTATTCTCTTCATTTAATGATATGGGAACAGAGGCAACTGCCACAGGTCCTGGCACACTGAAGGTTTTAGGAAATGAAGTCTAGACTGGTTACTAAGTGACATAATCTAACCAAGTTCTCTAGCATTCCGTTAACGCTGCTTCAAAGCAGCTTCAGAATGGGGGCTTACATTTCTGCTATAAATATTTTCTTTAGAGTTTTGCTGATGAATTGAAGTTTCATAACAAAAAGAAAGCAGATGGCTTTTGGGAGGGGCTCCTACTTGCATTTTGAACTGTGTTTCTGTTTTGCTTGTTTATGCCGCGTGTGCACGAAGGTTGCCAGAGCCTTAATTTCAAACTGCATCATTTAATAAAATACAATAAGGAGAATTAAGAAGAAAGGCTGCAGGGGAACATCCTGCTTATTATCTCTGTAATGAGAGGACTATTTTTTTCTCCCATCAGTTGCCAGTGATGGGGGTTTTTGTTTCCATTCGTCCGGGCACAATTGTGATATTCAATGAGAGGAGTGCAAAGTGCCACTTTAAAGCCAAACATTCAATTCCTCCTAATTCACAAGGGAGAGAAGGATCAAGTTGTGCAGCTGGGAGGTGATGTTTCTTCCCAGCAGCTGTCATTGAAGAGACACGTGCAAACCATAGAAGTCATTTGTCATAAGAACTCATCCAGAATTTGCTATGCGCGTCTCTTTTGCTAACGTGACATGAAATAGTGAAGCTTTCAAAATCAAGTACGGTGACTTCGTTGTGTTGACACGGGCAAAATGAAATGGAGAGCCGAGGCAATTATGTGGATAAATCAGGCCAAAAATATCCAACCATTGAGAGAAAAAGTTCCTTTAGTTCAAATTATTGAGAGTGACTGTCCATGTTCATCAATTTATCAGGATAATGAATTTTATCCTATACTTTACTTTGTCATTACAGATATATCTTTAGTCTATGAATCTGAATGACTTTGTGATATTTTATTTCACTGGAAACTATAATAGGAGCTGAATGAGCAAGCGCTATGTTAAAAGATTGCTGCTGTAGCTATGATAATAGCCCAAGAGAATTTAAACTTTATTATTCAATAGCTAGCAGATATGGCTATTGGAATGGCAGTAGAGAGGGAGGTATGAAATCTGTTGAGAATCAAACACTTGTAACTAATCTGTCTCTTCCACTCAGCATCCCATTATCCTAAAATATCTTGGTCTGTAGCTCCTGGCTGCTTTTCTGGTCATTTGAAAACTGGTTAAATGAGCCTGAAAATTCCATCAGGATTCATATAAATAATAATGTATTATTACGTTATACACACAAGTATATTCTTTTGTGTATTTTTAATATCCCTTATTTATATACAGAGATAAATACTTCAAATGCAGGAAGGATAAGCAAGGTCAGGTTTTATGTCTGCGCTTGTATGGGCATTGAGGTTCCTACCTGGACGCTTCCAGCATACTCCATCTTTATCTATCCTTCCTGTTTTTTTCATGCTTCCAGAGCCACCAGAATCATGGTGAGTAGGCCCAGGGCCTTCCAGGGGGCAGAGGGAGAACTTCTTAGTGACCACGCTCCTGCCTCAGGTAGTCTAGCCCTGCCAGAATCTCTTACATATCAGGGACAATTCAACACTTAGAAGTTACGAATAGTGAACATATTTGCTGAAAAAATAACATACTGTATAAGCAAGAGATACCTAATATTGATGAACTTTTTATCTTTATCATAAAATAATAACATAAGAAAGGACCCAGAAGAATGATACTATTGCTTGCAATCACAATCACATTGTAAAATTTTGTTTTGCAAAATGGAAAATGAGTGTACTCTCTGATTGAAAGAGAAAAATATTGTATAAAATTATCAGGAAAATTAGAATCACCTAGAATTCAATTATCCAGAAATAGCCATTGTTATTGACTGTTTGTGACCCCTCTGTGAAAGTTCAAAGGTTGAAGCCCTAACTCCAGTGTGCTGGTATTTGGAGACAGGGCCTTTGGGAGAGAATAAAGGTAATAAAACTGTAATCCAATAGGACTGGAGCCCTTAGAAGAAGAGGAAGAGACACCAGACCTCTGTTCTCTCTCTCTCTCTCTGCCACGTGAAGACATAGGAAGAAGGAGGTTGTTAGAAAGTCAGGAGGAGCGTGCTCACCAGAAACAATTCTGGCACCTTCATCCAGCTCCAGAACTGTTGAGAAAATAAATTGTTGTTGTTTAAGCCATCTATTGTAATGTATTGTTATGGCAACCAAAATAGACTAATGCAGACTAATATTATATATTCTTTTATACTTTAATATTCTCTTAGTCTAAAAAAATACATACACTTACACACATATACAAATACATACAGATATGGCACCACACACAGTGGTTTATTTTATTTATTTATTTATTTATTTTTAATTTTTTTTTTCAACGTTTATTTATTTATTTTTGGGACAGAGAGAGACAGAGCATGAACGGGGGAGGGACAGAGAGAGAGAGGGAGACACAGAATCGGAAACAGGCTCCAGGCTCCGAGCCATCAGCCCAGAGCCTGACGCGGGGCTCGAACTCACGGACCGCGAGATTGTGACCTGGCTGAAGTCGGACGCTTAACCGACTGCGCCACCCAGGCGCCCCATACACAGTGGTTTAGAACAGCACTGTCCAATAGAAATATATGACAAATCGCATACATCAGTCAATGCATCCAACTTCAGCTCAGGTCACGATCTCACGGTTTGTGAGTTAGAGCCCCACATAGGGCTCTGTGCTGACAGTGCAGACGCCACTTTGGATCCTCTGTCTCCCTCTGTCTGCCCCTCCCCTGCTTTGTGTGTGTGAGTGTGTGTGTGTGTGTGTGTGTGTGTGTGTGCGCGCGCGCATGCGTGCACGTGCGCCCTCTCACACTCTCTCTCAAAAAAAAATTAAAAAAAAATTTAGTGACTACATTGAAAATTCAAGAATATGATAAAAATTATTTTGCTGATATTTTTATTTAATCCAATAAATCCAGAATATTGTCATTTCAACATGTAATCAATTTAAAAATTACTTTTGAGATACCTTACCTTTATTTTATATTCTAAGTCCTTAAAATGTGGTGTATATTTTATACATATAGAACATTTGAATTTCTACTGGCTACTTTTAAGTGCTATGGCCACCTTATTGGACAGGGTAGGTTTAGATCAAGGGCTTTCAGTCCTGGGTTTGGATTGGGACTCAAGTCTTTTTTGCCAAATGACCTTGAGCAATTTAAGTAACTCTGTCAGCCCTACCCTATGTTCCTTGTGTTTAAAATGGAAGTAATCAAAGTATCTATATCAAAGGGTTATCACGATGCCTAATTGATACAATATATAAAACACATACATTGTGTGGTGGATAGCACTTTATAAATTTTGGCAAAAATTATTTTTGTAGTAATATAATATGAATCCTTATTTTATAATAAATGCTGATTTGTGTGTTTGAAACCATTTTCTCATAATATTTTTTTCCATAAAGTCTAAATTTATAGACACATGCCAGAAAGTAAAATGTGTTACCATCAAAGATCATGTCAATTGCAGTGTAGTGTGTGTGTGTGTGTGTGTGTGTGTGTGTGTGTGTGTGTGTTTCCGTCCATGCTTCCGGAAAAGTACATAGGTGAGAACATGTTTCCACAAAAATGTTTCAGGGCTGAGATGTACCTTTATTGAACTGAATTCCAAGGTATAATGAGTTGCTTTATGTTGAGAGCTCAGACAAATATTTGTAATGGTGAATTAGGAAGCATCTTTTAATTACTTTATTGATAGGCATCATATTATCCCAACCACTGCCACATTAAATAATCATTTCATATATTGACAGTCTCAGCAAAAAGGCTAGGGAAATCAATTCTGAACATGAGTTATGGCATTTCTTTGAAGAGCAACCATTTGTGGTGTTTCTAAAATCTGTACCATGGTATCCTCTGTTTCTGAGTGGTAGGTTATTAATGAATTCTAGTTGCACCTTTTTCTGTGCTTGTTATAATTTTTGTCGGAAAGATAATAGCAGTTTCTGGCACAATAACCTTTCCAACACTCTGTAACTTGATTTGCTGACAATTCTTATCCTCAGTTCTTATAACTAGAACAGAAGAGGTGAAGTGGAAGGGTCAATCAAGGGACAGCAAGTATCAAAAAAGTTTAAATAACTAAATCATTAAAATGCTGATATCTTCCCACATGACAAAGATATTAACAAGAAGAGGAAACAGTGGATAGTATGAAAGCATTTTTCATGAAATGAAGATAATGGGATTGGAGAAGAGGAAATTGTACCAATCTACTTGCATTCATTGGAGTCTAAATATTGACCTTTCATACATCTTCACGAGTCCTAGATCCTGCTCTCATTCTCTGTCAAGAATGGCAAATCAATATGGCATTTTTGGTGAGGACCTGAACTAGCCTCAAAACTATGTCCTTTTAAAATTAGAACTGTTACACTAGTCATTTTTATTTATTTATATTTTTAAAGTGTATTTATTTATTTAGAGAGAGTGCACAAATGGGGGAGGGGTGAGAGAGAGAGAGAGAGAGAGAGAGAGAGAGGGAGGGAGGGAGGGAGGGAGGGAGGGAGGGAGGGGGAGAGAAAGAGAGAATTCCAAGCAGGCTCTATGCTGGTCGTGGAACCTGATGTGGGGCTCAGTTTCATGACCATAAAAGCATGACCTGAGCTGAAATCATGGGTCAGATGCTTAACTGACTGAGCCACCCAGGTGCCCACACTAGTCATTTTTAAAAGTATCCTTGGGGCGCCTGGGTGGCGCAGTCGGTTAAGCGTCCGACTTCAGCCAGGTCACGATCTCGCGGTCCGTGAGTTCGAAGCCTCGCGTCAGGCTCTGGGCCGATGGCTCGGAGCCTGGAGCCTGTTTCCCATTCTGTGTCTCCCTCTCTCTCTGCCCCTCCCCCGTTCATGCTCTGTCTCTCTCTGTCCCAAAAATAAATAAAAAATGTTGAAAAAAAAAAATTAAAAAAAAAAATAAAATAAAATAAAAGTATCCAGTGGGGGCGCCTGGGTGGCGCAGTCGGTTAAGCATCCGACTTCAGCCAGGTCACGATCTCGCGGTCCGTGAGTTCGAGCCCCGCGTCAGGCTCTGGGCCGATGGCTCGGAGCCTGGAGCCTGTTTCCGATTCTGTGTCTTCCTCTCTCTCTGCCCCTCCCCCGTTCATGCTCTGTCTCTCTCTGTCCCAAAAATAAATAAAAAATGTTGAAAAAAAAATTAAAAAAAAAAAAAAAAAAGTATCCAGTGGAAGCCATTACCAAAGTGATATGATATCCACCAGCATCCATTTGAAATTACTACAACAAAGTCTTCTTTAAGAGTCATTTTACATTGTTCTTTTTCTCACTTCCCCCACAGAATTTTGACCCAATGAAATATGTATATTTTTGAGAGTTTTTTAAAATTGATTATCCTGTTGTATTTCTATGCTACCAAAACATGTTTATAAGTGGGAATTATTTTCTTTGTAATGTTGTAAAGCTCTGTGGGTTAAAATGTTTTTCTCTATTATTATAACATTTTCATTAATAATTTGCAAAAACAAAGGAAACATACTAAATTTTTGGCACATTAGTATTGCAAAAACATAAAAGCTCATTTCTTTAACAATTCTTTTTTTTTAATGTTTGTTTTTGAGACAGAGACAGAGAGAGACAGAGCACAAGTGGGGGAGGGGCAGAGAGAGAGAGGGAGACAGAATCTGAAGCAGCTTCCAGGCTCAGGCTCTGTGCCTGACATGGGGCTTGAACTCACAAACCGTGAGATCATGACCTGAGCCAGAGTCAGACACTTAACCGACTGAGCCACCCAGGCACCCCAAAAGCTCATTTCTTAACAAGAAGAATTTTGATTCTGTGTGTATCTCATGGGAAGGGGAACTAAGATATCTCAAGGGAAGCAATATTTCACATTATCCCCTAAGACAATGTGCCATAAGGAGGTAAGGTATGAGTGGGAGGTGTGCTTTTCTTTTGTAAAATGGGAAAAGAGCAACTGCAAAAGGGGATTGGAGTGGGGGAGGGAAAGCTCAACAGGTATAATTGCAGGTGTATTCTTCCTCAGGTCAATTTTAGGAAAGACTATACTTTTTGCTGAAGCTGAGGATAAGACTGGGAAATTGGGTTTCTTAAAATTTCTGTGCCCATTTTCTCCTTTGGAATAATCTTGAGCCCTCAGGGGTCAGCAGTGACTCTTGGAAGACCTGGATTATAACTTTCCCATAATTCTCAGTAGAACATTGATGAATAGAAAAGGTTTGAAAAAGAAAACCACTTGTCATGTTCTCTGTCATATTTTCAGTTCCAGGGCCATGTTTGACAAGGAGCAAACTCAGTGTGATATAGTGGAAGACCCTGGGTTTAGGAGGCTGGCTTGGATTTGTGGTTTTGTTACTTATTAGCAATTAAACCACCCGTTTTGTCATAAGTGAAATTGGGATAATCTTTAAATAGATGTTATAAATGTCTGTAAAGATTCAATGAAATAGCATAGTTAAAGCACCTAAGTCATAAAACATCTAGTAGGTGTTCAATAAACAACATTTAAAAAAAATGTATATACATGTGCAGTGTTTACTTTTGGCAAAACTCTTCAGAGGAAGGGTGAGCTCAAAAATACCCCCAGATTGGTCTCAGGTACACTCATGAGGCAGCCAGATACAGGTAATCACCTGCTGCCTCAGGGATAATCTCAGTTGTCATTTTTTTAAAAATTATTTTATTTTTATTATTTATTTATCTACCTACCTATTTATTTATTTTGAGACAAGAGGAAGAAGCAGCAGCCTACTGCTCTCTCAAAGAGTGCTCAGAGAATTGCTGGAATTTTCTCAGCTATCTTAGAGCACAGGATGATATATGCAAAAGCCACTCACAGAGAAGCCCTCTTATTCTAGACACTTAACAGCTGAATACAATGCCCAACAAACAGCTAGAAGGTTTCATTTCACCAGAAAAGAGCTCCTGCTTTGAAATGTTTTCAAAGTTTCCATGACAAAATATTCTTCCACAGTCTCTGCATCACTGAGCTGCTTTGTATTTCTAGCACAGCTAAGCAATTAAAAGAAGATGAATAGATGTATTCCGGCATGTGTGATAACAAATGGCATACTTAAGGTGACAAGGTTTTCTATGTTAACTGGCTTTGCAGTCACTTGCAAGTTTTTGAAAAATTTTCCTTTTTATCGAGAGTTTTTCCCTGCTTAATCTGAGTTTAAAGGCTATTTTTTCTCAAAGCAAATTGGAGGAGGGCTTTTCAAGTCCTCTTTGATGAGACAAAATATATGTACATATTCCCTCTGTGCAAAAGGAGCTGCTGCTTTTTTTTTTTATGACAGCTCAAAATTGACTGAAGTTTTAAGCATCAAGCTGTTCACCATCACAAAAGATGCTCATCTTGGCTAGGAATGGTGACACGTCCGCAGGAAACGGAGTCGGTCCGTTTAAATTGCTTCTCTATGGCTCATGCTTTTAGTAAAGGTTAGTGCAAACGAGAGAGGCTCTCCGAGGATCTTGGACTGAGGATATTTTTGGATCTAGACCATTACCAGGGGCACGGATAAGAGAATTTAGATCCCATTTGGTTGTGAATTGATGGGAAGAAAAGCAGATGGCATTAAAGCCCTCTTAATTTAATCTTCAGGTCTCATCAAATCTCTTTCATTTTTGCTTGCTCTTTTGGAAAACTCACCTATCCTTCAGTTAGGATCTCGCCAGTTATTTGAATTTATGTTTATTAAATCTGATAATTAGAATCACAGAGAGTGCTAACCTAGTTGTTTATGAACTGTCTTGTGGCTTCTGAAAACAGGTAATGTGGGACAGCTGAGTGACTGAGTCGGTTAAGCATCTAACTCTTGATTTCAGCTCAGGTCATGATCTCCTGGTTCGTGAGTTCGAGCCCCATCTCCAGCTCTTGGCTGACCGTGAAAGAGCTTGCTTGGAATTTTCTCTCTCCCTCTTTTTGCCTCTCCCCTGATCACACACTCTCTCTCAAAATAAATAAATAAACAAACAAAAAGAAAACAGGTAATGTGATATAAGTTAATATAGGCTGACTTGGAGGAAAACAAACCTGGATTCAGGTTCTCACTCTAACACTTTTGGCTCTGTGACCCTGGGCAAGTTACTTGACCTTGTGTAGCTACCAGTTGCCAATGTAAAATAAGGCCCTGGAATCCATCACATTTCCAATGGATGATATAATGACCTGGTGGTTAAGAACCTGTCTTTCCCATCAAATGGACCTCTTCTACTTCATAACTGTGAAACCTTGAGAATTTTGTTTAATCTTTCTAGGTTTGTTTCCTTTCCTTACTTAAAAAATAATTCAAATGTTAAAATTATAACAACCTTGTAGGGTTGTTGTGGGGAATGAAAGTAAGATTGCATGTGAGTGGTAAAGAGTAGGTCATATGAGCTAAGAACTCTCTTTAAAAAAATTATGTACTGTTGTAGGGTCATTAACAAAGACTCGAATCATAGAACACTGGAATGAGACTCAGATGATCTAATCTAAATTCATTGTTTTATAGATGGAAACAACAACAACAAAAACCAAGTGGAGATTAAGTGACCTACTCCAAATCTCACACCAATATCCCACACCTGACTCTATCTCCATAATATTAAGTGTGTGTTCAACAAATATACTGTTCACTTCTAGAATTTCCAAATATAGTATTTTACCCCTAAATCAGTGAGTTCACCAAAAATTTCTTCCTTGTGGGGGAAATAGAGATCTTTTTGATCACTGTATTCTTTTTTTCTACCTAAAATAGCAAATTTTTCATGATGAAACAAAGAAATGGACAAATAAGATAATGGGTTCAACCTTCAGCAGAAGAGTTAAGACATCTATCAAGACAGAGTCCTTTGTCTGGTGCGAATCCATCTGTGTCTTTGAGTAAATGAAAAAATTTCTGCAGACCAGTCATAAGAGTTGTGACAAAATTTTTACACTGGATGTTTAAATTTTGTATTCTAGTTCTCATCTTTTCCATGGAAGATGTTTCCAGACTTCTCCAACCACAGTTCCTTCAAAAATTATTTTTATTGTACTTTCACAGAAACATTTTGTCCCTTCATTCCATTTTAGACATTACATTTCATTCGGCTGAAACTAACTAGGGTTCCCAGTGGAATAAAGGGAAAATGTGAATATTCAACCATAAAGCAAATGTGTATTTTATGACCTGCACTTTGTGAAGTTACCTGGCTGTGTGTTCTGGCTAACTGGTATCTTTAGACATAATGAATCTTACTGTCTGATAGACTGCTTGAAGAGGTTTGAACATTTCCCAGCTATTTAAAGCTCTAAATTGGGGACATTAAATGACAGAATGCCTTCCAGTGTTGTTATGGCCTGCATGGCAAACACGTGTTGGCATTTCGCAGTTTTGTGCATGGTGTCTTTTAAAGATATCCCTTTCACTGTTCCCCTCATGGCCCACTCTTTTCTTCTACAGTGGAAAAGAACTGTATGCAAAGGCATAGAGAACAAATACTCTACAGGATTTATCTACAAAACATGTTGTGGCTGGAGCTGTAATGTTTACCCATATTCTCCAATCTTCATCTGAATAAATAAAGTGGTATCGTGGGATAGGCTGCTCTACAGATAACGAGTTTTAAACTCATTCATCCTGAGAAATTTCAACTGATATAGTTTGCCTATCAAATGGATTTAAAATTGTATTGTCACCGCACTGCTTTCCATGGTGATTGCTTCTGCTTTGTGGTTCCATGCCTCAATAGACGGTTTGATTGTATATATCTGCTGCTTTGTTCATATGCTTCTGTTTGTAATGGTCTGTAATGTACAACCCTGCTATCCAGTAATAAAGTTGAACATAACCTCTTCTGTGATTTTAACTAAGGAGTTTATCTGTTTGTACTGCTATTTTCTGACCATAAATGAGGATATCCTTTTTGATGATGACTCTTTTTCTTTCTTTTTCTTTTGTTCTTTATTTTCTCCTTCTCCTTCTTTCTCTTCCTCCCCTTTCTCTCCCTTCCTTCCTCTCTTCCTTCCTCCTTCTTTCCTTCCTTTCATCTGTGTATTTTTCTTTCACAATTTGGGTTTGATGAATATTTTTTGCTGAGTTTTTGTGAAGAGAAGATAAGTTATCAATGCATTTTTTCTTTGTTAATGGTTTCATTAACCTATCATTTATTATCTGAGTGCTGGATGCCTTGAATAGACAGTGGGGTAGATGAGGCAGCTTTCACTTGATGATCTGCCCCCCAACTGTCAGAGAATAGTCTTGGATCTCTGATCGAAATCAAGGACTGTCATTTGCCTCATACTTTGCTGGTTTCAGGAAGGAATCCAGGATTATTTTCCCCTGGAAAGAGAATCAGCTATATTTCCTTCAAAATGCCTAGATTTTGCTCTCAGGTTCAATTATCTATAAAAAGAGCTTTTATAGCAAGGAGACTTCACCACAGAGAAATGATGTTAAGTCAAATGGAATATAAAGAAAACCATATTCCAAACTCTCTCTGATAAGTAATTTAATATTAACTGAAACCTGCAGTTGCAGAATATAAGAAAAAGAAATAAAAAATAACTCTGCTGCTTTCTCAAGGGAAAGATTACTAAGCCGCATGGCTGAAGTTGGCCCCTGTGTCCTTTCCACAAAATCACCCTCTTAACCACTCTCTCTGACTAAAATCCTTAAAACATCAATATAAGCATTACAATTTTACTGAATTTGATGCTGTCTCAAAATGACTAGGTGTAGAACATCATTGAATTTCAAACTGACCTTGGCATGTGGAAGAAATGGGCAGCTATAAACAGGTTCAACTGGTTTAGTCTAGATAGAGAAATAAAGACATTGTGTACAGAAACCAGGGGGCAGATCCACTGGTGGACAAACAGCAGAAAACAGGTCAGGATATACATGAGCCACTTCATTCCAGATTCTCCTTAAGTATTACCTTGTCATCAAAAACTTTTCTGAACACCGAATTAAATACAGAACACTTCATCACACTCCATCCCTCATTCAGCTTTATTTTTTATCACATATATGTTATATAAAAGGTATAGTATGTGTTACATGTACTAAATATATGTTAAATGTATATTATAGGTAAATAAATAGGGCGCCTGGTGGCTCAGTAGGTTGAGCACCTGATTCTTGATTTTGGCTCATGTTATGTTCTCATGGTCATGGGATTGAGTCTCATGTTGGGCTCTGCGTGGAGCCTGCTTGAGATTCTGTTCTTCCCTTTGCCCCTCTCTCACATGCATGCATGCACGTGCTCTCTCCCTGTCTCTCAAAAAATAATAAAATAAAATAGAATAAACTCCTTAAAAAATGTGATTATTATCTGAATTTCCGACTTAAATACAAGCTCAATGAAGGCAATAACTTTGGTTCACTGCTATAGACTCAGCATCTAGAATAGTACCTGGTACTAAATAAATATTTGTTAAAATAAAAAATAGAAGATATAAATTGGTTATCTTACATTATAGCAGGAAGTCTTAATTAGGAGCACCGATTGCTAGTAATTATTCCAATCACTCAACAGTTTATAGGCTTTATATAAAAACCATGCTCTATTTGGTACATGATCACACTATATTAGAAACTTGTCACAGATCTTGAAAAGGTAGATGAAAAATAGATATAGTTCAGCCTTAGCAAGAATTTCCTATGGGGTCTATTACATTTGGAGAAGTCAAGGGAGGAAAATATTGTAGGAGTATGAGATTTAATAATACTTACTGAATGTATGTAGGAATATCTAATATTTAGTCAACAAAAGTAGCTAATATTTCTTAGTGCCATTCAGTGTTTTAAGTACATTTATTAGCTCTCTTAATCCTTAAAACAATCCTTTGAGGTAGCTTTTGTCATTAGGCCCAGTCATATAATGAAGACTTTGGCTGGCCTTCTTCCTGGTTGTGGGGAGGGAGCCTCTAAATTTTTGGAATTTCCTCAGTTATAGGAGTGTCTTTGTTATTCGGGTAGGCTCTGATAGCTTATGGTAACTAGATCACTCATGATAGGTTCCTATACAGTAGCAGGATGGGGGCTGACTGACAGAAAGACCAATATATGACTATAGAGTTGAGTCCTTGAGCCATGTAACATCAGCTCAGCCTCCTGGGAGGAGAGAGGGGCCTGGAGATTGAGTTTAGTCATGTAGCCAATGATTCAACCAATCATGCCTACATAATGAAACCCTAAGGGAAATTCCATACATTAAAGCTTACATGAGCCGGGTGATGTGTCATGAATCCATGGGGAGAAGTTGTGGAAGTTTTGCATTTGGTATGCTCACAGATCATGTCCTGTGTGTCTTTTCTTTTCACTGGTTTTGAGCGCTATTCTTTTGCTATGATACAATTGTAATAGTATAGCACTTTACTGAGTTCTATAAGTTGTGTTGGCAAATTATCAGACCTGATAATGGGAACTCCCAGATTTTTAGCCAGCTGGTCAGAAGTGGAGGTGGCCTGGGAACCCCTCGGCTTATTGCCAGTGTTTGAGGTGAGACTAGTCTTGTGAAGGCCTGAGCCCTTAACCTGTGAAGTTGTGCCTCACTCCTAAGTAGCTAGTGTCACAATTGCATTGTAGCCCCACTTTACAGATCAAGAAATGGAGGAATTCAGAGGCCAGATAGTTTGTCCAGAGTCTCCCAGCTAGTAAGTGGCAGCATCAGGAATTAAATCCAGGCTATCTACCTGCCAAAAATATCTATACTCTTAATCATTATGCTACTGTTTTTCTTAATCAAAGAGATATTTTCAGCTTTCAATAGATTTAGGATTGGAATGAATCAGTTAGAACTTATTACCCTGTCCATACTTTGATTTTAAACTTCAGCCATCCAGAACTGTGAGAGAATAAATTTCTGTTGTGTTAAGCCACCCCGTCTGTGGTAATTTGTTACAACAGCCCTAGAAAACTAACACAGTATCTCAAACTTAGTATAACCCAAACAGAACTTTTGATTTGTCCATACCCAGAACCTGCCTCCCCTTGGTCTTGCTTTCTTGGCAAGTGGCAACCACATCTATCTAGTTGCTGCAACCAAAATTGGAGGAGTCATTCTTGATTCTTCTTTTCCTCACTTCTACTTCTATCCCTCTAACAGACCAACCTGTTTCTTTTATCTTCAACACAGATTGACCTTTACCCACTTTTCTTCAGCTCCATTGCTACTACCCAGGTTAGACCCACCATCATCTCTGGCCTGGACTACTGTGGCACCTTTCTCACTGTTGTCACTCCTTATATTCTTGCCCCATCACACTAAGAATAAAGTCCAGAGTTTTTACCTTGGCTTACAAAACCCTACCTGATCTGGCTGGTGCCTACCCACCTGAATTTATCTCCACTCACTTACACTCCCTGTGCTTTGGCCACACAGCTGTTATTTAAGTTTCTCAAATAGATCAACCCATTCTTACCCAAGGCCTTTGCACTAGTTGTTTCCTTTGCCTGATATGCACTCCTCTGCTCTTGTTGCAACAGGTTTCTCCTTGTAAATTAAATCTCAATTTTAGTATCACCTCCTCTAAGAGACCTTTTTCTGATCCCCTGTTTTAACTAGCCTTTCTGGTATTTATTCTTGGTCACATTAGCCTATTGAAATTCTTTGCATTGCACCCACCATCATCTAACATTTTTCTTCTTTATTTGTCTATCTTCCATCACTAGAATATAAATCCTATGAGAATAGGGAGCTTGCTTGATTGGTTGACCACTGCTTTGCTAATGCTCTTGCCATATAAGGGGAACACAGTATGTATTTGTTAAATGAATAACTTGATTCTCCCCACTCCTTGTTCTACCATGTAAAAAAGGTAATGACACAGATTTTCAGGCATAGAGCCTTGAAGTCTTGGGCAAAAGTAAGAGAGGGGTGGGCAATCATCTAACATGCTCCCTTTTCCTTTGTGAGTTTTGTATACGTTTAAATTCTCTTACTGGGTTTCTAGATTTGTCCCTGCTGTTGACATATACCAAACTCCTAACTAGGATGATTATATGTCAAAGAAAAAAAAACCCACATATTTCTCAACAAAATTGTATGGAAGCTCTAAAGTTGTTTGTATTAAGGGATAATTGTACAAAATTAATGAGTAAATGTGCTGTTAAGTGGTACCTATAAGGTCTATTGAGGCAGGTCTAATTTAATCACTTTAAATTACTTACACACAGTGAAAATAATTTCTACACTTCACTGATAATTTTAGAAATTTTTATTGTCACTAGAAAACAGTGAAAAACAAATCAATAAATTTCTGAAAAAGAATTGCCTTTTAAGGAAACATTTATGTCTGTCTTCGCTCTTCTTAAAATATGAATTTCAATTCAATATCTAACTCATGATTTCAGAAGTTGAATTTTAGGTTGATATAAAAACGCATGATAAATTCATGTATTATCTTAGCACACGTAATGTCCTGACACAAAAATGTCCACTTTTGTGTGTTCTTAGCTCAGAGAAACATTTCTAATTGAATAAAAAGTTAAAGAATATTTGAGACACATGAAAATCATACGAAATTCATATATTAGTGTCCATAAAACAGCCATGCTCATTCATTTAAGTACTATTTATGGTGCTTTCCTATTACAGTGACAGCATTGAGTAGTTGTGACAGAGACTACCTAACCCACAAAACTTAACTATTTATTATCTGGCTTTTTACAGAAAAAGTTTGCTGACCCCTGTCCTAACATATGAAAATATTTGAAAAGTATTTTTTTTCACTCAGTTCATCTTAACCATCTAATTAGACAGCAGTATGCCAACTCAAGACAGTATTTTCTTGTACCTAAGAACTAATGGTGTTCAGTGTAAGGATAGCAACACAGACATATAAAAAATGGATCTACCTGCATCAACCGTACTGTCATATATCTCTAGGACCTATTAGTCAAAATGTTCTTCCCTCAATTATATGGGAGCAGGGGACTGTCTTTGCTAAGGCATCTATATTCAGGCATACCATTCAACCCAATGTGTGTTTAAAGTTTTTGGTGCTGTGACACAAATATGAATGGGGGAGCCCCTACTCTCTAGGAGCTCCTGATTAAGCAGAAGGTTATATTTTCATTCCCCATACAACTCAATCAGATACTTATTTTCACTATTTTAGAGGTAAGGCAACAGAAATGCAGAGAGATCAGATGATTTGTCTAACACCATGAAACACTGGGACTTTCTGTGTTTTTCTGGATTTGGGTTAGTATAGTAGTGAAAGATAAAGATACACGTTTACAAATGGCATACTGCTGAGAAAGTGCATAGGAGAAAGGAAGAACTTAAAGTCGGTCCAGACTCAGCAGGGGAGATCTGTCAGGAAAGTCCATGCCCAAATGAATTCCCACTCCATGTTGTTTCTTTCAACATCTAACAGATTCCTGTATATGTTTCAGGTTTAACATGCATGAGGGTCAAGCATAAGGGACAGTGGGTGTGGTAGGGCATCAGACTGGAGTCTGTCTTTTAGCAAAAATATTTCAATGGATCATAGACACCATACCAACTTCCCCATTAGAAAAAAAATCTCAAAATAGACTTGGTGGAGCCCTGTAAAGTGTAATAATACAAGGAAGAACAGCTTGGGTGCTGAGAGAAGCTCTGAAGTCTGACCTTTCTCAGATGTAGATGTGATGACCCACTTCCATTCCAGGTGGAGAATAAATTCAGATAAAGATTCATGCTGCCATCCTGTGGAGCCCACATGTGGCCTTACAAATGAGCGTGCTGCCAGAGCTCAGAGCAGCCAGGTTTACACATGCACTGATAGTCACTCCTCTAGCTCCAACTGGAAAGGCAAATCCAAAGAATACAGGTTTAGACTGAAGACTATGCCAGTGTTAGAAAGAAATGGCTCCTCCCTCTGGCCTCAACTACATGTATGAAATTGTATATACCTAAAAAATTATACATACACACTTTTTCTTTCTTTCCCTGAACAATTTGAGAGTTAGGTGTAGGCTTGCAGGATTCATGATACTTCCCCTTTCAGCCTATGTCTCCTAAGAAATGGACATTTTTTGACATAACCCAATATTATTTTCATACTCAAGACATCTAACACTAACATAACACTATGATCTGATATACTGTCCATATTCTGAATTCCACAATTGTCCCAGTAATGTTTTCATTAATTCGTTTTTTCAAACCTGAAAGTTAGGAATTAGTCAAGGATCTTGTATTGCATTTACTTGTCATCCTTCTTTAGGGTCTTTCGCGGACAGTTCCCTAGTGCTTTTTTGGCATTTTTGAAGAGTTAAGATCAGTTACTTTGTAGATAATCCTTTAATTGGGATTTGTCTGACTGTTTTATTATGATCCAAGTGAATTTTTTTCTTTTGCAGGAATACTACTGACTTGATGTTGTACCATTCCCAGTACTTCCAGTTAGACACGTTAGCTCATTTTGTCCTTCACTGGTGATGTTAAGTTTGATCATTAATTAAGATAGAGTGCATCAGGTTTTCTTACTATCAAACATACCTTTTCCTCTTTGAAATTAGTAAGTTATCAGTAAAGTGAGACTTTCACAACTATGTGAATATCCTCTCCAGCAATCTTCCACCCTTGTTTTGGCATTTATTTCTGATTCTTAACGGAATCAGTTATTACTGTGGTGGTTTCCCAATGATGATTTTCTAATTCTATTGACTCTTCTCAGACATTTATTAGTTAGAATTCTTTTGTAGATAAGAGCTTTTTCTTCTCCATCCCACTTAAAAATATTATTTATTATTGTAACACACATACATGTAAGATATATTTTATATCTGTATGGACTGATGGATTTAAAAAGTCACCGTGTTATAAGTGGTTTCTGCCATTCTTCATTATGATAATTAAATTAGAACTAGTTTAATGTAGATCCACACTTAGTCCTTCTCCTGAGAACCTGAGAGCGATGTGGCTTTGAATCTAACATGGACCAGAGCTCTCTTGAGAAATGTTAAGACTATAGCTATTAAGAGTTGAAAGCAATCTTAAGCATTACCTTTTCATGGACAGTAGGAATCATCTATATTATGTCTTATATCCATCTGTGAAAAGTGTCCATACTATTTGTTTTCTCTGGCTATCTTTTTCCCAGTCAAGATGCCCTATTGCATCTGATTCATTACACATCTTCTGCCATCTGGTGGTAGGTTACTGAGCCTATAAGAAGAGACCAGGCAGACACAGCCCTTTGATATTTGGAGACCAAAGCATGACCTGTAATCTCCAATATTGCCCACATGTCAATGGACAGTGCCTAATTAGCAGGTCATTTCTTTGTTGGTAAGAATTTTTCATTTTAAATGCTTACAAATTTTTCGAGAAGAAAAAAAGATGAGAAATATTTACTGGTCTCTGTGTTGGGACCTGTCACAACTGCTATGTTAAACCACTAGAAGCTCTACACTATTATCCTTATTTTATATATTACAGAACAGAAAGGTAAATATTCTGTCAAGGGCATGCAGCTTGTAAGTGGTAGAGCTAAAATATGAAACAAATTTAGCTGACTTTGAAGGTTGTGTTGTTTCCATTCACTACAATGACTCTAAAGTGTGTGTGTGTGTGTGTGTGTGTGTGTGTGTGTGTGTGTGTGTGAGAGAGAGAGAGAGAGAGAGAGAGAGAGAGAGAGAGAGCTATTTTTGTGTAAATCACTGAAGACCTCCCAAAATGTCAGACTGAAGTTAACTGGGTTATAAGCAATTAAGATATATTAGAACACCATATTGTATATACTTTTTTAGGTGAATGCTGTTCTGATATCAGATTTCCTCATTTCTACATAAATTTAAGGATTCAGTAGGGTCAAGAATTTAAGAGAGTCTGGATTTAGTAATCACAGACTTGACTTTGTTCAAGTTTGTTTCTGTCTCTTAAATGTGTGAATCTGGATATCAGTAGGTGTCCCTAAGATTTAGGTTTCTCATACATAAAATGGTAGTGTATATATAATATTTGGTCTATGGAGTTATAAATATTAGGTTAAATAATATAGGCAAAGCGCTTAGTTCAGGGCCTGACAGAATTTGTGCTCAATAGCTGATGAGGATTGCCATTGCCAATTATGAGAGGAGAGAGTGGGAATCTTTTTAGGGCCATAAATATTCCTCAGATTTGAAGATATTCCTGATGCATCTTCTTAGAGATGAAACAGTAAGTTATTCTTGCTTTCTATCCTTGACCCTACTTAACATTTTTTTTTTTTTTTTTTTTTTTTTTTTTTTTCGTTTTTTATTTATTTTGGGGACAGAGAGAGACAGAGCATGAACGGGGGAGGGGCAGAGAGAGAGAGGGAGACACAGAATCGGAAACAGGCTCCAGGCTCCGAGCCATCAGCCCAGAGCCCGACGCGGGGCTCGAACTCACGGACCGCGAGATCGTGACCTGGCTGAAGTCGGACGCTTAACCGACTGCGCCACCCAGGCGCCCCGACCCTACTTAACATTTAAAGTAGCGCTTAGCCAAATAGTTCAGAGCCTTAGTACTTAACTTGTGACTCTTTTAAATCATTGAAGGATAAACTTTTTTGGTGACATTTGTAAGGTAGATTTTGATATTTATATCAATGTTGTTGAGGCAAAGAAATGGAGTATCATCTTCAAATATTCTTAATGTGACTTTTTTTTGTATATGTGCAGTTCTCCCTTGACTTATTGCAAATAGAAATACATGACATTTTAATTAACTTGATACATTCATTGACTTGTTATAGTTCATCATTTTGTACTTTGCAATGGATTCACTTAAAAATATTTGTTGCTTATTATATGCCAAGCAAAAATTACTTAATAAGGTGTAGGGCATAAGAAAAAGTTAGTAAATATAAAAATATATTTATCAAGCATTATGCCTGATATAGGAGATATAAAAATAAAGTACTGTCTTTTTCCTCAATGAGCTTAAAGTTTGGTTTGTCATCATAATTTAATGAAATTAGTATTATTAAAAACATTTAGTGAGAGATGAGGAACTGAAGAGAAGTTGAAAAACTCACACAGAGAGTAAGAAGTACAATTGCAGTTTGGGTTAATCAAATATTTTTATAATATTGTTTTATTTCCTATATTGACTTTGGAACTATATCTATCTATCTATCTATCTATCTATCTATCTATCTATCTATCTATCTTTTAATGTTTTATTTTTGAGAGAGAGAGAGAGAGCACAAGTGGGGGAGAGGCAGAGAAAGAGGGAGACACAGAATCCAAAGGAGGCTCCAGGCTCCGAGCTGTCAGCACAGAGCCTGACATGGGGCTTGAACTAATGAGCTGTGAGATCATGACCAGAGCTGAAGTTGGACGCTTAAACAACTGAGCCACCCAGGTTCTCCTATGTCTAGTTTTTAAAAAAAACATTGATATGAATAAAAATAATGCATTCTTAACTTATTATAGTGTACTTCGTATCATTAGTAGACAACTTCACATATAATATAATAATCAGTTCCATTTCTCCCTTCTAGACTTTGGACTATTTTTGTCATATATTTTATTTATACATATGTTATAAATCCCGTAGTATATTGCTATTGACTTTGTTTAAACAGTAAAATCTCTTTTAAATTGATCTAAAAAATAAGAAGAAAATCATGTATTTATCTATGTAGCTACATTTTCTAGTAATCTACATTCCTTTGTATAGATCCATATTTCTATCTCATATCTTTTTCATTTGGCCTGAAGGACTTCCTTTGACATTTCTCATAGCGTATCTTCTGGTGATAAATTCTTTCAGCTTTTGTATGACTCAAAAAGACTTTATTCTGCCTTCATTTTTGGCAAAATTTTTTGCTAGATATAGAATTCTATGGGGTGCCTCATGGGCTCAGTCAGTTGAGCCTCTGACTTCGGTCATGATCTCATAGTTCTTGAGTTCGAGCCCCGCATCAGGCTCTGTGCTGATAGCTCAGAGCCTGGAACCTGCTTCGGATTCTTTATCTCCCTCTCTCTCTGCCTCTCCCCCACTGGCACTCTGTCTCTCTCTCTCTCCCTCTCTCTAAAATAAATAAACATAAATAAATAAGTAAGTAAGTAAGTAAGTAGGAATTCTAGGTTGGCAGATTGTTTTTTTCGTTCAGTGTTTTAGACATGTTGCTCCGTTGTTTTATTGCTTGCTTTGTTTGGGGTGAGAAATCTGCTCTCATCCTTATTGGTTTGTTTGTTTGTTTGTTTATAAATGTAACATGCTTTCCTTCTCCCCACCCCAATCTCCTGTCCCCAGGCTGCTCTTAAGATTTTCTCTTTATCACTAGTTTTGACAAATTTGATTAATGTATCTCAGTAGTTTAATTCCTGTTTCTTGTTCTTGGGGTTTGTTGAGCTTCTTGGATCTGTGAGTTTATGATTTTCATCAATTTAGAAAAATCATGGCCATCATTTCTTCAAGCATATTTTTGGGTCCCTCCCTTTCTTTCCTTTCCTTTCCTTTAGAGACTTTAATTACATAAATGCTAGGCCACTTGAAGTTGGCCCACAGCTCACTGATCGTTGTTCTGTTAATTTTTGTAAATTTTTTTTCTGAGTTTCATTTTGCATAATTTCTGTTGTTACTTCTCTAAAAATTTTTTTTAATGCTTATTTATTTTTGAGAGAGAGAGTGCAAGCAGGGGAGGGGCAGAGAGTGTGAGCAGGGGAGAGGCAGAGAGAGAGGGAGACACAGAATCTGAAGCAGGCTCCAAGCCTGACATGGGGCTCGAGCCTATGAACTGCAAGATCATGACCTGAGCTGAAGTCGGACACTTAACCCACTGAACCTCACAGGCGCCCCTGTGGTTACTTCTTCGTGTTTATTTTTTCTTCTTCTGAAATATCTAATATCTAATCTCTTCAGTCCCATGAACTGCAAGATCATGACCTGAGCTGAAGTCAGATGCTTAACCGACTAACCAGGTATAGATTTCATTCCAGCCATGGCTGTTTTCATATCTAGTTTGATTGCCCGAGATTTCTGACTTTGGAGAATCTCCCTTTTTAAAAATATTTCTTATCTTTACTTAAAATTTTGAACATATGGAATATAGTCATAATAATTATTTTAGTGTCCTTTTCTGTTAATTCTAACATTGGTCTCAGTCTGGGTCAGTTTTAGTTGATTGATTTACCTCCTCTTTAAGGGTCATATATTCTGGCTTCTTTGTATTTATGGTAAATTTAGATTGGATGCCAGATACTGTGAATTTTATTTTGTTGGCTGCTGAATATTTTTATATTCATTTAAATATTCTTGTGCTATGTTCTAGGATGCAGTTAAGTTACTTGGAAACAGCTTGAACATTTTGGGTCTTGCTTTTTTAATTGTATTATGTGTGACCAGAGCATCATTTTGACCTCATGTCTAATGTAATATTTTTGAGTATTTTATCCAGTGTTCCATGAATGATGTGACTTTTCAATCTGGCTGGTGATAATGGGCACTGGTCCTTGTCCTGAGAGGCCACTGGGTATTATTCCTTTAATTCCCTGGTCCCCCAGAAAGTTTCCCCAAATGTATGTGCTGAATATCAGGGAGACTGTCTGGAGACTTTGAAGGTTCTCTTTGTGCTGTTCTTTCTGCAGACTCCATCTGCCTTGTTTTTCCTAGGCTCTAAGCTCTATCTCCTCAATTCAGAAAGTCTGATGGGCTCTGCCTGATTTCTCCCTCCCTGTTAGAGGCCTGGAAACTCTCAAGGCATGCAAATGAGACAATTTTGAATCTCACCTTATTTATTTCCTGTCTCTCAGGGATCACTGTCCTTTGTCGACTGATATCCAGTGTCTTGAAACCATTGTTTCATATATTTTATTTTCCCCGTTTTCTTTTTTTAAGTTGTTTTGTTATTCTATTTTAGTTGGAAGCTGAAGTCCCCTTTTTAGCATTTTTAAAGATACTGTCTCATTGTCCTGTGGCTACCAGTGTTTCTGATGAGAAGTCAGAGTCATCCCCATTATTGTTCTTGTATGTGTGATGAGTTTTCCCCTTTTGGTGGTCTTAAAATACTTCTTTATTTTTGTTGTTCAACTGTCTTACTATCATGTGCCCAGGTATGGTCTTCATTGTACTTGTACTGTTTTGGTTTGCTCAGCTGTTTGGATCTGTGCATTGATACTTTTCACCAAATTTGGGGAAATTTCAATGATTATTTCTTCAATCTCTTTCTCTCCTATTCTTGTGATACTCTAATTGTATGCCTGTTAAACATCTTTCTACTGACCCACAGTACACTAAGGTACTGTTCCTTGTTTGTTTGTTTGCTTGTTTTTTTAAGGTGCTGTTCATTTTAAAAAATTAAGATTTATCTTTGTTCTTCAGTTTGGGTGATTTCTATTGACTTATCTTCAAGCTCACTGATCCCTTTGTTTCCAATGTCCAATTTTCTCCTAAGCTCATCCAGTGAGTTATGTATTTCATATATTTTATTTGTCAGCTCTTGAATTTCAATTCACTCTTTTTTATAGTTTTATTATCTCTGGTGATATTCTGTATTCACTCATTCTATTCATCATATCCTTTAACTCTTTGAGCATGTTTATAATAGCATGTTAAGAGTACTTCTCTGATAATTTCAGCATCCATATCATTCTGACAGACTACTTTTAACTGAATTTTTTTTTTTCACTTCGGGTCATACTTTTTTCCCCTTATTTGTATTATAGCAGGTTTTTTTTTAATGTTTATTTTTGAAAGAGAGAGTGTGAGAGCGTGAGGGAGGGAGGGGCAAACACAGAGGGAGACACAGAATCCAAAGCAGGCTCCAGGCTCTGAGCTGTCAGCACAGAGCCCGACATGGGTTCAATCCCATGAACTGCAAGATCATGACCTGAGCCGAAGTCAGATGCTTAACTGACTAAGACACCCAGGCACCCCCATTATAGTGGTTTTTAAAAATGTATACTGGATGTCGTGGGTGAAACATAATTTATGGATTATGCTATTTTCTTTACTGAATTTTGAGTTTTTCTGGATGACAGTTAATTCATAGTGATCCCTTAGATCTTGTAGAGAGGTGGTTCTCAACCAGGAGTAATTTCTCCCACCCTAGGAAACATTTGGCAATGTATGGAGATATTTTTGGTTGTCACAACTTGGAGATGATGATAGTATATGGTGAGCAGAGATCAGGAATGCTTCTGAACATTTTATAGTTCACAGATAAAGCACCCCACAGCAAAGAAAGATCTGATCCAATATTTCGATAGTCTTGAGGTTGAGAAACACTATTGTAGTTGTTTTAGACATTGTTAGAAAGGATATAGTACAGTTTTTTTTTTTCCCTGTTAGAGCATCTCCCTTATTCTAGGGCACAGTTCTTATTTCTAATGTGTGGCCTTTGTGGAATCTTCACTAAATGCCCAAGGTACTAAGTGAAGTCTCTCTGTTCCACTGTGACTGACTAGAACTCTAAATTCTCACAGCACTTTATAACCTCTTATATCTTCATTGAGGAGTCACTTCAGCAACTGTTCTCTGAATGAACTCAATGAGCTTTACCCTGCTCAAGTGCAGCCTAGTGCTTGGCCAAAGTCATGAAGGGCACCTCCATGCAGAGTTCTGGGGATCCAACTTTTTGTATCTTGCCCATCTCAAGTCTCTTTCTCTTTAAGTTCTAGCCTTTTAAGCAACCCTAAATTCCAAAGTTTGTCTCCTCTGGCTAATGAGACCACCACTTTCTGTACTTCAGAAAGTACCCTAGATAGAAATATGGGGTCAATATGAAGCTCATCCTATATGTTTCTGTGACCCTTCTGTCAAGGATCATAGCCCTGTATAGTTCGTTGTCCAGTGCTTGAAAATAATTGCCTCATATACTCTGTACAGTTTTATAGTTGCAGTGAGAATATTTCCCATACCAGTCATTCAGTCATGGCCAGAGTTAGATATTTCATACTGGAATTGAATGTCAACTCTAAATCTTAGGTTTCCTTATCATTCTTTGAGATGAACAAGATATTCTTTTAATCAGAAGTAATTCTTTGGTAATAGATGAAGATATAATTGTAGCTTCCTTCCCTAGAAAATACTCGAGAGGAACATTTCTGATCTACCTTCTTATTCCATTCTCCAAGGCCATTTAAATGCTGGCTAATGAGAACACACAAGCAATGCCTTCTCTTTACCAATGATAATTATAGCTATCTTATATTGTGTGCTTTCTATTGCCAGGCACTGTGCCAGTAGATTTACATACATTTTATTTTATTTAATGTTCACAGCAGCCCTATTTCTTCTGTTTTACTTATAAGGGAACTGAGGCTCTGCGAGGTTAAGTAACTGGCTCAAGTTTGTAGAGCTAGTGAAGTGACAGAGCTGAAACAAAGGCTTAAGTTTGTCTGACTCTAAAGCCTTAAATGTATATCTGTCAGAGCAGGCTAAATGATGTTCCAAACAACCCCTAAGTCTCCGTGGCTAACCACAGTAATGGTTTGTGAAAGTGTTCTTCTCCTTCCCAACACATTCCAATATGGGTTTGTTGGAAATGTTTCCTCATGCCATCCTTCCTGCCTATGGCCCCATCATTCCCTGGGGACTTGGTGTTCTCTGCTCCTCTACTTCCTCAGAAGACAAAAAAGAGAATGTAGAGGATCAAGCTGGAGGATTTTCAGGCTGCTAAGTGGTCATTTGTGATCACATGCAGTTGGGCAGAAGTCAGTTACAGAATCCGTCTTGAGGCCAGGAAATATAATCTGGCTATGTCCTCAGGAAAAAAAGAGACTGGGTTTTGGTGAAGAACCAGCCAGTGCTACCATACTGTATTAACCCAGATTCTCCCCTAAGCTGCTAGTTGGGAAGCATTTATACACCTTGCTCTAAATGCTGTTTTTCTAATATGTGGAATTTAAGAAGCAAAACAAATGAACACAGGGGGGAAAAAAGAGAGGCAAACCAGGAAACAGACTCTTAACTGTAGAGAACAAACTGATGATTACTGGAGGAGAGGTGGGGGAGGGGAATGGAGATGGTGATGGAGATTAAGGAGGGTACTTGTGAGGAGCACCGGGTATTGTATGTAAATGATGAATCACTAAATTCTGTACCTGAAACTAATATTGCAGTGTATGTTAACTAGCTGTAATTTAAATAAGGATTTAGGAAAAAAATAAAATACTTGTATCTTAAAAAAAATAAATAAATGCCATTTTTCTAGGCTGGGGCTTGGTTTAGTATCACACATTATCATCCTTGAGGTTAGTGAAGTTAACACAAATCATGTCCTGAGACAAGTAGGATCTTCAGAGATCATGTATCATATTGTCCCTCAGAGGGGCAATCATAATTCTCAATATCCCCAATTTTAAGGGATACATTTTTATTCTTTATTTTTAATACTTTAATCTATAGATGGTATCTACATTATTTTAGTTAGGGCACTACACTTGCTCTCCCATCATTCCCTCCTGTCATATGCTGCTTCGACCTGGGCTACTGAGGAGTCAATGCCTTGTTTTCTTGGTCTTTCTTTCCTTGTCCATGTGTCAGGATTTCAGAATGGCATCTTCCAGTGGAAGCTGAGAGTCTGTAAACACAAAATGGGTGTCAGGAACTTTCTAACTGTTGTGAAAGCAACATCAGTGCTAAATTAACAGCCAAAAAATAATCACCATTGCTTCTCAGCCTTTTGGCTAAGATCAAGTATAGTATTTGTTCTTACCAGTTTAATATCTGGTATGTCCTCTGTCCTAGGACAATATATTAAGTGGATTTTTGGAGCAGGGAGATGGAACAGGAGCTGGCTCTGTACACACCATGCATCAACCTGGTATCATGATACTTCTAGGAAAGGTGCACCCTATGGGGTTAAAAACCATGAATTTGAGGAAGACACTTCCAGAAAGGATGTGTAGGGTCCTTTGGGAAATGGCAGCAACACAAGGGACACCAACATTTAACTTAGAAGCAAATCGGCAAAGCCTTTGGTCAGGTTGCTTTGCTCAGTCCGCCTTTCTTTTGATTTGAGTACATCCAAACCATCTGTTTGTTTGGAGTATTTGAGCAAGTTCCCTGAATTTCATTCCAACTGCACCTGCCCTAAACCTGGACCTTCTTTGCCCTCCTGATGACAACACATCTAACATTTCCCTGTCTTTAATATCTTTCCTCCTCATTCATCCTGCAGAGGACTGCCATTATCTTTAGGTCTTATTCTTGCTCAGACACTTTTGGCACCAGTGGCACATTTCTTTCTCCAAATCACAGCTCTACCTTATATCTCTAACTTTGTGTCTGGGTTCTTCCCTCATTCACCCCCTGATCCAGTCAGACTGGTGACCTTTGTGTTCTAGAACTTGTTCCATACTGTTTCGCATCCATGCCCTTATAAATGGAGTTCCCAGTATCTGGGAATCTCTCATCTCTCCTCCTCAAAGTCCTAGCCAGTTTTCAGGGCCCAAGTGAAAATTGATCTCTTTTCTGAAGTCTGCACCCATGTTTCTGGTTAAATAAATCTCTCTCTTTCCTGTGTTTGTGTAGCACTTTGTACTGCTCACAGTCTGCTTTGTGTCTCATCTTCTCTGCTGGGCCACAAGAGCCTAGGGAGCAGATGTTTTGTGAACCTTCCTATCCACCTCCTGTAGTGCCCAGCATCACACCTTGCTCAGCAAAGATGCTTAGAAATGCTTATTGGACAAAATTAAAAGCAGACTGTGGCATCAACTGTACAAAGACCTTTTTCTCAAATTAATCTGGAAACTAAAAATAGACTATCCTCAAAATGATTAGATAACATACTTGAGATAAACTACTTATGTACAACCTAAAAGTGCATTTAGATGGATTCTCTTTAAAAAAAAAAAACAAAACAAAACAGAAACAATCCCTTCAAAAAGTTAATTTTCTAAATAGATCTATAGTATTTTTTTAATGTTTCTTTTTGAGAGAGAAAGAGAAAGACAGAGCATGAGTGGGGGAGGGGCAGTGAGAGAGGGAGGCACAAAATCTGAAGGCTCCAGGTTCTGAGTTGTCAGCATAGAGCCCAACATGGGGCTCGAACTCACAAACGGCGAGATCATGACTTGAGCCGAAGTTGGACACTCAACCTACTGAGCCACCCGGGTGCCCCTATGGTATCTTCTAATGGTCTGCATTTCTCAAAGATAACATTAAATGCTCTAATCAGGTAGGGAGAAAGATTGGAATTATCCCCATAAGATGTATTCTGATTTCCAGTTTCCAAAAAGGCATCTGAAATGATGGTATCAAGTGTGCCCGGGATGGCACTACTGCTGGTGACTTCTTTGGCAATGTCCTAGATACAGTTCTGCTCGTAGGTTGGCTCTGCCCAGGAGAAGCACAACTTTTGTTGGAAAGCACAACCGCTGGTGCAGCATCGAAACAAGTCGTCTATACGAGAGAGATCCTTCAGAGAGGATGTGTATCTTCATCAAAATTCTAACTGCATTGAAACTGTCACTCAAGGAGTTAACATCTGTGAAGAATAAAAAATGCAATGGAGAGGTTTCAGGCAAAGCATGGGGAGCCTGATAAAATTATCAGTGAATTAAATTCAGACAGATGGCTTTAGAAAGAAATGAAGTACACAAACCTTATGTAGAGTATAATGACTCTCACTCTGACAGGGGCTTTGTCAACAGGGTAAGCACTTTTTCTTTTTTTTAAACTGGATTTTAAAGCAGTTGGAAGTCAAATTCTTCTCCTTTTCTGAGGTGTTATTTAGTACTTAAACAACAAAAACAACAATGGTTTGTAAAGCCACCCGGATAGCCTCAGACTCTGAAGCTCCGGGAGGAGCTGCACAGCGTGATAGAAGGCAGAGGGTAGGCGTCACTACTGCTGCTGCTTCTTACTCTCTTCAGACTCCCTGCCCACATCAATAGGTCCTTGGCAGCTAAAATATTTCTACGGAACAGAGGCCAATCATTAGCTCTGCTTACAACAGCAGGATACCAAGGGAAGCTTCCAGCCATTAAACACACACATGCAGACGAAAGACACAAATACACTGATTTCTGCCTTTTAAAATTTCAGTTTTTACCATTGTTTTTGGTTGAATTAAAAAAAAAAATAGCTCTTAGAGCATCCCACTTAATACTATCATTTTACATTTAGACAAAAATGGTGCGAAAATAATACGTTATTTCTCTCTCAGAAATTCTTTTTCCTTATGGTTTTTATGTTATCTTCATGCATTTGGCCCCAGGAGCCCCCTCTTTCAGGTGACTGGCCCCAGCATATTCATGCTTGGACGCCAAAGGCCAGGCTGCTTCTTAGCAATGGACTTTGCCTTTGTTCCAGACCAGATGTTCTGTTTCTCCCTGGTAACAGTTTGCATTGTGGTACCTTATTATACGGTGCTCTCTGGAACTGGTGCCAGGGTAGCCTCCAAATCAGCCAAGAGCAGCGCTGAATCAATGAGACAGCTGGCGGCCTCCCGAGGGAGGGAACGTTTTTACCTTTTTGATTCATGCAGTCTCTGCTAGTTCAGATCCAGGATGCCATGAATGATTTTTCTTAGCGACAGGTGAGAACAAAAAAGCTTTGTAAACCTAATTCAATAGAAGCTGGAGACTCGGTGTGCTATTGATTAAAGGGAGAAGACGATGAAGAGGAAGTGTACACACAGTCCAGTTGCATTTTCCCCATAATCGACTTCTGTGCTCTGGCCTGTGTTGGAGCTATCAGCTTTGCCGGGAGGAGAGGCTTGAAAATCAAGAGCATTGTGTCTGTTGACCTAGGGTTAGGATTTTAATCGTGTCTCTAAGATTGCATATTATCTACAAAAACAAGATTACTCCTTTTTGTTTTCATTTTTCTAGCTATAAAATTCACTGATCTATTGCTAACTTTGCTAAAAATTTAAGGTGACTTTAATGGGCTTGTTGACATCATCCAGGCTTTAATGTTTGGGATGTGTTTATTTATTAGGGCTATGGATTGGGGTAAATATCATTCACATTTATACCCAAGGATTACAACTCAGTGTGAGTTCTTGCCCTAGGTCCTACACATCAGCACACTTATTGAGTGAACAAGAACGCTAGTCCTACCCTACTGTGTCTCCCACTGCTCTGTAAAAGCAGGCCAGTTCTTGAGCCATTGTAATCAGAGGACCATTAGATGAGATGCCACAGTACCTGAGATCTCTAGTCCCAGTGTGGTGGAGAGGAGAAAATGAGACAGTAACAGAAGTCAGAGACCCTGTAGTACATCATCCCCATCAATCATGGCAGACGTGTTGGCAACATGATGGATGACACCCAAACACTGACCTTGGTGGGTCAGCCTTTGTCACATAAGTAACAGAATAAGTCAACACAGTGGGTCTACCTACCATCAAATAGGAGCGATAAGCTGTGACTACAGCAGAGGGAAAATGAACATTAGTGTCAAATGTTGTCTATATTTCTGAGCCAGAAGTAGCTGGCATCTTATTGTTCAGGCATTGAATTGGATGGGATATTTTAGGAAGGAGAAAAAATCAATGTTATCAAGGCATGCTTGTAGCATTATGAGTTTTCCTCTTAACTAAGCTATTAAATAAGACAGTAGTGAGTCTGTACAGTATACATTCTTATAGAGTGAAAACTATTATAACATAGATGACTTTAAACCTGAATATTGGCTCATATACATGCAGTTCAACACTTAGTTGGTGACAGATGGTTTGGCTTGGGGATAGACATAATTTAGTCTGGGAATTCTGGTGACTTTCCCATGGTAGTCTTAGAATTTGTCTCTCTAACAATCTTCCAAAGTTTCACAGTTATAAATGACCTACCCCAAATCCCTTCTCTGAGTTTAAATATTCCTTGATTGTCATAGAAAGTAAGGAGAAATTCTCAATAATGAGCAGCAGGACATGTGGAGGGCTTGACAGCTACTGAAGATAAAAGAATTGGTGAAGAGATTATGATACACTTGCTTTTCATAGGAGTGAGGTTGGAATAGATTGAAGCAAGACCTGCCCATTTATTTTCCAGATGGCTTTGTGCCATGTTGTAAGAAATTCAGTCAGCTTTATCATTGAGAACCACTTCCCTAAGCTAGTGGAATCACTGAAAATCCTGTCTCATCTCTTTTGAAATCAATATTAAAAAATCAAGAGACCCAGATATCAAGTGCTTGTCTCCCCTTCAAAGTCAAAAACTCACGTTGGCGTCCTGAGGTATCCAGTCAAGGGGAGCCAGTCAGGTGGTGCATTTACTTTTAGGGTCAGAACTTGCATATTTCCAATCCAGTTAGTTCGAGTTGGCATGTACTTTTCTTGAAACATCTGTGTGCTTACCACTGTGCCAGCCATCAGTAAAGAGTTTTTTGTTTTTTTTTGTGTGTTTAGAGAGAGAGAGAGAGAGAGAGTAAGTGGGGGAGAGGGGCGGGTGGGGGGAGAGAGAGAGAGAGAGAGAGGGAGAGACAGAGAGAGAGAGAGAGAATCTTAAGCAGACTTCACACTTAGCACGGAGCCTGATGTGGGGCTCAATCCCATGATCCTGAGATCATGACCTGAGCTGAAATCAAGAGTTGGACACTCAGTCAACTGAGCCACCCACATGCCCCTAAAAAGAGGCTATTTTAAGGCAAGCAAATAAAACATTATTTATCATAACAGGTCTTATAAGCTTTTGGAACTTTAAGAGGTCGGTAAAAACTGAAAATGCGTATGAAGTCAGGAAGGATTTAGGGAGAAAAGGGGTAATATTATATGCATACTAGCTTTATTAAGGAAAATAAATCTAGAGGTATTTCAGAGTCAACCTTCCTGCTTTTGAGATTGGTATCAGGGAGGATGAACATATCTTCTCATGGATGGCCTGATGATATAAGCTATTTGTCTGATCCAGAAAGCCATTTCTTATGTTTTCCAGCTCTTGCAATTGGAATAGACACTGAGCAACCAAAACATGTGGATGGATTGTGTTTGGCTGTGTGAACTGTTGTCTAGAGAGAGAAGATAAGGCATAAGTGCTGATGGTATTCTGGATGTGTTTCTTTCCCTTCTGGGTGAAAGCCAAAGATGCTAGTAGGCTGAAAACTGAGTTGTCTTGGTAATCTTTCCTATTCTTCTTAACTGCAGGATTTACAAGACACTGCTCTTTGGGTCTAGGTATCATTTTGGGATCATATCATCATAATTCTATGAGTATGTGCTGGGAGGGCAAAGTTGCAGAGCAATTGCTCAGCTGTGCAGGGGAAGGAGGCAATTACCAGAACACATTTTAGCCCCACTTGTCAGAGTGAGTTTCACCCAGGCACAAGGGGAGCATTAACTTGGGCAGTGTACCTTTTAGGAGGCTTAATTTAGTTTTTTCTTCCCTTTAATTGTGTGATTTCAGTATTTTAGCCACAATCCCTAGGCTGTAAGAACCTTTAAACAGCTCTTTATTATGAAGCAGGACATGGGTTTTTGAAGAAGAATGAACAGGGAACTGCATAATTTATAGGAAAACTGCATGATAGACTTTTTCTTTACAAAGAACATTGGGGTTACATTGGCACTAGCCAAATACCTTTTTAATGAATAGTCAGTAATCAGCAGCAGCTACAGTAAATGCTTGAATTTTTTCCTTTTATGTGCTATGAGTCCATAAATTAAGCATCTGATTCTGATTGCTGTCATGAATACACACGCTTTTTGCCACCCACCCCCACTGCTCAGATTCCCTGCATCAGTTCATGCTCAGTTTAGAGCAGTGTGAAAAATGGAGGGCAAATCTCTTTTAATATGTTCAATTTTCATCCACTTTAAATACTGTGATGGAAAAAGGATGTTGACAATACACTCCACTTTCTTTTTTGGATCTAGATCACAGTTTGGGTTTTAAGACAGCAGTATTATGTTCTAGACTGTAAGAAAAAGAGTTTATACACTCTTTTTTTTATATATTTAAGAGCCATTAAAATAAATTTAATTGCCAAAGTATCCTTTTTTTTTTTAAGCAGAGCTTTATCTGAATTGTAAGCTTTCCATTTGCTCATTCCTCTAAGATTTTGCACATGCTATTTTCATCACTTGGAATGTATCCTCCTTTTTTCTATTCTCTGCTTCTCAATATTTCTAAATTTAACAAAACCCCAAACAAATGCTTCAGGAAATTATTCTTTTCTAATGTCATCTGCAGCCAATCATCTTCACTTCCCTCTCAGTGGTTCCTTAGCTTCTGTGAAGTTAATGTGAACAGATGGTTATTAATTTATAACCAAGATCCTGTCTGAAAGTTTTAGAATATTTTTAAAAATCTAAACATTTTTTTCTAATTTCAACAATGTCATCTGTGGTAGTTATGGCTCCAAGCCAAGCAACAAAGTCTATTTATCCCAAAGTATGGATTAAGTACAAATATTTAAAAAGCATCATCAGAAAATATTATTGTAATATTGACAATAAAATAAAATCTTAGAGCTTCATGTGTTCCAGGTACTGTTTTAAGTCCCTTACAAGTGCTAATTCATTTACTTTTCACAAAATTCCTGCAAGGCAAGTACTATGATTTTGCTTATTTTACAGAGGTGGAAACTGAGGCACAAGAGTAACTTCTCAAGTTTGCAGAGCTAAGTGGTAGAGCTGAAATTCAAGTCCAGGAGTATTCAGAAGATAACTTTGGGGCCCTGTTAAGTGCTTTAGTTAGCAAGAAGGAAAACAACTTCATAAATGCGGGTTCTGATAGTTTCCTCAAAGGCCCACTAGATGGCAGTGTTGTCTGATACAGCTCTGTGACTAAAGGGGCTTAGCCAGGACCTAGGGTTTATAGGGGGAAGTGAATGTGAGAAATATGTGTGGAGTGTTTATTATTCAATTGCCATAACTTGGAGAATGCCTTATTAATGGTTGTCACTTGCTGTTATACTTAACTTTTTTTCAGTTTATGTTTTTTCTCTAGCTCAGTAAATTATAGTATTTTAAGGACAGAGAATATTGTTTGTTTCCACAGCTCCTGCAACTGAGTTTCTCATACTTGGAAAATGGCAGAAGTCTTTCCTACAGAGTGCAGAAGTAAACCTTGCCATGGGAGAAACAGCTTCCTGATCAAGATATTTCCTCAGCCAGGTAAGTTTCTTACTGCATCTCAGGTAGTGATTTGAACACCATATTCATGCAGTTAGTATTGTTGAATACATGTCATACGACATTTGGAATCTTGACTTTTGCATAAGTACAGTGATTTTGTAGTTTAAGTGTGAAAAGTATCCCTTGTGTCATTCCGTTAGCTGAAGAGAGTGACTTTTGCTGCTCTCTTTTGTATTTCACTGTGACTGCCTGAGGAGGGAGTGACAGGGAATATGGAGGAAGCCCAGGAGGAGACTTGGGTAGGATGTGAACACTGTGGAGAAGTGAGGTGTTTAGCTTTGCATTAGGTAAGCAGAATTTCAACAAGTCAGGATCAGCAAATTTGTGCGATGTTCTGGTAAGCCACTTCCCTTCTGCAGCCCACTCATTAATTTTCGGAAGCCTGACAGAATGGCTAAAAGGATGATCAATTTCAAGTGTCACTCCTGGCATGTTTTTATCCTTATGTAAAGGAGTTCCTGACAAGTAACCCTGTTAGTGCCCTCAAAATGTCTCCTATTATTAAATATTGGGAATAAGCTGAAATAATGAAATGAGCTTTTTTTTTTTTTTGGTCACCAGTGTGGTTGGTCTAGGAGATGATGAGATTAGTGTCTATTACTGACTAGTGTGTGGGCTTACCTAAGACTCAAACCAGCAAAACCTTGAGAGAAATGAACACATTTCAAGGAGAACTACTTTTCTTTAGTGGATTTGTTTGGAACAAATGGTTTATCTCTACTCATTTTGCAAGTGATTGCATAACATTGTTACCTAGCAGATAAAATCCTCCTTCTCTTCCTCCTCCTCCCTGAGAAATTTTATTCTAATATGTTGCTTTAATCTTGGGTAGGTAACTGGTATTATCTGGGCCGCTGAGCTGCCCCTGAGAGAGTCATGGGTGGCACTGTGGGTGTCTCTCTACCAGAGGGACACAGTGCCTTTCTCTCCTTGTGTTTGCTTCTCTCTTTATCCTCACTCAGGTATTTTCTTTTTTCCCTTCTTTCCTGGATGTCACATTTGCTTCCTTTTCCTTTTGATAACACCTTCTATCCTTAAATCTTTAGGCCACGTCATAGATGATGTTGGACATTTTGATGCCTGTTGGCACTAAAGCATTTGCTGATGCTGGTCTTAATTCCTTTTATATCCTAATATTTGGTGAACTGATTTTATTTCCAATGTGCTTGGTGAAAAAAGGGGAGAAAGTTATTGCAGAACCCAGTTGCAGAATTTCTACTGTAAAGATGTAGAAAATTCTAAGAAAGATAAAGCCTTAAGGTGAGACAAACATTGCATGACCCTGTATGTGAATAGGTAGTGGCAAATGTGAGTGCCTGCTCACAGGAGCCAGGTACTTAAAGCAAGTAAATGACATAGACCTAGTAAGAATGGAAAAGAATGGAAGAGCATGTAAGCCATTCGAGGGGGTGGGGGGCAGCTGCTGTTCAACTCTGAAGCTTCTGCCCTTAACAATGTACAATCTACATGACTTTAACTTGGGGTGATGCTAACTAATCTCTATATATCTGTGTGTGTGTGTGTGTGTGTGTGTGTGTGTGTGTATATATATATATATATATATATATATATATATATATGTATGTATATATATTTATTTATTTATTTCTGGGGAGGAAAGAAAGAAAGATAGAGAGGGTGCCTGGGTGCTCAGTCAGTTGAGCATCCAGCTTTGGCTCAATTCATGTGATTTTGAGCCCTGCATCAGGCTTGCTGCTGTCAGCACAGAGCCTGCTTCGGATCCTCTGTCCCCCACTCTCTGCCCCTCCCTCATTCATGGTTTTTTTTTTCTCTCTCTATCTCTCTCAAAAATAAAAATAAACATTAAAAAACAGAAAGAAAGAAAGATAGGAAGAAGGAAAGAAAGAAAAAGAAAAAAAAAACCTGTCTGCAGGCCTAGAATATCCCTAGGCAGCTTATTTGTGACTCCTGCTATAAATACTATGAATTCTAGAGATAGATTATTGTAATTTTGTTACACCTGGGAATCTTAATGTTACCACAGTGTTCTGACAGAAGTTTTAGCACAGTTTTCTGGATGAGTGTTCACCCACTCAATTAAAACTCTGTAACTCATCAGAATGTGAAATTCTGAACTAAGACTGGAAACAGTAAACTGACTAATTAAACAACATCACTTACTGTTAAAATACGAAGAGTTATTAATTTATAAAGCTAATTGGATTGGAATCCAGCTAAACTGAAACCAGAGTTACATTCTAATTGCTCTTTTACTTTAGAAAATATCAAAGACCAGGAGATGATATTTTTATGGTGACAGTTCTTAACAATCCATGCAGGTCTTCAATAGAAGCCTTTATTAGAGGAGTGGTATTTGAAAGAATAAAGTGTAACAGGCCAACTTTATGGAGTTGACTCAGAGTGCATTAGAAAAAAAAAAGAATTTATAAAGAATGTTAAAAAACACAGCCTTCATTCCATATGTACTAGTATCTAATACTCTCACAATGTATTTTTTAAAAATTTTGTTTTCTGGAATGTTGTCTGAAATACAGATTTTACAAACTGAGTTGTTTTCAATACTTTGAACCAGTTACGAATTGTTTCCTTTGTGTTAATAGATTGCTGTCAGGCTGTTTGTACTCATGTTGCCTTTGATGTCTATCAAGAATGGACACCCAAAGAGAAGGCTGGGAGGCCTGTTTGACGCAGCCCTCCTGTAGATGCAAAGTGACTGACTTTCCCAAGTGGAAGAGCGTATACAGACAGTGTGACAGGAGTAGAGGATGCTCTGTCTTCTGGTGCAAACGCCCGCTGATATTTGAGCATTGCACTGTGAACAATTCTGTTGAGACATGTTTCTCAGATGTTTGCCTCAGATTGCAGGGGCTTTTCCTTTTGCAACCCCGGTTACAATAAACTTAGAGACCCCTATGAGTCCTTTCAGGTTTCCTGCTCGATGAGTTTCCTCTAGCTGTTACCTGCTTTCTGAAACTGTGTGGCCTGCCAAGCTTCTTGGGAATCCTGACCACATCCACTGTACCTTACAGTCCTGTCAGGAAGTGTCAAGTGCAGTTTAATCCCCAATACCAAGGACTGTCAAAATGCTAATCCCCACCCACTGTGGGCTCCTAGGAGCGGTGCTGAGTCCTTACACAGGACGCTGGAGGCCTGTATGTGTCAAGGTTTGTCTCCTGTCGCAGCTGCCTAAGGAATCCTGAACCCTGCCTTGTGGCCACAGCTGTGGGAAGTCAGGCCCTGCAGGGCATCCCCACTTTCCCAGCTCAACACTGCTGCTTGCCTTGCACGCAGATGCCTCTCAGGGCAGGTGACTTTTACCTCCTTGGGGTCTGTCATTCATGCATTCCACCTGGTGACCTTTCCTTCATGTCTCTTTACTGGGTGCCCATTTACGGGTGCAAACAGTGTCTCATTACCGGCTCCCTCGCTTTGTCATTTGCCAGCTTTGTGTCAGGCTGCAGTCTGTCAGCAGCCTGACACTCTCAGTTCAAAACCAACACTCCTGCTCATTGTTGCCCGCACATGTCTCCTCTCTCCCCTCTGTCTGTCATTGGACGGAGCCTCAATGCCATGCTCAAGGTGCCATTGTGTGGTACAAAGGAAGACAGGGTTAGGAGAGACTCTAAACTCAATCACTTGTCAAAGATTATGTCTTTATGAGGCACTTTTAATTAGGCTTTGCTATTTGGTTTCTAGCTTTTCCCTACATCCCTCTCACCCTTCTTATCACTTATCCACATGCCCACCAGAGAGAACTGTAATAACAATGAAATGGGATTTTAACTTGAACAACTATAGGACTTGAAAGGTGAAGGTCGGGGCAATAGCAATGCAATGAGTAGGAAGAACAAACAATTACAATTCAGTTGCCACCCATATACCTCTGTGGGGAAGACGATAAACAATCATAAGGCTCCTTTAAGGTTTTGCACAAGACAAGAAATCATCTACTTTGTTTTATGTAAGGCACATTGCTTCTGAAGCTGCTTGGTCTTGTCATATGACTATACTTTCTTCTCTTCAAATGTTTCATTTCTCTCTCTCTTTTTTTTCTTACTGGATGTAGAAACCCTTTTCCTACCATAATGGCATTGAATTGAGTAGAACTGCATTTCGTTGACAGTACAAAAGAATATAATCTGGCTTGTTGTGTAAGCCAATACATGTATGATGTGCCTACATTTCTACCTGGACTTCTGTTTCTGTGAGCAATGAGTGAACACACACACACACACACACACACACACACACACACACTGCTCCATAACAGTCTCTTGTCATATCTGCCTAGATGGTAATGTTTTATGTAAATAAAGTCTCTAATTAATTTTTATGACCCATGCAGGCTTCTGCAATTCCTTTTCTCAGCACCAATGTGTACAGAGTTAGCATAATATTAAAGTTCTTTTATCAATTTTTATTCTTTAATCTGCTATCCTATTTCTAATCGGTTAACAGCTTAAAAATATATTTTTTTTCTTTTGAAATATTTTTTTCCCCTTGAACTGGAAAATTTTATAATTAGGTGGTGTGATAAAATCAGTAAAACAAAAAAGACTCTCTCAAGATTTAACTTCCTGTGTGCTATCTTTGGACAGCGACTTTGCAAGGTGCCTGAGAATGCATGGCCTGAGAATTTGTTTGGACTGCACTTTTTTCAATAATTGAAGTAATAGTTCATGTGTGGATGCAGATTATAAAGTTCTGTAATAGTTCCCATTTGTTCATATTTTTATTCTTGCTGCCAACATCTGCTTTATTTTCTGAATGCATTTGTAAGTACTGTCTAGAAGCTGTATGAGAATTTAACCTTCTCTCTTCCAGAAGATGAGGAAATACTAACAGATGAGGCTTTAAGGCATCTTTTTGCATCTTCCCCTATTCCCCCAAAACTGTGAATTTTATCCTATTTTGGTTTTATGATCCACACAGAGTAAGGACATAATTTCATTCATATTACCTCAGTCAGGTATGTGCACCAACAGGCATGTACTTTTTACACTGAGAGGAATTCTCACTGTTTGTTGCAGAGAACTTCTTTTTAAAATTTACTGGTAGTAGGATTTTTATTATATTTTAGTCTGGAAACAGAAGCATTCATTCCTCTGGGGTCTTTTTCTGTGTGTGGAGCCAAAGAAAGTCTCTAGAAGTCAGGAGCTGTGTCTTCGCTTTGCGTTGTTATGGGTAAATTGTAGAGGTTTCTCGTTACAGATTGTGCACTTGGCATCCTCTTACAGGCGCAACAGACCTTTCCACTTAGTTACAGGATGTGTTTCTGAAGACAAATTAAATCTTTTCCACTGAGAGCAGAGAGATCTTTTCTTTTTCCTCAGCCAGAAAAGATCTGGTTAGCTTATGTTAATAACAGAATCCCCCATATTATGGCATAACTCTCCCTGCACACCGTCTGAAATGCTGCTCATGTGATTGGGTGTAATCAGAAAGTGGGTGGTATGATTAAATAGGCCTAATTTATGTTGGGGGCAGCTTGGAGCCAGAAGCTTCAGAAAATATGTATAAGAACTTCTCACATTTTGTTACTTTAATTAAACAGTTTAAAATGCACATTTCCCCAGAATTTGATATTCTACCCCACCCAATAATATTCTATGTTGTAAATACATTGAATTCTCATAATCAGAAATTCTTGATAAATTTTACACCAACTGCCAGGAGAATAGTGTAGTTAAAGAATCCAGAGGGTGAGGTTGAAACAAGGTCAAATTAGAGGCAAAGACCTGGTGTGATCATCCCTATACATGTCTTAGGTTGGGTGCCTCAGAAGCAGGTCCCCAAGATGAGGATTAGTGTATGAGTGATTTTCTAAAGAAATGCACCCTGGACAAACACAGGGAGTGAAGGAACTAAGGGTGTGATTCTGTGCTGAGATCCAGAGGAGACTGGCTTTGGTCTATACCACAGGGAAATATTTGAGGCAAGAAAACTGGGCTTCTCTAATCCTGTGCTCCACGAATCACTAGCTAAATATTCTGACGGTGAAGCAAGCTAGTAGCTTGAGGGCTGTATGCTACAGAAGAGCAACAAGTGTTATCCAATGGAGGTTAAGGCACACTACAGCCAGAAGAGGCTACAGAAATAGCAAAGGGCAAGTAGGCAGAGCATAACACAACTACATACTATAATTCCTGTGGAAGCTGGTTTGAGCTCCAGAGTACCACCTGGGTGTTTCCTCAAAGGCCAGTTGTTTTCCCTTTAGTTAAGCCTACTAGGATACGAGACCATTAACAGGAAGCTTGGGTACTAAATAGGAGAGAGATTCTGGAGCCCACTTCAATCTACTTGCCAGGTCTGATTGTGCACATCTCTTTTCCTAACTCCTAGCTCAGTGATGCACTGGTAACTTGCAGTCAACTATGGTGGCAGTGTTTCCATATGGATATTTGAAATCACCACATATTAGGGCTTAACTGGGAGCAGGTAGGGAGCAAAGCCAGCTGTTAAATGATTACCATCATACCACTCTGATGGCAAGCAAAAATGTTAATAGAGAAAAGAAATTGTTAAAAGTGCACATTTATTCTATTAAATACACCAAATAACGTATACATTAAATAATATTAAATGATTTATATGAAAACATTTTGTAATAATCAAGTGCTATACAAATGTAATTCTTGAAATTGCCTATTACAACACTTCTCTCCAGAGCATCTAAAGTGGCAAAATACTGTAAAAATAATTGTGAAAAGGTGATTCTTTAGTTGTTCTGATCTAATTGTTGCTGCTATCAGGCAAAAGCTATCCCAGAAGAGAGTTTACTTATCACTTTCCTCTTTTATTTCTTTTCCCAAGATGCCTAGTTAATTGCCTTATGACTCATGTCTTATACTTTGCTTCTCTCATAGACAGATAGAAAATGTTTTATTGGGAGAGGTCACCACATAAATGCGTAATACTCTCTTTTCTGGTGGATATTGTGAGGAAAATAGACTAGTCCAATAGAAAGAAGCCACAACAAAAAAACCCCAAGAATTTCCAGTCTGCCTGAACATTTTAGTATATGGGCTGCCGAAGCAAGCACTGCCTGAAGATTTTAAAGGAACACAGTGCTCTTCAGACTTTTAAAAAACTCAGAAAACTCAGAAACTTTTTTAAGTGCTGTGTCATGAAATCTTGTTTGCAGGATGCAAGGGTCACTTCAGTTCATTTTGTAGCCCCCAACGTGCCATGTCTAGTACCCAGGCTCTGGGGAAGGCAGTGAAGAAAATTGCCCTGAAAAGATAGTCATACCCCTCTCCCATTCCAGAAAGGCATTGAGTCCTATTTGATAGCTGAGGTTTTGAAAGTTCAAGTATGGTAGGCAGAATCATATCCTACCTGCCAAAGGTTGTTTATATCCTAATTCTGAAACGTGGGAACATGTTATTTTACATAACAAAAGGGGCTTTGCAGATAAGATTAAGTCAAGGATTTTGAGTTGGAGAGATTGTCCTGGACCATCTGGATTCATCTAATGTAATTACAGCCCTTATAAGACAAATTCAGGAGGGTCAGAGCCAGAGAAGGAGTGATAAGGAAGCAGAGGTCTGAGTGATTGGAGGGGGTGATGAGCCAAGGATGTGGCCTGTAGAAGTGGGGGGGAGGGGGCGGGGAGAAAGGAAGGAAAATCTCCCCCAGGGCCTCCAGAATGAGCACAGCCTGGCCAACATCTGTTTTTAGACTATTGCCCTTCAGAAGTGCAAGGTGATAAATTTGTGTTGTTTTAAGCACTAAGTTTGTGATACTTTTTACAGTGGCAATGGGAAACAAATACACCAAGGTTCTAGGCTCCAATATCTCCTCTGAAAGTACCCTTTAGTCCTCCTTTTTCATAGTGCTGTTTAGTGATTCCCATGAGCTAAGCAGGGACAGTAATAAATGCAGCTCCAGAGAGGAATGCTACACATGACTTTTAATGAGCTCAAAAAACTTTTCTACATTGACTCATTTATCCCAACAGATTTTTTTTTATTAGAAAGGATTTATTCTAACTTAGCATACAAAAACATTAATAGTTTCTAATATATGAAGTCTTTTCAAATTTTATTATCTTCCTGCTAACCTGATTTTTACAAGATAAGCATTTTCTATTATAAATGAATTAGGTATTCATTATAGAAAATTGGAAACAGAAGGAAAAAGAAAAAGCATCCATTTTCCCATTATCAGAGAAAACCATTCAATGTTTTTTCTTCCAGTGTTTTATGCACACTTTTTATGTTTATTGTACTTATTTACGTAATAACATTTTGCATCCTGCTATTTTTACTTAATACTATATAAATATTCACTGTATGCTTGTGAACTTATTGTGACTATAATTTTTTTTTCTGTTCTCCAATTTGGATTGTTGAATAAACCCAAACCCAGTAAGGGTTCTTGGATACAAATATAAAAAAAAAATATCAACTCTGGCAAATGGAAACAGAAAAGCATATTATATTGAAAGGGTAATTTGGGTGACTTATGGAACTAATGGGCAGACTGGAGAATCAAGGGAGATGAGATGTAGCCAAGGTCACATTGCCTAGGACACTTAGGATCCTGGTCATTGGGCTCTCTCTTCTGACTGTGCCATCTTTAAGAAATTATTTTTTAAGTGTTTTTATTTATTTATTTTTAGAGAGATAGAGGGCTCAAGCAGGGGAGGGGCAGAGAGAGAGAGAGAGAGAGAGAGAGAGAGAGAGAGAGAGAGAGAGAATACCAAGCAGGTTCGTAGCTGACAGCACAGAGCTTGAGGCGGGGCTTGATCCCATGAACCTGTGCTGACATCATGAGTCAGATACTCAACTGACTGAGACACCCAGGCACCCTTGACTGTGCAATCTTTAAATGTTGCCTCCAATACACAAAGAGGCCCAAGAAACCTGTCTGTGTGGTAGGAGGCTCCCTGCATCGCATAGAAACCTTGGAAAGAATATTCTGATATTACCCTCCTTAAATTATCAGGTTTTTATATTTTTAAGGGATTTAAATGCCACTTTGTGATATGTAGGTGTCTACCCAAGGTTTCTAGGATAAATTCTGTCTTGGTTTACAGAACATATTAAGATGTCATCTCGATAAGGGACAGACATGGTATCTTGTGGAAGGATGTGATGTTCAAAAAAATTTTGGGTACCAAATTACAGCATGGAGCTAGAGATTTCCTAAGATTCTGAGGCAGGATGGTAAAAATATACTATGCTCCTTGCCAGATTGTAGCAAACTGCTTCTGGACTTTTCTGGTTTTAGTGATACAGAGAGAGAAAAACATTTTTTAAAAATTGAAAGCCACATACTAGATATACCCAAATCTGTATTTATTTGCTTCAGGAAGAACAACACATCTGGAAGAGCACTTTCACATAGTGCAATCAATTGATTAAGTGAGCATGTTGTCACTATCTTCAATTCCCTGAGACCCTAATGTCTTCTGCGTGGGCTAAACTGAAAGGTTAAATGGAATTTTCCATTTTTTGTTCCACAAATATGTATTCAGTGCCTAATGAGTGCCACATCTATTCTACACCTTTGAGATATGTAGGTGAGCAAAACAAAGGTTCCTGCCATCATGTAGCTTATATTCTGGTGGGAATCACCTCCTCTGCATTTTTCATGTTTGGAGGAAGACACTCATCCTGGAGATTTACCCAAGTAGCCCTCCCTGCTTTATGGTCCTCACTTTCTACACTTGTCCTCAACATGGGTGGTACCACCTTCAGGGACATTTTGAAAATTTGTGGACACACTTTTGACTGCTCCATGATTGATCAGTGCTACCAGATTCAGCAGACGAGGGCCAGGAATGTTAGTCACCCTGCACACAAGGCAGACTTCTATAAGAGAGCATTGTCCTACCCCTGCACAAATTGCAAATGATACTCCAGATATTCTAATAGCCTAATTGTGTTGAGGTGAACACAAGTTTTCAAAATCACATCAATGATGGCAATGCTGCTTCTGTGTCTTGAGTTGCCACATGACATACATATGTCACCCTTCATTGACAGATGTAACATTCACAGTGATTCTTTGTATGGGGCAAGTATCTGACTAATCTATTATGACTTCCAATGCAATCATGCATTAATTATAAATTAATTTCCTTTTATTTCTTCTTCATATTATAGGTAGGCCATTCTGGTTGTTCTGTATGTATGTATGTATGTATGTGTGTAGATTGGTTATATTTATGAATTTCATTCCAGGGAAGTAAAGCAGGCTTTTAAAAATATTTTACAGGGACCCTGGGTGGTTCAGTCGGTTAAGTGTCTGACTTCGGCTCAGGTCATGACGTCACAGTTTGTGGGTTTGAGCCCCACATCGGACTGTCTGCTGTCAGCACGGAGCCTGCTTTGGATCCTCTGTCCTCCTCTCTTTTTCCCCCTCCCCTGCTTATGCCCTTCCTCTTTCTCTCTCTCTCTCTCTGTCTAAAGTAAATACACATTAAAATTTTTAAAAATGTTTCTCAAGTTTTATTGACTTGAGATTCACCACTTCACTAGCTCTACAAATCAAGGAGCCAGGAAGAGGAATCTGTCAGCTGATAAGTTGGCAATGGTATACCAGAATATAGGGAAATAACTCATGTTATTGTGTTATTTATTGTGTTATTATACCCATAATATTTTGGGGGTTCCACCAGGGCTATGTTGATATGCTCTTTGTTTGGAATTTATCAATATTTATCAGAAGACCCAGTAAGCCCCTATCTAACAGGTGAACTCCAGTGGTACTCTGAATAGCCGAGATTCAAAGTTAACCTTAGCATGTGACCAAAAGTCCCCAGTGCCACAGGTTCTGTTTGAAGGCTAGGGGAAGTGTTCATAGAAAGTGCTTGTATTGAGTCCTCCTCAAGGACACCCCTCTTCCCCTCCAGTTAAGAAGCTCTTCATCCATGAGTTATTGAGATCGTCGATGCTTATAGCTCAGATTAGGCCTCTCTTCACCAGCCTGGAGTCTTAACCAGTTATACAAACTAAGTAGCACTTTGGTGATCTGCTGGTACACTTTGGTGCTGTAGACTGCATGGTCAGTTGTTCTCTGTCAGAGAGAACAGCTGCAAGTCAGCCACTCCAGTTTTCACTCTGGCCCTCCTTTTTGTTTGTGGCAGCCACTCTTATCTTGTGTTAGGTGGTTCAGCAGTGCTTCTGAATCTCTGTCATCTCAGGATCCTTCCATCCTCAGGGAGTTCAGGGGGTCTGTTTTGCTGCAGTGCTTCCCTCAGTATCCTGGTCTTAGTCAAGAGCCATTTAAAGTGCTTTTCAGAGATATTAACACTCTCCTCACCAACGTATTTCTCACGGCCTTGATGAATGGTGTCAGAGCCACTTGACTGCTATAGAGGATGGGTGGTGGTAGATGAGTTGCATATGATAGTTCATCCCATCATTCGTATTTCATGAGCTCTTTGTATATAGTCCTGTTTATAAACCAAGTTTGTTTGTTTGTTTTCTGGCATCTCATTTAGTGTTGCCCTCTGTTATGTCTTAAGTTTCAGGAAAAGCGTCCCAACACCAATTAAAACAGCTTGTAACTGCTTGAATTCGTTTCGCAAATCTACAGTCTCTGGTGAATGTACTTGTGCTGAGTACACTTGTTTGAAAAACTTCAGAATTCTTTCTACACATATTCCCCAGATTTTTCTGACTTAAAATTGTACATTCCAGCAATCCTTTTGGTGTAGAAACCTTTCCTGCAAGTGTTTGACTTTGTAATTGTATTTCCAAAACATGCTGGGATCTGACACTAGTTATAAGACTAGTGGTAGCAAGAAGCAAGGGATAAAGAGAAATGGCTTTTTTTCTTGCAAAAAAACTTCTTTATATGAGGTTATTAGGGGGCCTTCTCATTCATCACACAAGAGTGGCAGTTGACTGTTCAAAGTACTTAGAGACCTCTAAATCTTCCCTCGTGTATGAGTCAGTTTAAGTTGCTATGACAAAATACCATACACGGAGTGGCTTAAACAACAGGAATTTATTTCTTACAGTTCTGGAGGCTGGAAATCTAAGACCAGAATGCTAGCTGATTTGGTTCCCAGGTGAAGGCTTTCTTCCTGGCTTGCAGACAGCTGCCTTCTTGCTGTTTCCTCACAATGGCAGAGAGACAGCAAGCCCTCTCGTCTCTCTTTCTATAAGGGCACTAATTCCATTGTGAAGACACCATTCTCATGAACTCATCCAAAATTAATTACCCCCCCCCCCCCGCAAAGGCCCCATCTCCAAATACTATCACACTAGGGACTAGAACTTCAACATATGAGTTTTGGCAAGAAATGATTCAGTCCATAGCACCATATATCCTCAGTATAATTTTCAAAGTCCAGTTACTTTCCAACTAATGTTCTAGCTTTCACATGTGATACATGGTGAACATATGAATTTAAATGGATTTAAATTTAACATATGAGATGTGACTCAGGGGCACCTGGGTGCCTCAGTTGGTTAAGCATCCAACTCTTGATTTCAGCTCAGGTTGTGATCTCATGGTCAAACCCCACATTGGGCTCTGTGCTGGGTGTGCAGCCTACTTAAAAAAATAATGTGATTCAGTAATTCCCAGAATAAACATTCTCAATTATTATAGATTTCCAACTGTCCCCTAGTGTGACTTTGTGCCACACTTTCAATATTCAAAATTCCAGGTATGGGTATCTGACTGATTGAGCCTGTGTTGCAGGCACATGGCCCACTTGTCTTCCATAGGGGGAGGCTAGGCCTGGAAGTCTTTACCTCTTGGGATTTCCCCTAAATTGAAGGGATGTTCAGGTGCTAAATCGCAATTGTTTTCTATAAAGATGTTCAGATATTTTTCTTCAGTGTTCTGCTATTGTAAATGACACTGATAAATAGCATAGTTTTCAGTTATTTCCTAGAGAGATTCTCCAAAGTAAAGTTGGGGGGGGGGTCAAAGATTTTATTTTAAAAATGTAGGATGTTTGATATATACTGTCAAATTGCTTTTTAAAATTTTGTACCAATTTGTTCTTACTCCAGCAGTGTTTGAGTGATCCTGTTTCACTGTGTTGTCTCTCCCACTGACCTCAGACATTTCCTTTTCTGTCAACAGTCCATTATTTTTTGCTTGATATCAACTTTTTGTCTTTTAAAGAAACTTAGCATTTCCCATGCCAAAAAAGAAAAAAAGAAAAGAATAAAAGAAAAACAGAAGAAAATAAAAACCCTCCTCAAGCCAAATAATACTCATGTAAATTTACTCTTGGCAGAGCTACTCACAGCATCAGACCAATTTTGATATTTCTAGATTTTCCAGATTGAGCCAAGGTACACCCTTTCCATCTCTTTATGTCTTACTTGGTACCATTATTATTATTATTATTATTATTATTATTATTATTTTAGGATGATTAAAAGTTATGAAATATTCTTTCTTTTGGATTGTATAGGTTTTGTATCTGAGGAGATGCCTCTCATAGCCAATATTAGGAGCATCTGCTAAGTGCCTGCTGTATGTACAGTGTCATGGAAGACACAGCAATGGATGGAGATGCTAATTGGATTCAGTAACAGGATGGCTTTTCATTTCCAGATGTTTTTTTATAACCCTGTTTTCATCAAGGTCTTTGTTCATCCATGTATGGTGGCCTTGGCCATTTCCCTTAAGCCTGTGTCCAAGCCTTAAACTGTCAAAGCCCTTTATAAAATCCATTGGTGAAACTCTCCAGCCCTAGTACTCTCTCCCCTGTGGAGTCATTCTCTATTATGCTTCTGGTTGTTCCTTACACCCTTCTCTTCTCCAACACATTTCTACCCATCAGCCCCACCCTTTTTAGGACAGCTCCTCAGTGTTTCCAAGAAAATGAATAAGGGTTCCTTATGAAGCATATTTGATTATATATTTTTGTTGACCATTAACCTCTTCCTTGAAGAAATTAAACACACTTCCCACTGTGAGAGACTTTCACATACTATGTTCCTGACATACTACATCATTTTGCTTTAGCAGTGCCTCAGGGTCAGGCCTGCTTTCACTTTTCTGTCTCCTGACATGGATAGGACAGCCCTGCATGTGATCCCAGTGCTTCCTGGGGCCTCCTGCCCCAGGAGGACATGCTCATTGATGACGATTCTTGTATGCCCTTGGACAGAATTATCACTATAAGACAGTTGGTTTAGGGTTTATAAGGTTTATAAGACAGCATAGGGTTTACTGTCTATAGTTCAATAGATGTCCAGTGGCTTTTCCACAAAGTGTGGCTCATGGATCACCTGAATCAGAAGTTCTGTAAAAGTGTAAATTCACTTAGCGCCTGTCAAAACTACTACTGAGTCAAAATCATTGAAGTCGTGACGAAGTATTTGCATGTATGAACTGCCTTCCTTTTTCTCTTTTTAAAATTGAAGTGTCACTGATGTATATTATATTAATTTCCAGCATACAGCATAATGGTTCAATATCTGTGTATTTTGTGAGATGATCACTGCAGTAAGTCCAGTCAACAACCATCATCATACTTGCTTATAAATGGTTTTTTCTTGTAATGAAAACTTTTAAGATTTACCCTCTTAGCAACTTTCAAACATGCAATACAGTATTATTAACTATAGTTGCCATGCTATATATTACATCCTTATGACTTTTATATTTTAAAACTGAAGGTTTGTACCTTTTGATTCTCTTCATCCATTTTGCCCACACCTTCCCCCCATGCATCTGGCAACTACCAAGAAAGAAGTGTTGGTGAAGATGTGGAGAAAAAGGAATGCTTGTGCACTGTTGGTGGGGAATGTAAATTGGTACAGCCACTTTGGAAAACAGTATGGAGGTTTCCCCCCAAAATTGAAAGAATTACCATATGATCTAGTAATTCCACTTCTGGGAATGTATCTGAAGGAAATGGAATGAAATGAAAATGAAAACACTAACTTAAAAAGATATCTTCACTCCCATGTTCATTGAAGCATTGTTTGTAACAGTCAAGAGATGGAAACAACCTAAGTGTTCATCAGTGGATGATTGGATAAAGAAAATGTGGTCTATATAAATATGTCAGACAGAGAAAGACAAATACTGTTTGATACCATTTTTATCTTATTTTGGATTGAAAGTTTTTCTGAATATATAATTGAAAGCTGGAAATATTGTTTTGTCAGAATTGGAAGAAAATGCTTGATGGCAAGAATTTCCTGGGAGAACTCTTTCTTTCTAAACTTGAAACTGCAATTAGAGAGATAGAAAGTTTGAATCAGAATCCCTTGGTATGAAAGCAAATAATCTGTATTTTTAATAAGAATTTTGTATTTTTATTATGTTTCGTTTTGTCTTTAACCAAAACTACTTCACTCTGAATTTGACTTTTCTAGACTTATTTTCACACTTCCATTTCATGGAAAGGATAGTGGGTTTATTCTTTTAACCAATATTTTGTCACAGAGATACAACTTTGAATTATACACTGCTACAAAAAAGAGCCAAGGTTTCTGCTTTCCAGAAATGAACAAACACTCAAAGTGGGGAGACAGACAAGTAAGCAATCAGTTCCACACAGCTTAAGGAGGGCTGTAGTAGAGAAGGGCATCCAGGAGAGGTGGCAACTGAGCCTGGGGATTAGGTGGGGCTTCCTGCAAGTGCTAACAGCTGTGCAGGAAGGATTGAGGGCACAAGTGTGTCTGTGGTTTCTGCTCTGTGTGCACATGTGTGCGTCTTTTTGTGTTAGTCTGACTTTAACCATTTCCTTTCTACTATTTTCAGTTCTACTAGTTAAATCTCATTCATTTATGACATCCCTCTCCACCTTCTTTTATGCTCCCTGTTATGTGTGTATTCATTCATTCATTCATTCATTCATTCATTCATTTGTATTTTATTTATTATTTATTTATTTATCTAAAAAATTTTTTTAAATGTGATCCAGAAGTGTTTATTGCAGAAATTTGGCCTAGGTTCCAATTGGGTGGCCCCAGCTGAGGTTGGGCTTGGGGCCCCCTCATTTTTTTTTTAAACTAAACCATTCTTGAAGCACTAATCTTCCCATCTCCATTGGCCTTGACCTGCCAGATTTGTTGTTTCAACCCCTTATTCCTTCTGCCTCTATTTCCTCTTCTTCTCCCTTGTTCTTGTTAGACCTTGAACTAGTAAATGGATGTGTTCCTTAGGATCCCTATATTCCCACACCCTGTGCTGTGGACCCCATCAGTGACTGAAATGGCTAATTTCTGACATTGCATGAGGAGTTATGATTGACCCAAAACATATGAAATGACTTCTCTCTACTTTCTGCTGAGACTCAGGAGCAGGTGGTTTACCACAGCCCTCTCCTGCCACAGTCCTGCCTGACATCAAGTTCTCCCAAACTACATGCTGCCTCGTTTGGATGAGTGAAGGTTGTGATATTGCCAGCCCTTCAGAAAGACTTTAAAGATGTTGTTCATAAAGTATCTCTGGATCAAGATTCTTGGAACATCTAAGGTAACAGTAATTTGGGTTCATTTTTGTGTTGGTTGCTGCCTTCTTCAGAGTGTGCTTAGCCCAGTGACAGATTATGTACTGACTGGGCCTCTTCATCCCTTCTTTATCTTTTAGAAACTGTATACATCTCAATTTTCTTCTCATTTTCTTCCTTTAAGGTGGGCTTCAAGTTAGGGCAAAGGTAAGGTAGTGAAATGTTGAATATTTGGAAGGATTTGAGCTAAGGGAAGATTCAAATATGGGCAGGAAGGGGGCTTCAAGTGTGTGCTGTGAACCTGTATAAGACACCTCTTATGAACCACTTGCATCCTTGTAGCCATGTTTCAGTGACTGGTTCTATGCATCATTCAGGCAGCTTCTCACAGATGTCGTCTGTTAGCACCTTACCTCAGGTGCTAATATCTGTCTTGCTCCCTGCCCTTGAGCTTTTCTAGTGCCAAACCTTGACCTCCATGCATGTGAATCCCAAAAGTGCATCTGTGGAGACATCCTTGACCGCTGGAAACAGAAGCCAGTGGATAAATTACATCTATCTCCCTTTTGTCTCCTGGATGAACAGTTATGACATTTCCTAAGGCTGCTCAGAAGGTTACAGCAAGATCAAGCATGAGTCACATATAGCAGTGACAAACTCTGTAATGCATCCTTGTATTACTCTTTCCTCTTTCTCTGTTTCACTCTCACTGCTGCTCCATGAATCATATTTCCTAAAGAAACTACCTGTGCTTAAGATTTTACATCAGTCTCTGCTTTCAGGGGAAGCTCAGACTGTGACATCAAGATTGGAGGGCAGAAATCCAGCCGACGCTGTTCACCAAAACCTATGCCCTGTTGCTTGGCTTCATCCTTCCAGAGGAAGGGGTAACCTTTTCCATGTACAAAAATGTTATCTGCTTGTCAATCCCTACATTAGGGTCTACGTCTTCCTAGAGGGGAGCTTTTCTAACTTGTCTGTTGAGAGGGAGGAGACTTTAAAAAATGTATACAGGCACCTTATAGGCTAGTATTGGCTCTCATTCCAAATCAGGTTATCAGATTAAATGATTGGCCAAGATTTAGTTCACACTAAAAATTAAAGAGTATTTTTCAGATGTTGGACAGGGGTGGATGGGGGGCAGAGGGAAGAAGGGAGACTGAGATGGATAATGGCTGAAAGAGATGGTGGTAGAGGAGGAGGAGGGTAGGGTGGCTGATATACTAATGATGTACCTAGTTGACATACCTAGTCATGAGCATGGCTTCATTCTCAGGTCAATATTATGATCCCATATGGGCTGAGCTTTTTAATGGGTGTAAAAAATGCTTTGGAATGCTCTCACACACTGATTGACATTTTTATCCTTCCTTCTCTACCAAGGCTTCCCTACTGGGTCCTTAAATTGTACCCCAAATTTAGAGAGTACACAATTATGCGCATTATTTTTTGAGGGAAGTCTATAACATTAAAGAAATTCTCAAAAGGATCTAAGACCCAAGGCAGGTCAAAAACCAGAGTAGATAAGGGATCTGGCCTTCTCCCTCTGAGTCTCTGCAGTCCAGACATGTGTTCAATCTTATTCGGTATCTGCTTGTATCCCAGCATGCCCTGTGGCTCCTGGAGCTCTGACTGATGCACTCCCACCGACCAAACACCCTTCCAGCTCTCAAGGATACCACTTCACATTAGTAAAGTACAATACAGTGATTCTTCCCTTTCTACTGAATTGCTCTTAAAAGTTTTTGCTTGCATTCTCCTAAAAGGAATTTTGAAAAAGTGTTTACAACCTCACATCTAAAAATGGATATATAAAATTTTTATCAAGTTTAAATAGCTGCAGAAGATGTATATTCTGGCATATTGTATGTACTTTAAATATATTTGAACCAAAACTTTAGAGTTTCAAATTTAGCTCATTCAGTATATGCAAATGTCTGACACATAATATAATTAGCAAAGTCAATCCTTGCAGTTGAACATATCAGCCAGATCAAAGTTATTTTTCTCCAAGAAAAAGTGTTAGACTTTAATTCTTCTTTTAATGCTTATTTGTTTATTTTGAGAGAGAGAAGGGGCGGGGGGGAGATAGACAATCCCAAGCAGACTATGCTCTGTCAGGGCAGAGCCCTACACGACGCTCAATCTCAGGAACCACGAGATCAAGACCTGAGCTGAAATCAAGAGTCAGATGCTTAACTGACTGAGCCACCCAGGCACCCCTAGACTTTAATTCTTGAAAAATTCACATCAATGTATTACCACATTCCTGTGATAATCTTCTTAGTTCTGAATTAAAATTCTTAGGTTTGTAGGCTTATAGCAGTAATCAAGGAAGTAAGTAGGCAGGAGAGAGAGAGATTGGCTACAGGTTAAAAAAAATAGCTCTGGTCATTATTCCTTCCTGCATACTCTTTGCTTTCCTCCCACTAGACTCACCCTCAGAGGCATTTGAGATGTGTACTCTGGTGTGCTTTGTAGGTGGTTTTATACCCTAGGGCAGTTTACCACAGCTAAGTGGAGTGTGGGGAAGAAGTGTTTTCTTTTGTCAAGTGGGAGAAGGGTTGTTGTGAAGGGAAGAAGAAAACCAGAAAATGGTTAGAAGGAGAAGCATTCTCAAGTATGTCAGACATCTTTTTAAAAAAAAAATAATTTTGGGTTTATAGAAGAGTGGCAAACATAGTCTAGAGAGGTTTTATGTACCCTTCACACAGCGTTAAGAATGCTGAACTCTTTCCAGCTCTGCCTGTAGCTCTAAAGTCCTGTCTCACTATGGTCTTCAGATCTGCTTTGCAGGGGAGAAGGCTAGAGGATCCGTAAGTGCTGCCAAGAAACTAGGGCATCTCTGTTCCCAACAGAGAATGTGTGGCTTGTGACCTGGCAATTGTTTTGGGGCCAAGTCAGACAAGAGATTCTCCTCCTCATAGAAAGCACATCTCAAAGTTAATAGCTTGGATCTATCCTAAACCAATAATTGATCTCTAGGCAGCTACTGTTATATACTACTGCTACCTTGAGAGCACATCACTACTGTGTAAGCCAGCCACCACCAAAAAGGAGGCAAATGAAAGGAAGGATCAGTTCAGCCACTGGGTACATTGGGTAATACTAAATCGTTACCTATGCCACTTAGTCTTAGAGCAAACATGCCATCAAGGTTAATCTTTGTATAATTTCTCATCTTACTGTTACCTTTACTCTAATTCCTGGCTGTCTCTTAGAGTAAACTGTTTCTACAAGCTTGTAAGCATTATTATTTCTGATGAAAATAAAGGTGTTTCTTCCTCCAAAGCAAAAACAAAAAAATCCAGCTTCTGCTTATGTTAACATCTCACACAACCGTGGTGTATTTATCAAAACTGAGAAGTTAACATTGGTACAGACTTTACAGAGTGGTACACATTTCACCAGTTTTCTGGTGTCTTCCTAAACTCTTCAGTCAGTGACTGTATTTTGATCTTTTCTTGTCTTTCATGGCTCAGATGCTTTTGAGGCATACTTGTCAGGTATTTTGTAAAATCTCTATCATTTTGGGTCTGTCTGATGCTTCCTCATGGTTACACAGGGGTCATGCATTTTTAGGAAGAACACCCTGGATGTGAAGTGTTCCCATTGCATCATATCAGGGATACATGATATCAACATGATTTGTTACTGGTGATGTTAACCTTGATTGCTAGGATATGTACTGTATGCCAGTTTTCCACAGAAAAGTTACTATTTTTCCCTTTCCATTTTCTATTTGATGGCATCACTAAGCACAGCCCGCACTCAAGTGGAGAGAAATTAAGCTCCACCTCCTGGAGGGAGGAGTATCAAAGCATGTGGATACATGTTAAAACCACCACAGTAATTAATACATATTTTGGGAGAGATTCTTTGAGGCTATTCAATGGTCCTGTTTCTTATTAAAGTTTGCCCACTAATTTCAGCATGCATCGGTGGGTCTTCTCCACGGCCGTTATTACTATGGCATTCTAATGGTGAGTTTCTAGTTCACTCATTCCTTCTTGGCTTCACTCCTATCCAAGTAACTATATAAGGAAAATTCATCCTTCTCCATTAATTTACTTATTTCATCATTTGTTTATATCACAACAGAATCATAGATATTTATTTTATTCTTTGGCTGAGAAACCAATACTATTGTTATGTATTTTCTTTCTCAGTTTCTTCCAGTTAGCTGAGCAAATAACTTTGAAGAAAGATTTCCTTAAAGCTACCTATATCCACATATGCTCTGGAAATTCTTATGTGTTAAACATTATTATAAGGCTTAAAGATATCATGTGTATAGTGCAGCCTAAATACCTGAGAAATAAGTTCTATAAGATGTTAAAGCAAAGACTACATGCTTACAACGTATGTTATATGTGATAGCTATAATGCTTTATTAGAAATAAGAACAATGGCAGATCACAGCTATGAAGAAAAATGAAGCCCGCTAACTAAATGCTATGTGTTAACCCCATTCGCTTGTTCATAAGATTCCTTAAAGCTAATCGAGCTCAACTCTGTAATTAATTAAGTGGCATTTCACTTCTTGAATGCTTACTCTGAACTTTTCAGCCTGTGTTGTAGGGGCTTTAGGTAGGTATTAAAATCTCTGCATCTTTGCCTGGGATCTTAATGTTTCCTCTCTTCCAAATACATTGCATTAGCAATTTCCTGCTTCGCTGCTTTTCCCTATAAAACGAGCTGTAAGGTTTCGTGGTCTTACTGCAGAGTTGAGTAACAGTACTTCCATTCCTCTTTATGAAAATCAGCCTTCTTTTTCTTGCCTGGTGTTTGCCTTAGCATGGTCACTCAGGCTTTGAAGATATGTAAATGGAAGCAGAAGAATTAAAAAAAAACACCCCATCAGCTGATGATAGCTCAGCTTCCCTGTAATTTCTCTTGACTCTGTGCTGACCACACATGCCCCTGATCTACACTGTGGGAAATGTCTGAGATGAGTAGCTGAGACTGAGTACACACATAAAGTAATTGAGGGAAAATTTTGGCTGTGCTTGGCTTTCACCCTGAATAATCTGGGCTTAATAAGGAAACTTTCAGCCTTGAAGGTGGGTACTGTTGCCACCTGTTTCTTGAAAGCAGACAGTGCTTAAACTTCTGAGAAAGGAGTAAGATAATTAATTTTTTACCCAGTGCAGAACACTGGCTAAACAGGAATCATCCTAACTAGATTTGGATTAATGTGTCCAGTACGTGAATGCCTTGCCTAACACCACCAAGTTTATGTGTGTACATCTATTTAAGTAATTTTCAACATTTTTGAGTACAAAGGAACGCTTTTAATGTCCCCTCATCTCTAAAATCTTCATAATAGCAGTTGTATTTTTAGGATGTTCTGAGAAAACACTTGAAGACAAAAGCTATTATGAATTTAGCAACACTCTGAAATAAATTTGTATTTTTCACCACAATATATACATACAGTGGAAAAATAATCAACTGTGTTTCTATGATACATAATTTGTATTCAATATGTAAGTAACTCTTGGTTCACATATTGATTCTGGGACTCCCCACAATAAGCTTGGGGCCAGGATCAGAGCATGGTAGTCTGGCAACTGCAGATATTAAAGAAAGTTGATTTACAACTGACGAATGGATAAAGAAGATATGGTTTATATATGCAATGGAATACTACTTGGCAATGAGAAAGAATGAAATCTGGCCATTTGTAGCAACATGGATGGAACCTGAGAGTATTATGCTAAGTGAAACAAGTCAGGCAGAGAAAGATAGATACCATATGTTTTCACTCATATGTGGATCCTGAGAAACTTAACAGAAGACCAGGGGGGAGGGGAAGGGGGAAAAAAGTTACAGAGAGGGAAGGAGGCAAACCATAAGAGACTCTTAAATACCGAGAACAAACTGAGGGTTGATGGGGGGTGGGGGAGAAGGGAAAGTGGTGATGGGCATTGAGGAAGGCACCTGTTGGGATGAGCACGCGGTGTTGTATGAAAACCAATTTGACAATAAATTATATATATATATATATATATAATATTTTATTTTATATATAAAAATATTTTATATATAAAATATATAAAATATTTTATATATATATAATAAAAATAAAGGTGAATAAATGCTATGTCACTTAAAAAAAAAGTTGATTCATTTAACTGTTATTACCAAGAGTTCTTACTTAATTAAGGATGGTAAGCAAAACAAGATTAAGCCTTAAGGACGGAAGCATATTCTCTCAGAAGATTAATTGATAAAAACAATACTTTATAATATCAAGTGACACACACACTTTTTCAATGTTTAATCAGAATCCTACCAGGAAGCTTAACTCTTTTTGGAATCACTTGATACCTGGAAGTAGGGGGTTGAGTAAATTAAATTGTAGTTGGTCGTGATAAGAACAAGGCTCATAATGGTCATTTGTAGAGTAGAGATTGCTCTGAAACAGTAATATTAAAATGTGGCAGTGAAGCCACTCTGATAATATTAGAATTAAATGAGTACAATTTCCTATGATAGTAATTTGGCAAAATTCATTGAAAACTTTAAATACCTTGGCACAGTAATTCTATCTTTTGGAGATATGAAATGAATTTCAGCATTTTTTATGTTGTTAAGGAGTATAAAACAGTCTACACTTCCAACAACAGAGACATAGTTAAGCTGATAATCATCTTTTGACTGAATGGAACATTAAGCAGTCATTAAAATTATATTTACAAAGTATTCATTAGGTATAGAAATGTTATTTAGGAGGAAAATAGTATACCAAGCTGTACATATAATATGCCTGTGTAAATAAGTTTTCCCAGGTTTTTATAATAACCCTGAATGTCTTTTATAGTGAAAAATCAGCATGCCACAACTAAAGAACTAACATCAGTGTATTCCTATGACAAATGTACTGTAGCAATGTATCTTTGCTGCACCCTAGCAAGAGGTCAGAAAGTTCCTTTTTGAACCTTCCAATGCACGAATTGAGGAAGCTTGTTCTAGCTTTGGTCAGCTCTGAAGATTAGATTGTTCACTCTTCATTCTGATTCATCCATTCAGTTAAGGCCCATGCTAGGGCATTAAGGTGCATCGGTGAAGAAAATGAATGTGGCCTCTTCTTTGCAGGGTCGACTGAAAAGTGCATCCCAGCAATAAGCGGACATCTATTTCCACAAAATGTTTACCCAGTGATCCTAGGTCTACCCGTTTTGGTGCCACAAAGTATATAGAAAAATCTCTTGCTCAAAATAACTTTCAAATTTAAGAAAGCTATGATCATGCCTCCCCTGGGCTTCCTCCAGACAAAACACCCTCTTTCCCTTCAGTATTTCTTCAACTATATAGTTTTGGTTTCTCTTTAAATCCTGTTTGTCTTTCGGTTTTTCCATATTCTTCCTGGGGTATGGAATTCAGAATAATTTTAACAACTGCTATTTACCTATTCTGCTCATTGTGTGACATACTTTCATTAACTGTTTTGTAAAAAAAAAAAAAAAAAAAAAAAAAAAAAACAACCCACAGTTGATATTACTTTATGTTACTAGTGAGAAACTGATACAATGGTCAAGGACATTAATTCATTCTGCAATTGTTTAAGGAACTACTTTGTATTAGGCCTTCCTCAAAGAGATGGAGCTAAAATAGTGAATAAGGCAGATTGCATCCTTGCCTAATGAAGTTTATTATTCTAGAGCAGAAGTTAACAAACTATCACCCATGAGCCAAACTCAGCACTTGTCACCTGTTTTTGTAAATAAAGTTCTATTGGAACACAGACACACCCATTTGTTTACATATCATCAATGGCTCCTTTCCCCTTAATAGTAGAGTTGAGAAGTTCTGACAGAGACCCAGATGGACCTCAAAACCAAAAATATTTACCATATGGCCCACAAAGCCAAAAATATTTGCTATTTGGCCTTTTAAAAAAAGTTTACTCATCCATGTTCTAGAAATTCGAGGATGTGTGGAATGGTGGTTAGTCATTGAAGGAGATTAAAAAAAAGTAAAGCGTTCTTTTTTTAAAAAAAGTTTTTTTTTTTTTTAACATTTATTCATTTTTGAGAGTGAGGGAGACAGAGTGTGAGCAGCGGAGGGTAGAGAGAGAGGGAGACACAGAATCTGAAGCAGGCTCCAGGCTCTGAGCTGTCAACCCAGAGCCCAACACGGGGCTCAAACTCACAAACCCTGAGATCATGATCTGAGCTGAAGTTAGACGCTTCACCGACTGAGCCACCCAGCTGCCCCCAGTGAAGAGTGCTTTGTCAGGTGGTGATGGATGCAGTGGAGAACAAAGAAGCAATAAAGGGAGACAGGGTGTGCTGCAGTGAGATGTGTTGGTGTATGTGATGGAGACGGGGACTCTGTGAAGTGGTGACCTGGGAGTAGAGACCTGAAGGCATCTGGGGAGTACTGGGAACTGCAAAAACATTCTCAGGAGAGTGTCCCTAGGTTTGAGAAGAGAAACGAAGGGAGGAGAGTGGGAGGAGATGAGGTCTGAGAGAAGAGGGTCTGAGATAAAGTGGTGTGTGGTCTGCATACCTTGGAGGCCATTTTACTTCTCCAGCTTTCCTGCTGCCTGATGTGAGAAGTCCTGAGAAGATTGGGGAGTGAGCTGATGGGTCCCCTGCAGTGATGCTCTGGTGGCTGCATTGAGGACAAACTGGGGAAGGGCAACAGCAGAAGCACTGAGTGGGCTTACTGCGGCAATGCAGGCCACAAGTAATGGTGGCTGAAACCAGTCACACAAGGAGTGAATGACAAAGCAGATACTGCAATCCCAGATCTTCCTCACTCCAGAGTCCAGGCCTGTCAAACATGGGTTTTAATCACAGAATCTGATACTTTAACTCTGGGTCATGCAAGGCAGCATATACCTGCAAAAGATCTAAATTCCCCATGAACTTTCTACATCGTGTCAGGAGGTTGGGTAACTCTAATAGATAGATCTGTAATAATAAGATAATTGCAGGGGCTGGTTGAATCCTGTGGGCAGTGCTCATTAGCTCTTTAAGTCAGAGCAGAGACACTCTTGATTAGCTAATTAAAACTGTGAAACACGCTTTCCAGGAAAAGGGGTCATATATGCAAGTACACAACATTTTACATATATTTTTTAGGGTGTTTACAACCTCTGACTCTAGGATTTAATGCTAAGAACCGATTCCTTTGGGGTTGTCTATGTCAGAGCACTGATGTGAAAGGTGAGAGTTTGAGCTTCAGCAATAAAGGAAGATGGCACTTCCCTGAGCAAGTGGGGAGATACTTAGGCACACGTGAACCTTAGGGCATCCCTTAAGTCACACAGAGCAAGTCACCTACAGGACTATTTGAGCCTGGATGTATCTCCTACTGTATTGAAATAAAATGAGATGTTTATTAATTATTTTTCAAAACAGAAATTTAATTTTATAAAATATTGTTCATTTCTTTGGTACAAAAGTAAAAACAAATGTTGAAATTTTTTTTTTAATTGAGTACAAAGTGATGTTACAGTTTCTTCTGAGCATCAAATGCCTTTGTTACATTTCTACTCCCATTTGTATTTTGTAAATGAAGAAATTGAAGTTGTTTTATAGGAAATCTAGATTCTTCTCCATTCATGGACTTGGCTAGAAATGGGGAAAAAAAAAAAAAAGCCCGTCAGGCCTAAATGATGAACTTTCTCCTTCCTCCTTTATTACCTGACTGGAGTTGCACATCAGTGTTTGGCTTTTCCATGAGCAGATCAAACTAGTCTATTACCCTGGTGTGTATCTGGATTAAAAAGATCCAGATTGTAATTCTATTTCCTTAGACAATGCTTTTTATCTGACCCAATCCTAGCACTTCTTATCTAGAAGCAAAGATGTTTTTCTCATTGTTGGATTACTTTGATACGGAGATTTGAGGAAGAGAAAACCAGAACAAGAGTAATAGAATATTTCCTTGAGGCACATATAGAGACTATCTCATGTCTATGCATGTTCAAGAACAAGGGGATTTTTTTTTTCTTAGTTGGTGCTATTCTGTGACATACCTAACATATTTGACACTTGGAGTGGATAATTTTTTTAACAGAAGCTTTTCTCTGCATGGCAACATTATTTGCAGTAATTACCATGGAATAAAATTAGAGACCTATGGCTTTCATCTATAAGGATGGTACATAAGGCTCTACATGTAAGTGGCCTTGTGTCCAGCCATTGGTTTGGAACGGTTTCTGGTTGCCTGATGTTGATCGTAATATAACAAGATTCTGCCTTAAGAATGTTGCCACATTTGCCTTGAGTGAATCTATCATATAAAGTAGTTTTGTCAGCACTAAAAAGAAGGGAACCAAGACTTTGTTAAACTTATAGAATAGACTGTATGGAAAGTTTTGTGTGTGCTAGCTATTGAATATTTCATACATGTCTATAAGTGTGGAATAATTTGATGAGACATGCTTTCATTATCATTTGGTAATGAGGTTTTGGGGGAGTAGGTGTCACCCACCTTAACCTTCTTTTGTGACCATTACTTCTAATAACAAGAACTGGAGAGTGTGCTCAACCAAGTCAGTTCACAAACATTGGGTATTCAATGGTCACCCTTTGTTTCTGTGTTTCCTTGGCTGTTTCTGTAAACCCAGCACATATATGTATAGGTCTTTCGCTCTAAAATACTCAACTGAATCAACTGTAAAGTATCTTCACTTTTATCAGAAAACAGGGTCAACCTTACAATTGTGTCAGTTTGCCAGGAAGCAATGGTTAATTAAGACTTTATCAATGGGAATGAACTACAAAGATAAAAAAGACTTTGAGTTCAACAAAAATAAGAGCCTTCAGAAATTTATTAAGTATTAAGAAAAGATAATAGGAAATATATTGGATTTAAGATTTCAAAATCAAGCTATGAAGTTCCTGTTCCTTTTATTTAGGATTTATGTCTACTTTTGTAAGAAATTGTTAGTTTGGTTGAATAGGTGAGCTGGACAACAGAAATGCATGGAAAACGCTAGGTGGCGCTGGAGGACTGTCATAATTGACCACAATTAGAGTCCTTTACAAATCACACCATTGTCAGAATCAAGAAGAGTGAAATTTTACATTAACAGTGATGCAAATGATCAGATTTCTTTCTCTTCTGACTATGGCTTCACTCACTAAAAACCTAAGTGCAATTTTGTCATGAGTGAAATAGAGTTTTTGCAGTGCTCACTGGGCAAGAACTTTCCAAAATAAATTACACTGGAAAAACAACATCCCTTTGTTTCGGATGCTCCCATTTTCAAATTTTGTTTAGCCTCAAAGTAATGGTCTTAGTTTGGTTAACAGTCATAAACTCTTTGTAATCCACACGAAAATGACTTGATAGTCACCTCTCCAGTGACTGACAGTTTTCTTACTTTGTGCTTTTTTTTTTTTTTTTTAATTTAGAGGGTCACTGTAAATCTTGGAGCATAGCAGAGCACATGATGAAAGGTGAAGGCTGTTCCTTCACCCTCCATTTGCTCACGTTGTAAAAAAGAATGAAAAATGTCTGCTGCATAAGCTGATCTTTTTCATGTTTCATCTTCACTTTTCAACAGGAAAATCCACTTTATAATCATTCCACTGAGGGTTATTTTGTCCATTTTCATTGAAAGGTATCCACATTCTGGCAGTCAGTTAAGATTTGACAAAAGAGAAAAATAGTATGCAGGGTTAATTAACATTACATTTCTATTCTCTTTTTGAAAATGATAAAAGAAAGCATATACCTAGTTTTTCAATCAGCTTATTTGCCAGATTCCTCCACAGTATCTGGAAAGGTTCTATCTCATTAATTCTAAAACCTTAAGACACAAGTTAAAAGTAGTGAACTTGAGATTTAAAATATAAAAATACATAATCTAAAGATAAATAGCATCTTAGTTAATTGAAAGATCATTTTTCACAAAATTAACATGTGTCTAATATAATTCATCTTTTTTTTTTCTTTTTTTTTTTTTAGAGAAAGCATGTGCTCAAGTAGTGGGGGAAGGGGCAGAGGCAGAGAAAGAATCTTCAGCAGGCTCCATGGACAGCACAGAGCCCAACTTGGGGTTTAGTCTCATGACCTCATGGTCATCATCATGACCTGAGCCAAAATCAAGAGTCTAAAGCTAAACCAAGTGAGCCACTCAGGCACCCCTAGTTAATCTTACTTTGAATTATAGAAGCTAAAATCCAAAATGTTTACATTGCATATTCACAATTTGCCATGAAAACACCTGAAAGGCATTTAGTGTTATATAAAATGAGAGAAGTAATAAGTAATATACAGTTAAATTTAACATCGCAATTTCATATTTATCAAAGATAATTTTAAATATTAAAGCACTTTGGTTTTTTTTTTTTAATTTTTTTTTTCCAACGTTTTTTATTTATTTTTGGGACAGAGAGAGACAGAGCATGAACGGGGGAGGGGCAGAGAGAGAGGGAGACACAGAATCGGAAGCAGGCTCCAGGCTCCGAGCCATCAGCCCAGAGCCTGATGCGGGGCTCGAACTCACGGACCGCGAGATCGTGACCTGGCTGAAGTCGGACGCTTAACCGACTGCGCCACCCAGGCGCCCCAAAGCACTTTGGTTTTATACACACATCCTGCAGATATCTCAACATAACCTCAAATTTTGGGACAGATGATTTAGGTTGTAAGCTACAGCCTGAGGGCATCCTGGGTGGGTACTTGATGTGCTGAATGAACTACTGGACTCCCTTAACTAGTTGATTCTTCTTTAAAACTTTTTTGTTTTTATTTTTTACTGTTTATTTATTTTTGAGAGAGAGAGATCACAAGCAGGGTATGGACAAAGAGAGAGGGAGACACAGAATCTGAGACAGGCTTCAGCACAGAGCCTGATGCAGGGCTACTACCCTCAAAACACGAGATCATGACCTGTGCTGAAGCTAGATGCTTAACCGACTGAGCCATCCAGGTGCCCCACAAGTTGGTTCTTCTTATTGGAGAATATATTTCTTTTATACCATCATGTGTTGCCACATAACTTTGCTTTCTTAATTTTTTTTCTTAGAGCCCATGACCAAAAGTAAAGCAAATAGGATTGTCAGATTTTTGTTGTTAACTTTGAAAGATTCTATCATGTTGGGATACCTGTTACTAAATTATTCACTCAGATCCCTCATGGTGCCCCAGTGACCATGAGGGTTAAGAAAGCTTTCAAAATTCACAAGATTTTCTATACTGAGGAAGTAAACAGAACATCTTTTTAAAATATCTGAGGTATGGAGTTCATTTAGGCTCAGAAAGCACTTGCTTAATAAACTATTCTTTGTTTTGTTTTCTCAAGATCAGAAATCTGAGAGGAAGGTCTTGTGGTAGAAAGAAGTCCAGTCCAAAGAGGAACTATATTCCCAGAGAATATTTGTATCTTGATTTTCAGAAACTCAAACTTGTAAACCATTACTGTTGAAGTTTGTGGTATTTGATGAGTCCTTGGAGATGTGAAGGAATCAAAATCAAAGAGAGTTAAGAATGATGCACTTTGTTTTGCTGATATTTTAAGTTAAATGATCAAGCCAATTGTGACACTAGTAGTTCATATATTATTAAAGAGGAAAAGAAGAGAATTAAAGAACTACAATTTCACTGAAAAACAAATTCAGCAAAACCTCATCAATTCTGAGTGAAGAGATTGCAAAACAGCTTTGCATTAGGTTTTGAGTGGGTCTGTATTTTTATCCAGCAAGCAACTTTGAAGGAAACAGGAAAGGGCTAGATTCTACAGTCAGTGATTTAGATTCCAGCATTCTGGCATAAACTTGGACAGGTCAACCTCTTTAAGAATATTTTATCATAGTCTTATAAAAAGTATCCTACCCACATCCTATGGCTCTTGAGAGAATCAAAGATGATAATGTCTGATGAATGAAACAACTGTAGTATAAAGTCCTTTTCATCTATGCCTTCATCCCTTCATCATTTATTTATTCATTCTATCATATAGTCATCTTTCATTAAATATCCTCATGTATGGTGATATTTTTTTTCTCATCTGATTTTTCATTGGTTCTAAAAGTGTTATTTGATGGATAGAATAAACAGAAAACTAAAAATGCTAAGCTTGGGGGGCGCCTGGGTGGCGAAGTCGGTTGGGCGTCCGACTTCAGCCAGGTCACGATCTCGCGGTCCGTGAGTTCGAGCCCCGCGTCAGGCTCTGGGCTGATGGCTCGGAGCCTGGAGCCTGTTTCCGATTCTGTGTCTCCCTCTCTCTCTGCCCCTCCCCCATTCATGCTCTGTCTCTCTCTGTCCCAAAAATAAATAAAAAAAAAAAACGTTGAAAAAAAATAAAAAAAAATAAAAAAAAATGCTAAGCTTGGTCTAAGATAGTTTTTTTAAAAACATCAAGTGTATATAAAAGTACAGTTTTTGAATCTAATAGATCATGTAAGAGAGGCCATGATGTTGAGGTATATATGATAAGCCTAAAATCTAGAGTAACTACACATTAAAAAAAAGAGCACCAAAAGTTGAGATTAGGATTCTTCCTTGGTTAGTTTCTGAGAGGAGAAAAGCCCTTGGATTACATGAGGAATTTCCAGACAAGGATTACTACAATTAAAATGACAGGTAAAAATAATAAATGTCCTCTTTTCAGGAAATGGTCAATAAACTGTCTTAACTAAAGCAGAGGGCTATATGAGAAAATACTAAAAGATACATTTTGGGTAGGACCATTTCTTGAAGATTCTTAAAGTTTAAAGTGAGAGTAGAAATTTGACATATAATTGAAATTATAATCAGGCAGAAGAGCTAGAAAAAGGGGTAGCGAATGGGTAAATATTAATCCATCATGTATTTTCAAATACTATAGGCGCAGAATTGTACAAAAGCACTGACGGGGTTTTGCAGATGGAAAAGGAGATGTTGATTGTCTCTATTAAGACCTTTCAAAGTAGTTAGGAAGACGATTTAAACATAATAAGAAGTATCATTGAGGGCAAAATATGATAAAATGCCAACATGAGTAAACTGGTACTCATGGATGGTATAGAGACTCAGGTAGAAGGAAATTAAAAGAGATGAAAGAACATCCTGAAAGACGGGTCTGTACTGTGTACACACTCTTGCTTTGTACATTTCTTTCTTGAATCTGCTCTATTCAGCTTCCCCCATATCCGCCCACTGAAACTCCTCTTGTTAAGGTCACCAAAGACTTCCT